>NC_086366.1:21182110-21501276 GCF_036324505.1 Eleginops maclovinus | reverse complement strand
AGCTTCCTCTTCAACTAGGATCCAAGCCCTGGAGGTGTCTCTCAAAGTGGCGACTGGGGTTCCAATTATCATGTCAAACACTTCCAGCGTAAAAATAAAAACATCAAAGACGAGATACAGTGATTAAAGGCTGCGGTTGTATTTGCACGTTCCCCAAAACACTGCTGCCGATAATAAGAAGGCTTGATTATTGTCAATAGACTGAGATAAGAGCGAGTCGGCAAGAACTGCAGTCGGTTGCATCAGCTTTGTTAAGTTAAACTATTTGCTGTGCACAAGAAATTATGAGATTAAATGTCCATAAGCAGCTGGTTGGTGCAGTTGTGCATACTTTACTGTATATCCATGAGTGTTTGGCCAGAGGAGATTTATACAGCCCAAGTAAACAGCAGTACCGAGCAAACATTCGTCCAGCTGTCAAACGGGGAGATGCACACAGCGCCTGGAGCTCAGCAGCCACGTTACTAGGAGTTCTATGTAAACTGTGAGCTTTTATGGTGGAAAAAAATACTACAAAAAGGTTGTTCTTGTAAATCTGTTATGGCAACTTGTAGTATTCTGAAACTGTTTGAAGTTTCTGTAACTACATAGCAGGAGTTCTTCAACAGCATCTTGTGTTATTCATTCGTCCAAATCAGTCAACGTTTCCAACACCTAAAATATTCATCAAGAAACGACCTATGTAACCATGCTAGCTGCTTTGCGAGGCTGATGTAGCGTGAAATCCCAGAACCCTCGTACAAAGTCAGTTATGGAGACACTGAATCTCCAAAGTGTTCATGGCGAGCGAGGGGTCGATGACGTTGATGACGTTTATTGATGCTTGTGTGAAAACAAAGACCCAAGTGTGAAGAAGAAGGGTCATTTAAACAAAGACGCCAACGAAAAAGTTGAAATGAAGTGAAAGATTCATGACACTTTCGTGTGATGCCAACATTTTTGGACAAATGTAAGGAACGACAACAGTTCGAGACAGCTACATGTCTGTGGTTTAATCGGTGTAATGTTGTGCCTCCTGCAAGCTCTACCTAGGTAAACCCCTGGTCAAACCAAACAGATTCAGATTTGATCCTAGTTCATTTGAGAAAAAAAGGGTATGTTCAGAAAGTAAAAATGACCATGGTCAAACTCTTAGTTTAGCTTGTTAACATGCAACATCAAAACAGATTGGGATCACAACGTGAAGGTGGAGTCAGCGATTCTGAAGGAACAAACACATACCACCTCCACATTTACCACCATTCTCAGTGCCAAGGCCTTTCTCTCCAAACAGGCCTTTCCCCTGTACAGTTCACAAGCCTTAACCCCCCCCCCCCCCCCCCCCCTATAGTTGGTCTTGAACCGTGTTTCCTTCCCATTTAGTGCATGCAAACACTTGATTTGTTTGTTATCGCGCACATCGGACAGGTAGTAGACGTGGAGATATCTGTTGAACTAGACAAAAAAAGTGCTGGATAAAAACTGCTGAATGCACCTTTAAGTTTCTTCTTGTTATAAAACAAAATTCTGGATGCTTCCACTAAAACGACTTCCATCCATTGCTGGAAGGACTCTCTGGCCTCTTGACACCGCTCTTCAATTACCCCAATCTTTGATACATCAATCTGGCATTTAAGTTGTGACTTATTGTCTGATGAATCTTTAACAAAAAGTGTCCCACAAAATGTCTCAAGATGACAAGAACTGTCTATGGCAAAATGTATCCTTCTGGGATTTTTTTAGCTGAACATTTGTTACAGACTGCAGGATTCTGATTCACTTAAGTTACGTCACTTTTGAATTCCCCTACGAAGCAAGTTAATACATGCCCCTCAGGTTTGAAACTTCCACACACTACAGATTAAGTTATTACCCCTGCCTAATGTCAATACATTAACATATATCTCAAGCTCGACGGGCACAGTGAAGCAGTGTGAAGGCCTGAAAGCTCCCCTTTGTTCAAATCTGACCCAAGCAGCAGTCAGCCTTTCCAAACACTGTGTATCTTATCCAAATCAGAACCATCACAGGAACATCCTTGGTCTCTTTAAATCCAGTCGGAGAGAGACAGAGTTTGTTAATATGAGCAGCGGCATCAGTTACCTTCATGAGGGCTGCCACGCTGTTGAGAAAGAGCGGCTTGTCTTTAGCCAGGGCCAGCAGATAGAGCTGCTCCCTGCTCTCACCTCGGCTTAGCGCCGGGACAGTCCTGCTGCCAGCCAGCACATGATACCGGTCCATGACACACACACACACACGCACACAAACATACAGACACACTCAGACACTGGGGATCTCCAGCACTGTAGCGTTGTTGCTCTCTATGTCTCCACACCGCTCCTCTTGACTGTAAAGTGATTGAACAACCGGCTATGCTACTTCGGGACGGATGGAGACCAGCCCCCGACCCCCTCCCCTTACCAAGTCTTGTGAGAGGAGGTGAGGGATCTGTGTGAACAGGGGCGGAGTTACAGATATTTAGGAACTTCCTCGAGTGGGAGGCAGCTTGTCGTTTGTTTCTAAGAAAAGCAGAGGGGCTTCACACAATCTTTGTTAAAATAGCCTAACGGATTAAATAATAACAAATAATTTCACTTTTTATAAACAGGTCTGCAACATGCAATACTTCCTCATAATTTCACTCCTAGTAATTATTTCTCTTTTGCTTGGTCAGTAATGCAGAAAATAAGGGCAACTCCTTGAAGTGCTTTGCGTGATGTATACAAATAAAACCTATAAAGAACTACAGACAATCATATTTAAGTGAACCATATCAGGGGTTTCTAGGAGTCAGTGTGGCGATACATAACAAGGAGGAGGCCATGGGAAAATGTGCTACTTACCAACCCTAATAATAACTCTAAGCTGTCAAAATTAATTTTGACAGGAATCCAGCTTAAGTGGTCAGAAACACTTAAAAACGGGAAACAACATCTCTATTATGAATTATAATAGTTATTCCCATGGCATGGGAAAGATCAATCCATATTAGTGAACTCGATTTTCCCTCTCATGACCAGATTTCAGAGGGAGTTTCTCTCAAACTTGTGATGTCTTAAAGTATGAAGTCTGAAGCTGCTTCATCAACAATGAATGGAAGGCTGATTTATTTTTTATACACAAAGGATTGTTATTGTTTTCTAGTGTACTTAATTGTGAAACGGAGAAATCCAGGCCTATTCAGAACAGTATTTACACAATACATTTTCTATGGAGCCACTTCAAACGTGACTCTTGATGATTTCACACATTTGATTTATGGCTTTCTACGTTTCTTTATTTTTATTGTGGATGTTTGCTAATATTTTGGACGGTCTTATTCTATAGGAATCATATATATGAATTGAAAAAATGGGCATAGTTCCCCTTTAAGGTGAATTTTTCTTTGGATTACTGCAGCGCATATTTTTGATATTGTCATTATATCTTTCAAAGGAATTACAGTAATTGATAAATGATGAACAGAAATGTCTTCATTACCTATTCTATTCTATTCTGATCATTCTGATCTTTTTTATGGACAAATGCCAAACAATCTCTGGATCTTGCTTCTCCCATTTCTTTGTGTTATAGAAAATAAAATATCTAAATGCTTCGGCCAGCTTCTGTATTCGAGTTATTTTTCTGCTACTGCTAAGATTTTTGGTTCTTTCACTCTAAGAACATTACACAGGTAGACAACCCCCTCTAGTGGTGAGGTCACAACACAGTCATGAAATGATCATAGTGTTTACAATGTCACTCTGCTGTTTATTCTCTCACGATCAATTTAGCATCATGGAGAGAATGAAGTCTGACCTGCATCAGTGACCCGTCATTATCTGTCATTGTTTTCACTGCAGGAAATCCAAACAGGGCATATTTGTTGATGTTGTCTCAAGACTGGATTACTGCAGCTGTCCTTTGGATGGGCTTTTTATCACTGTCCCAGATTTAGTCACCTCAACTGTCTTACGCAGTACCTGCCTAACGATGCGTGCACATCGGCAGGTTGATCCCTAGTATTTACATTTATATTTGTACTATTTTCATGCAAAAAAGACAATTCCCAACTCTGTCAAAACTTTCATTTAACAATTTTAAAGCTACATGTTCTGATTCTAAGTACTATTTTGACATACTTGACACATTTTAATTGAGTATTTCCATTTTATGCCACAAATAATTCTACACATTTTGGATGCATTTAAAAAACATTTTACTGCATTTACTATTGCTCTTTTCACCTCCTGTCTGAAATAAAAAGCCCAGTCTGCTCTGATTGATTAGCTGGTTGTGTGATTGGTCAAACGCTTAGAGTTGTCCCGACCCTTAGCCTATCCCGTACAATGTGTTGGAGCTCTAGCCAATAGAAGCGTGAGTGTTACATAGTGATGTCAATATGTCCTGGAAGTAAACAAAGGAGTCCCATGGAGGAGTTTCAGGCAGGGGGGCGGGGAGTGTGAGTCTCTGGAGGGAACCTTACACACACACTAGAGAAAAGGGGAAAGCCCAGAACGCATAATAGGACCTCTTTAAGTGCTTCCTCACACTGACAGTGTACAGTGTAGGTGCAGGATATATTTGGCAGACTAGGTGGGCAGATCTCGTCCCCCGGTAGCTGCTGGATATTTTGGGTCGTTGCTGGTGTTCTGTTCGACAGTGTGAGAGTATATTTAGTTTGTCGTTCCTTTTGGACGATGCCAACAATGCAGGAGAGACATTTCACCATGTCACGTACAGCCAGTGACGGAAGAAGTAGTAAGTATTGGCATCAAAGTATACTTAAAGTACCAAAAGTAAAAGTACTTGATATGCAAAACTGTGTCATGATTATTGATGCATCAATGTTGTCCTCACAGCTGGTAAAGATGGAGCTCATTTTAAATACTTTGTATAGTCCTTCAGGGAACTTTCACCAACAACTATACATCAATGTGTATTTATTAGATGATTTCAATGTTGTTTTATGTAATAATCTGTATTTGGAAAGTAAATAAAGCTGTCAGATAAATGCAGAGGAGTGAAATGTAAAACATATAAAATACCTCAAAATCCCACCACTGAGTACAGCAGACATCTGTGTCACAAATACAGAGTACAAGGCATCCTGAGAGCACAGACCCTGACAAGGATATTTACCAAAGATAAATTAATGTGTGTACCTGCCCCGTGATTCGGAACTGCTCCTAAATGGAATGGGTTCTTCATGGCTCTCTAATGGCTACACCCTTTCAAGTTTCATAAAAATGGGGCCAGTAGTTTTTCCACAAACTAGCTGGCAGAAAGACCAACAACCTACCTCCTTGCACAATGCTCTAAACTGAATTTGACCGTGACTCCATATTTTAGCATCATTATTCTCATGTACATTGAAAAACTGATTTAAATCATCATGTTGTGACTTTTTCTGAGGATCTGTACCAAACAAAGATTTTTTTCTTAACTCTGTAGAATACAATTTGTAGGCCGGGACAGCTTTGAGACACTACAAGCATTTATTCAGAATAGTATTTTGACACATATTTTGCCTATAATTTTAAAACTGACTTTAAGCCTCTCATGTTGGGCTTTATCATAGACGTATTTGACAATATTTGACATTTACCAACACCTCAGGGGAAATCACACCGGCATCCTCACAAAGAGGTAATGTATCTCTTATCTCAAACGGCCAAGAAAAAAAAGAAAATTACATTCAAGCTTTTGCCTTTGTGAGTTGCAAGAGAAGCTTTCTTCAACCCTCGCCAAAGAAACAGCCGGCACGTGTTGGTCTGATCTAATGTGTATCAGAAAGTGATGAGGGAACCTAACGGTCTGCTCATTCAACACAAAGCAGTAATCCTCATAACGTCATGGGAGAGATGAGGTCATCTTCAGTGGACTGGAAAACGGCCTGTGTCAGACGGAGCACGCTGTGACTCGGCTTATATGCCGAGTGTGTTTGCCAGGATGGAGTCAGACGGCCATGTGGAGAGAGCAGCGCCAGGCTGGACTCAAAAAAACAGCCCTCCCCCAACAAACTGCTTAATACCGAAGGCCCCCAGGACCCAAAGGAAACGTCTCCTCTTGTTTTACACAGCTATCATGAACTGATTAGAGTGTTAGGTTCTTTTTCTTAAAGGATACACCTCACAGCTGATAGTTCAGATCTTTCTAGAGGTGAACTTCTTGGGTGTTTTTCCTGTTCTTTTTTTCTTGTCAGTGTTGAAAAGTCTCCTCTGAAACACCCTTGAAATCTTAAAGGGGCCTGATACACTCATTTTCAGGTTCACATTTGTATATTTTTGCCTCTACTGTGACATGTTTCCATGCTTTAACGTTCAAAAAGCTTGTTATTTTTCTCATACTGCCTGTGCTGCAGCACTTCTTTTCACCCTCTGTCTGAAACCAGAGCCCAGTCTGCTCTGATTGGTTAGCTGGCCGGCTCTGTTATGATTGGTCAACAACTTAAAAGATGTCCCACACCTTACCCTATCATGTAAAGTATATAGGAGAACAAAGGGTGTGGGAGAGAAACTCCCTATGGAGGGACCTTTGGGATTTTAGCCTCTGCAGAGCATTTACATGCACCAAAACCTATATGACCCACAGGAAAGGGAAAACCCTAAAACATAAAAGGGCCTATTTTAACACTCAGCACGATAATAATAATAAGGTGAGGGCACATTTTTAAACTAGGTCCAGTGGCAGCCTGAGGTTTTTGCCTGTAAAGCATGGTAATTAAAGCCTTTTAAAAAAAAAATTGATATCATATTAAAGTGAATATCTTCGAGTGTAAGACTTCAAAGGCTTCAGCTTGGTCTTTAAGAAACTGGAATGGACATTTTACATTTATTTCTGACATTTTGTAAACCATTTATCGGCACATTATTTGTTAAACAAAATTGGCAGTTGTAGCACTATTCTTTGTCAAATATTCCAAACTGTGCTATTCACAGGGGAAGCATTTAGTGGAGTCTTGCATGCTGGTTGTCATGGCAACAAGAGTGTTCAATGACTGAAAAACAATTGATTGCCAACTTCATGGTCCAAGTTTATAACACAAGTTTTCAAGCAAATATTTGAAGTCTCATAACTCATGATAACCCTGAAGACATTGTCATCTTCTCACATTTGACACAGCTCCTACAGAGACACAAGACATGGCACCACTGTCTTCAAAGTGTGAGTAGCAGCAACCATTGACAAGTAAGCTGGCCTTTATG
This sequence comes from Eleginops maclovinus, assembly GCF_036324505.1. Taxonomy (NCBI): domain Eukaryota; kingdom Metazoa; phylum Chordata; class Actinopteri; order Perciformes; family Eleginopidae; genus Eleginops; species Eleginops maclovinus. The sequence goes on along the minus strand of NC_086366.1, from coordinate 21,494,110 downwards.
TGTATGAAGTGATCTCTGACATGTGTTAGGAAGACCTCAAAGGTAATATCTGCGGAACAGTGTTGCAGTAAGTACAAATGTGAATAAAAAGTGTAAATGTCCAATGTTACTATTAGCAAGGGCAGTCATCAGCAGTCATCATAGTATAATAGAGTTGTAGTAATGAGTGCTAAAACCTGGAAATGAGCTAGCAGTTTACCACTAGCGGTTCCCTTGACTCAAAATCAATGCTTTTTTTATACAAAGCCTTAAGTAACACCATCACGCCGACACAAAACCGCCTTTAGCTTAGCGGCGGTGATGCGCTGCCATGCGACCGTGATTAAGTTTGTTTGTAGGCTAGTGTTAGCTTTTTACATCTGGCGATTGCAAGCGGTGATATCATGAATGTGTTTTGGCCACAGAGCTTCTGTTCTGCTACATGTATATTACAAATATTAAATATCTTTAAAACATATTTCATAAAAAGTCCTCAGGTTTTCCCAAAGATTTCCACTAATTAGGTTGGGATGCCTAGTTGACTCACTATAAATATTTAAGCGCTCCCTAACAGATGGGGTATTAATCAAATGTGCAATGTAATTAATCTACATTGAAACAACTAAGCCTGCTGTAGTGGGTGCATTGTGCTGCTGTAGTCTGGCAGGAGCCTCCCGCTGCCTCTGAGCTGTGTACTCCTGTTGATTTCACAATAACACTCATTTTCCCCAGAATAAACTTCTGAGAGACTCCCTGTTCACACAACTTTGTTTTTTGGTAATCAGTTGTGTGAATGAGTAGCAGGCTGTGAGCGAAATCATTTAAACGCAGATGCTTTAGGGCAAGAAAAATCTGTCATGACAGTGAGTCAACTGTGACTAATTACAAGCCCTGCAGCTCCACGCCCTGCCTCCTCACAGAGCTGTGAGTTTCAGCGTTGGAAAGTACAATAACACTACAGGCTGTGGAGGAATCCCGCCTCTGTATCTCAGGCACCTAGTCCCTGTATGCACGGGTGTCACTTTGTTTTGAAAGGTGGTGGGAACGTATTATTGTAGTACGAGCCGAAAGTTAGCATCATAAGGGGTCGCTCAACAAAAAGCGACGGGATTTTCCATTGAAATTCGGTATACCACAGAAAATAAACTCTGTGGCTAACACACGTTTATGAAACTTTAACACATTTTTTTCAGTAGGATGATCTCTACATATTAATACCATTGTGTTTATGAAGTGTAAATGCAAATTGCCAGAAGCAGAGAGCTAATGCTAGGCTATAAACGAACTACGTCACAGTCGCATGGCAACGCTTTAAAGAGTTAACTTAATCGGCAGAAATAAAAAGTTATTGTTAAGATATAAACAAACTACACCATGGCAGCATGGCTGCACATCACTACCGCTAAGCTAAAGACGGACACATGTCCCCTTAACAATATTTTCATTTAGTCACTTGTTAGCAACCGCTGTTTTAATGACACATAGGAGCTTCAGACATTCACCATTTAATGACATTAAAACTCTTTGATGGGGCGGTGGTGGCTGGGAACTGGAAGGTCAAAGGTTCAAGTCCCCGAAAGACCAAGTGCTACTGAGGTGTCCCTGAGCAAGGCACAGTTCCCTACACTGCTCCCTGGGCGCTGTACATATGGAAGCCCACTGCTCCTAACACTAGGATGGGTCAAATGCAGAATGTAAATTTCCCCTCTGTGGGACGATTAAGGTTATATTCTTCTTATTTAGTGTTAACCTGAAACCTTTTTTCAGGCCTCTAACCACAAACACATTGAAAAAACCATTGACTTCCAGATGAGGGAACAGGAAGTGGTAAAATGCTAAGTTCATTCCAGGTGTAAGGACTCCTTTCTGCACAATTACAACATTGCCACGGTGGATGTGAGGTGATGGCGATGTGTGAATGTTAGCTTCCTTGACCTTGCATGACTCTGAATGAATGTGTATCAATGGGTGGATGCTGACTTGTGTATATATAAAGCGCTTTGAGGAGTCATAAATACTAAATATAGCGCTATTTCTTATCAAAACGGATTTACCATGTCACACATCTCGACATAGAGACACAACGAAACAATGGCCTGATGCAGGAGCGTCAAACACATTGTATGTGGCCCATGTGAGCTTGCAAATGATATAGTTGGCTTAATATACAATTCTTTTCCGATTTATAGAAATACAGGGTCCATAAACCACACGTCCCACAATGCATCTTGATTGTTCTGCCATATTGTCCAAGTAATGAGGCAAGGAAGGCAATTCATAAATACACGATTGTGATCAATTGAGAGAAGCTGTTTTTAATTGTGTTTCTTTCTAATTAAGTTATAACTTAAACAAATGCAGAGGCAACTATATAATATGATTAAGGTCAATATATTTATTTAGTCTTACAACCAACCCTTTGAGGGCAACCATAATGCTGATGTGAACCGGGGTGAAATTAACTAAAAGTGAGTAAATTAAAATTGATACCCTGGCCTAACATAACAAATGTTTTTAAATGGACACCAATTGGTGACCAGAACATTCAACATATCACTGTTTTCCCATAACTGTGTTGAAACACTCTGGTGGAGGGCTTTTCTTGAGGTAAGTTACTTGGTGTGTTTTTCCAAAGTAGCATTAGTTAGTATTAGTAGTTTTTTTGTTCCATGTTTGAGCCAACGTGTGATCTGTATTTTTATTCACGCTGGAGCTACCCAGTTCTTACCCTCGGAACATTTTAAACAAATCATAGTTACAAAATGTGGTGTGAACATGTCCCCAGTGTAAATGATGCCTGTCCCTATATGCCTTATTTAGTTGACATAAGTGTTCTTGACCTTATGCACCACGATCTGTTTGCACATATCTAATGTCAATATTTTCCTTTGTGTGCCTGCAAGTTGTACTAGTGCAAAGGTGGTTGTGGCTAATATACTTTCAACAAAAGATCTAGTGTATGACTCTGGAGCGTGAAGGCTGAGGTGTGCAGTAAACGCCCTGCATTATATCATGCAGAGAAAGGTTCCCCTACGGTATTGTTGGTGAAAGAGGGAGAAAAGCTAATAAATGCCAAGTTTTTACTGAACCCATCCAAATGACAAGTCTTTAGGTAGCTCAAAGTTCCACCTATGAATACCAAAATAATATTGGGCAATTCAATTTGTTTAAGTGTGAAAAGATACAGTATATCAAAATAAAATCAGGTTCGACCGATTGTTTTTGGATAAAGAGACCATCATGATATTTATACTGGTATCAATCGATTGAAATATTTAATCCTTTTAAATCACACTAATAATGTGTGGCTATTTGCAAGTTTATAATAATAGTATTTACTTGAATTTTCAGGTGAAATCAAACAAATACATGTGTGTTGTAGTAATTGAAAAATGAATGACAAACTGCTTTGTGAAGTCTGAGGGTTTAAATTGATTCAGTATAACATCTCAGCTTAGTTTCGACAATTAATCTATTATTAATTTGTGTGAATTCTTTCTAACGCTTTAAGGTACCCAGACTAATCGCAAGTGCTAATGTGATAACAATGATGGCCCTAGATATAACATGCTAGCTGCTAGTTTGCTAGCTACTGTAACTCTCTTCTTTTTATTGGATAATGTCTACAGTTGATATTCTAGGATATATAACTATACTATAGTGTATAATATGGTTTGTGGGTCTCTGCGGCACCACAATACTTAATTTAGATTGGTATTTGGACATATTTCGCCTTAAATAAACATTCCTTTGATTTATCTTTTGTCTCCTATATTGTGATTTTGTATAAATTCCGATTGTTTTTCAGCCTCAAAACCCCCAAAACATATCAATTTTGATCTACAAATCTTCCTTTAAGTAACTTGAGCGGTTCTCTCTCATTTAGCACAGCTTCACTGTTAAGGGTTAAACACTCTCTCATTGTATAGATCTGGCGCTGCAGACACACTGTTTAACTGCCGTGCCTCTATAGGAGGTACCAGAACATGACCTGGTACACAGACAGAGGGCATGTCGTCCCAGCCTGTCCAACTGAGCAGCCTTCAGTCAGCCTCACTGTGAAGAAAACTAATTTAGTAATTACAAGCAGGGCAGACAAACAGCGCCTCACGCAGCAACAAACACATATAGAGGCTTGTTAAAAAGGACTTTGTCTCAGTAGATTCATTCAGCCTGGCGGACATGTTCAAGATGTCTAACGCCGCTCCCTCCCCCGCTTTCGTTCAGTTTAGGAAACAACAAACAATGCGGTTGCTATGGGCTCATCTGGGCGCCCTGAGACCACATGTCAGCAGCAGATCAGACGGCCAACAGCCGAGTTACTGACAATTCACAGAGGGGGTTTACTCCTTTCCCAAACAAACATGGAGCTTATGCAATCATCATACTCTGCTTCTCTACACCATTCTGATTAAAGTCAGACTAAGAATATATGAAACACTTTAATGCAAACTCCTGTGGTAATCATACATTTTTTATGGGTTACTAAGTGCTTGAGCCGAGTTTCTAAAATGACCCTTAGTACACTCCTCTCATATCACACTGGAAACATTTTCTTTGTCAAACTAAATATAAAAGGTCTAAGCTTACTTTGGCAACTAATCAATATTCTGCTATGAACTAATTTCAACAAGAAGAAATTGGACGTGTGCGGAATAGTCCAAGGCTCATCAATATCAATATATATTGTCCGCCTCAAAACACCAAGATATTGCAAATGTTGTTTTTTTTAATTAAATCCTCTCATTCCTGCCAAAAGTTCCGAGCAGTAATCTCAAATTATTAAAGAGTTTGAGAATGTCAACACACAAAAGACATTGCTTGTACAAGCCCTTTACATGATATTCAGCTGAAACTGGTTACAGATTACTGTAACAGAAAATAGTCTTACTATTTTGGAAGCATTAAAGAAAATGACAACATTAAAATTACTCCTTACAGCATCTTCCTCAAACTCAAATCAGAACAAGAAAAAAATGACAGATAGATAAGAAGAATACCCAAATGTTTCAGTCCTTTTCCCAAAACTGATTTGGAAACTGTAGTCTTGGATGAGCCTTTGCTATTTTTAGTGTAATAATATAATTATCGCAATATCTGCCTGAAGCGGAAGACCCCTGATAGGATTAGGATTATCTATCAGATACATAACAACTCTACTGTAAAACTGAGTATGATTTAGAAGTTGGTAAAAACTAAAAACAGTATTGTCCAGGTGACATGTGTTCCTGACTCACCAGTTTCTCCATCTCCTGCTCTCGTAGCCTCTCCTCCCTCTGTCGGCGGTGGTACTCCAGCAGCTCGTCCTCGTTGTCGCTGATCTCTGTGATGCTGTTCTTCCTCTCCCTCATCCCAGGGTGGGGTCTCCCAGCGGACATCTTCCTATGGGTCCTTGGGCTGGATACAGGGGATGATCCTGGGAGAGAGCCCAGACTGTAGGCAGGTGACAGGGAATTGCCAAAGCTCGCCTTCCGTACTCCCGAACCACCGCCGCCCTCCATCATCATAGAGGTAGGCGACGGACTGCGGGCTCGGATCCCCCTGCTGCTGCCCGTTGGCTCCTCGGACGTAGATCCAGTTCTCCGTCGGAGCCTCGGACTCTCCGGGGTGAGCTTGCCCAGACTTGAGGGGCTTTCTGGAGTTCTTAAGGTTGGAATCGTCCCTGGGAGCGCCCCTGGTAGTACCGGGACCCCTCTTCGAGCCATGGAGGGGCTAAGAGGTGGCAGCTCCCTCATACTGCAGCTCCCTCCACCACCACCGTTCAGCTCCATGTTCCTCCTGGCCATGCGAGGGCTTTCAGGGGGCTGCAGCGAACGCGGATGCTGCTGGAGCGGTGATCCTTGGATGATGTGGACGATGGGGTCCAGAGGAGGCTGGAAGGCTCTGGTGGGTTGGGAAAGCTGCCTGGAGGAGCTGGGGGTTAGGGGACAATCAGATAGACTGGTCTGTTCTCTGAAAGGACTGGCAGGCCTTTCTTGGAGCACTGTGGTTGACTTGGTCCTGGGACTGGAAGGAGACTGTGATGGACAGTTGGAGAATTTGGTAGTGAGTCTTGGGCTACTTGGCACTATGTTTCTACTACTGAGAGATTCACTAGAGGAGAACATAATCTGTCGGGGGCTCTCAGACCCATCAGGGCCAAGTCCTCTACGGCTTGGCTTAGGGCTTGAAGGAGCCTCTGATAAGACCTTCCTCTGTAGCCTGGGGCTTTCCTGAACCTTCTGGCCCACCCCACCGCTGCTGAAGTTAGGCAGTATAGTCCGTGGCTGGGGGACAGGCGCACCCCAGCCGGCGGTGGGATTGGTGGTGAAGTTGTAGCTAGAGGAGCGTACAGGCACTGGCGGAAGAGAAGAACTCTGGTCCTGGGGTCCTCCAATAGGAGATGGGGTAGTAAAGCTCCCACTGCTGGCTGCAGAGGGGGAGGAGAGGGGAGAGAAGGGAGGGGAAGTGTTCTCATAGCTGGATCCAACGGACATGGCCCCTGGGCTGGTAGGAGGGGACAGTAGATACCTGCCACCTCCGTTGAGCAATGGCGACAGCGGGGAATGGGGAATGGGTTGGCCTCCAGAAAGCTGTTTGCCATCCGAGGAAGAAGGCTGTGGATCATCCATGACTAGAGAGTCCATGATGTCCTGGAGGTCCTTCTCGATAGAGCTTACTATTGCACTGTGCTCAGACTGGGCCCTCTCTCCAGTAGCTGGGGGAGACTGTACTGGACTGGCCTGGTGATTCCCATTGACGAAGCTCTCTGTGCCTGAGGCTAAGAAAACAAAAAACACTTTCATTAGTCTTTATAAAAAAATTAAAAAAAACATAAAAACTAGAATACAGTTATGTTTAATCTCTTGTGCAACATAGTCGGAATTTGGAGTATAAATACCCTCATTCTGAAGAATTCAGAAAAACTCTCAGTGGTGTTTGATGTCAATACATGTCTTAAAGATGAACAAATATAAATATTTGTAAATGCAAAAAACATTCAGCATTGGCCTTTACTGTTCAATCATATATAGTTATCCCACAATCATGGTATAGTACTATGATCGTGTAACCAGTTGATTCAACCTTTTACCTGGAAAGTGTCAGATAAAGAATGAAATGATAGTATGTAGTCAAACGGTGATAAAACAGGCAGTGCATTGCAGTGAAATTCTTTGCATTGTCTGACCTTTTTGAATATTTGAACATTTTTCTTAAAGGGTTTCCACAGTAGCCGTGATGACTTCTAGATTGATTTCCTGAATTAGTGTGGAGTGCTATTATGAACGCAAAATGATCTTTTCTTCCTTGTTTAGTTAGGTTGTGTTACCATGCAGAACATATCTAAATAGGTAACCAGTCTGTGTACTCGTCTTGTCAGTCCAAAGTATAACATTTAATGCATTTTAAAGACAATTCAGAAAATACATGCATGTCATCTCCAGAAAAACTTGACCCATTCTCCACATCTAGGTGCAACCTTGTCCTTTCTGGATACGATTTACTTTAAAAATCATACAGGCAAGTGAGCATAAGGACAGAGGAAGGATTAGTGGTGAGGAAAGAAGGAAGGACACAGACAAGGAGATGAATAGATACAGGCCTGTACATTGGATAGGGATCAGGAGAAAATGTGCCTACATAACCCAATTACTGTGTGGCTCGAAAGCAACATAGGACACGGGGTGGGTAATCGAATATTAACTGTCTGTCTGAAGTCACTATAGTAGATTATGACAATAGAAACGCACGGCCACGTGGGAGATTCACAAAGCATGGCCTTCAGGCAGGGATCAGGTTTTATTAATGCAAAATTAAAGCTGTTTGAATGGACTTCTTATCTGTTTAAATAGAAACATGAAGATAAATGTTGGGAAGTCAGTCATCCGTGCAAACACTGAGAGTTAATAAAAGACAACACAAAAAGCTGTCATGTCCAATAGCATTGTTATAATATCAGAAATCGTTCAAAATGACTGTGGGATTACACAAACATAGGAGAGAACCGAAGAAATTGAGTTTTGTATTATAGTAAATGATGATGTCAGAGAGAGAGTTCCCAATGGCAAAACTGCTCTGAAATATAGAAACTTCACAAATAATGCATCAGCTGTGCTTGTTCAACAGAGATGGGGGCAGCTTCCTGCCTGCTCCCCTACAATGCAATATAATGACGCTCTGCCTTCATGAGAACCTGGCCACAATTAAACCCTTAGATTGTGTCATGCAGATGTTACAGCATCGAGGTCTGCAGGCTGTCAGAGCAATACATTGCATCCGTTCAGCAACGCATGAATGTCAATGTCACATCGTGTCCCACGGACAATAAACCGTCTTGATTGTATGTACAGTCAAGAACGAGTCGACGGGGGTGGGGTGACGAGAAAAGCAACCGTTTGCTGAAGGAAAGCCCATGCAATGATGTCATGGGGTACAGGCGATCGGCTTGAGTGCACCACGCCAAACCTCATTTAAAAATATGTCAATTTAATGTTCGCCTGACTACCGGTAAAGCTGCATGTGGGGAATATCATGACTTAACACATTTTGTTACATGTGAGGACCTCTAGAATTTGGCATTGATTGCATCGCAAACAATATGTATTTACTTAAATATACACTTGATCCATCTGACATTCCCTAAATAACCCTAACATAGACGACCAGAACACATTGGGATATTGTGACACTAAAATGAGATTATTTTTTAAATGAAGGACGTATTCACTGATCACCACTATGCCGAATGAAGGATGACGTTCCAATAAATCGCATTAAAAATGTAATTATGTCCTACACTGTGTTCACATTTCCAGAAAAGCAAGTGAACATAAAACCAACAGATTGTTTAACGAAGTTTGGCGTGACACCGATTCCTATCACTTCTCACACCCAGAGCTCAGCATTAGGCAGTAGGGTTAACGTTACTCACATGAAGGAATACAACCCGGTCAGTTTCAGTGCAGTTCACCTGCTATTTGACAAACACTGAGGCCCACATCTTCCGAACACCGGGGAGAGGCCGGGTGTGACGGAGCCCTGCCGTGTGTATCTCCACACACACCGAGGGAGATATAACATTCACCACCGAGGCGGTCTTTCAGCCGGGGGTAGGGGTGCTAGGCACCGCTGCTGCCTACCGTACCACGGCGGTCAAGTAGCTTGAAATGTAATATGACTTTTCCGAATTAAGACCTTCAAAATAAAAGCATGACTCACTTAATAAATCCACTATGAATATAGTTTCCTTAGATATGCCCCCATCGCTTCGAGCATATAATCAGAGTAGGCTATACTATAATATCCATCTCAATGGGAAAGACATACGTGAGAAACAAAATGTAGAAACAACCATAATGCCTAATTGAGTGTGACAAATACCAGCATTGTTCCCCAAAATTCTGAAAGGTAATAATATACTGCATTTTACACATTACAGAGAAGACGCATTCCAATTTTGAGACCGAGCCACCGAGAAGTCTTTAAACCATTCGCCTCAAATTAGAAATGCATTTTTATTCTGAAGGTAAAGGCGTTCTACTTCCTTTGTTATGGCCACCTTGACGTATCTCTTCTTTCCCATGGTGATGTGAACTGCTGCGAGATTTACAGGGCTGTTTTAAAGAGTCACAGCAGTGGATTTTATGGCTTGTCATTGTTACTGTCTCTATAATGCAGATTATGTCGGTTTTAGATGACACAGGGGAGAACGTGTCAACAAATGACCCATCTTTAGAGAAGCTGTGGCACTTTGCTCATATTTTACTGGCATAAAAACCAATTGGATTACTGTCGGCTTTCATCTTTACAGAGATACAGTTTTGTCATCCAGTGGCAATGACAGGACAGATTTTGGTATTTATGTCTTATTACCCAAGCAACACAAGAGCCTGAACAGTGATAACTATCAAAGTGTAAAAAGCCGCCAAAATCTTTTGTTTTTACAATAAACTAGCACTGGTTGCATTAAAACATTGCATCTTTTTTTAATAGTGGCGGAGGAAGTTTTCAGATGCTTTGTAGCAACACTGCAGTATAGAAATACTTCATTCAAAGTACAGTCCTCCAATGAGAATTACCTTCTATCAAAGTATTGATTGCAAAATGTATTTCTAAAGTAAAGTCAAGTGAAAGACCATAAAAATGGTCTATGTGCATGTTATACCCACACATATTAAAAACACAATCGAATAAAAGCAGCACTTCAAAGTTGTAGTTGGTCAGGGAGGAGCTCATTTTGAAACTATTTTATACAATGTTATACAATTTACAGCTTAATTTATAGCAAAGCATCATATTTTCCGAGAACCAGCACCTTAACGTGGTGGAGAGGTTTGTGTGCCCCGATGAACCTGGGGGCTGTGTTGTCTGGAACCTTGCGTTCCTGGTAGGGTCTCCCATGGCAAATTGGTCTCAGGTAAGGGGCCAGACTAATATTGGTTCAAAAAGACTCCATGAATAACACAATTGGAAGCGAGGATACCCGGCCCGGAGGAAGCCCGGGGTCCCCTTCTGGAGCCAGGCCCAGAAGGAGGACTTGTCAGCGAGCGTCTGGTGGCCGGGCTTGCCACGGAGCCCGGCCGGGCACAGCCCGAAAAAGCAACGTGGGCAACACCTCCGCTTCTCTGTCCCGCGGGCCCACCACCTACGGGAAACAACGATGGGGTCAGGTGCGCTGCCAGAAGGGTGGCAGTGAAAGCAGAGGGTCTCGACGGACCAGACTCAGGCGACAGAAGCTGGCTTTGGGGACGTGGAATGTCACCTCTCTGGGGGGGAAGGAGCCGGAGCTTTTGCGGGAGGTGGAGCGTTACCAGCTGGATCTGGTGGGGCTCACCTCTACGCACAGCGTCGGCTCTGGAACCTTACTTCTTGATAGGGGGTTGGACTCTATTCTTCTCCGGAGTTGCCCAAGGTGTGAGGCGCCGAGCGGGTGTGGGGATACTCACAAGCCCCCGGTTGAGTGCCGCTTTGTTGGAGTTTACCCCAGTGGACGAGAGGGTCGCCTCCCTACGCCTGCGGGTCATGGGGGGGAAACTCTGACTGTTGTGTGTGCTTATGCACCAAACAGCAGTTCAGAGTATTCGGCCTTCTTGGAGATCCTGAAAGTATCTATGGGTCTCCTGAAGGGGACTCCTTAGTCTTGCTGGGAGACTTCAACGCACACGTGGGCAATGATGGAGACACTTGGAGGGGCGTGATTGGGAGGAACGGCCCCCCTGATCTGAACCGGAGTGGTGGTTTGCTACTGGACATGGATGGATTGGCCATAACAAACCCCATGTTCTAACATAAGGATGCTCATAAGTGTACGTGGTACCAGAGCACCCTGGCAGAAGGTCCATGATCGATTTTGTTATCGTATCATCGGACCTGAGGCCGCATGTTTTGGACACTCGGGTGAAGAGAGGGGCGGAGTTGTCAACTGATCACCATCTGGTGGTGAGTTGGGTCGAGTGGCGGGGGAAGCCTCTGGACAGACCTGGTAAGCCCAAACGTGTAGTGCGGGTGAACTGGGAACGTCTGGAGGAGTCCCATGTCCAGGAGGCCTTCAACTCACACCTCCGGCGGAGCTTTTCAGGCATCCCTGTGGAGGCTGGGGACATTGAACCAGAGTGGGCGGTGTTCAAAGCCTCTATTGCCAAAGCTGCGGCAGGGAGCTGTGGTCTCAAGGTCTTAGGTGCCTCAAGGGGCGGTAACCCTCGAAGCTCCTGGTGGACACCGGTGGTCAGGGAAGCCGTCCGACTGAAGAAGGAGGCCTTCCGGGATATGTTGTCCCTGGGTACTCCTGATGCAGTTGCAAGGTATCAACAGGCCCGAAGGGCAGCAGCCTCAGCCGTGGCCGAGGCAAAGCAGTGGGTGTGGGAGAAGTTCGGAGAAGCCATGGAGAAGGACTTTCGGAAACATTCAAATTCAAGTACACATTTTTGATATAACTCAATAGATAAGCAAATGTAGACCAAATGTACTATAACACAACCTAAACACATTTAATTGAAATGAGATGAAAACATTTGGAAAGTTTACAGTGAGACCAAGTTACAGTTACCTAAACTTTTCAGAAACAGCTGTATTGCCAAGTACATGCAACATACAAATATTGAATGTGTGTTACGCTTTCTGACTGCACTTGTCCGTACAAAATTCTGAGTTAAGACCTCCCTGATGCAACAAATTAAATATTAACGGAAAAAAAGATGTTTCCTTAGCGATGCGAATGTGGGTTTTTAAACTGGTCTGGAAATGTAAATGAAAGGGCAGGAAAGAGGAGATGACTGCTTTAAATGGGAATAACATTATCTCCGCTTGCCCAGTCGTATTTTATTTATGTATTTTTTAATGTTTCATTGCGTGATTAAAAAAATAGACATTTGAAGATTCAACATTTTGTGGTGCCATTATGCAACCATAAACTGTATCTAACGCATTCAGCCATGCCTTTTACAGAAGCAGCCAGTAACAGATACACCAGCCGAATCAAAGGAAGTTAAAGGTATTTTAGCGAAAAGAAGCAAAGAGGGACAGTGGGAGGTTCCAGGAAGGGACTGGAGGTGAAACCCATTGAGGAAGGGAGGGTGCAAAGATGGCAGACAGTAGAATGGAACTAGAGGTTTATAAATAGTCCCTGAACAAGATACTGTAACCCCATCCGTCGGCCACTCTTGAGTAAGCAGCTCAGAGCCACAAAGCCGTCTGCTGGTCAGGCAGAGAGGCACAGGAAATGTCCAATCAGTAAAGAGGTGTTCGCTGAAAGACGCCTGGCTAAAGACAGCTGGTCAGTGGACCATCAGTGGACCGTCACTGACCCGGTGAAGCTAGCCAAAATGGTACAATATTTAGGTGAATGTGACCAGCTTCATAAAAGAAACAGTAGTTCACAAAACAAGGACATTTTATGTAATGCATTACGTGCCTGTTATGGTACATTCACAAAGCATAACAGGCACATAATAGATGGCAGCAGCCGATGTGCACGTTTATTTCCCCCAGAAATATATAAGTGACTTAAAAAATAATTCAGGTTTAGCTTGTCAATAAAAACTGATTGGAATTGATCGAGCTGTTCGTCTCTACCTTTCTCAAATTGTAAAAAATCTATTTTAGTTTTCTTTTTCTAAACGTTGGTAATGTCAGACATAAAATGTGGCCTTAACAATGTGCAATATGGTTGTTGTGAGTAGGAAAATAGTATATTTAAAATAAATGTAATAATTTCTTATAATAATAGCAAAGAGGCTTATGGTATGTTGGGACGCATTCCCCAAAAAACACTGCAAGCCACCCTGATAGCCAAAGGAAAAAGGTTGCACATATAGCGCTCTGATCAATGACAACGTTTGTGTGTGTGTTTGAGATAGCCAGAATCAGTTTTAAAATGAAGTCAACATTTACCTGAACACCTGAGTGTGTGCTACCTTTATTTGCCTTTGAGTCAATCACAATTGAGGGTGCTTGGTTTATGTGATTTACGTGATTTTATGTATGGATTGTATATATTTGGATCACTTAACCTAAACAAATAAATATAAATAAGTTATTAAAGTCCGCTGGCCAGCTCGGTGACTTTTTAATGTGTTAAGAAGCCAGTGAGGGATCAGTTACTAGGCTTGCCTGGTCTGTCTCCACTGTCACCATCACAACATCCTCCAACAGGCAAAGACTAAGCAATGCCCAATAGAGTGGTGCAGGTTGACCTATTTTTGTACACAAACTCTTTTTTTTCAGCTACTAACCACAAAAACGTTGGGACACAATGAATTTGAGACGAGTGAACCGAATGTGGTAAATTGCTAAGTGCACCACTCAATTTAAATTGTGAAAAGAGCAATTGAATACAGTAAGCCAATAAATATGTACAGTTTCTCATTCTCTAATATTTACACCAATATTTTAGGTACATTATGGTAGCTTTGGTAAGTAGATGGTCATTTGTTTTAATGGGGGAGAAATTAGAATGAATCGTTTAGTTAAATTGTTTGAAGGAGCTATTTTTACAGGATGGGGATGTTGAAAAAAGTTTGTCTGGAGTCTCCCACACCTCTCAAATGTAAAGTTGTGGTTACAGACTCCCTCTTCCCTTACCTAGGGTAATTTATTTGATAAAACATTTTTACAATTTAAAGAAGTACTGAACTTTTTTTTAATCATGCCATAGATAATGTGGTGATATAGTTGATAACATTCCTATAGATTGATATTATCATTTTACTGCATACAAAAGGAAAAAGTCTATGCTTTCAAAACAAAGTAGGTCAAGTGGGTTTGGCTGGGTTTGCCCTCCATAATTGCTAGAATACACACACAGATAACGAGTGTAATTTCAAAGTGTTTTCAAATAGATATGACAGATATGCACAGCTTATCATGGGAGTGGTACAAGCAAGTTTCATTTGAACGCAACTCAGGAATGCATAATAGCGGAAAATGAGAGGTTTCTAAACAACGGAAGGCATTCATTACTGGAGCACGAGGTCGACAGCAGCCAGCATGCCTGTGTGCTATACTTATGATGTCCACTAAACAGGGGGAAATAACAAGATGCTATGACAGATCCCTGGTAGTAGAGCTGGCCAAGAAAAGGTCCACTTACAGTTGTTCTGCTGCCAGGAGTAGCACTTGGAATATACACTCACACACAAATGCAAGCAGCTAAAAACTTTGCCTGGAGACGCAGAGGAACGAGATGCTCATAAAACATGCATGGCGTGAACCCCGGCACCGGGTCCCAGCTGGGCCCCATTCAGGTTGCAGGGTTTAACGGGTGCAGCATTTCAAAGGCTGATAGTGACAACAACGTTGCTGTAACAGAGCTGCAAACAGGCATAATGGGCAGTGCATACCTCCCTTTAATGTGGTTATGTTAAATAGGACGATTTGGGGTCTTTAACAATGGTGAGAAGTATGGTTTTTCACACACAAAATATCGCAGTTTTTCGATGGGTTGGTAAGAAAATGTATTTTCTTTGAAGCCAGAAAATATTTTGATAACACAAAAAATAGGTCTGCAAAGAAAATGAATTAAGTGCTGCACAGATGTTTTTTTTGTAGACCAACCGGAAAGTCCCTAGACAAAATTCCAATGGGATTTTTTCATTATTGCAAAAAATAAACTCCAAAGCAAACAAAAGTTGATGATACTTACACAGTTTAGGTTGCAATATTATTTTCATAAATGAAAGGTACTTTTGTTATTTTTGCAGCAACAATTAAATCACAAATTAGTGAAACTCTTAAGTTGGGCTTTTTAGGACTCATTCCTGCAGCACTCTATGGTATTTTAATTTAACAGAATATTGTGTAAGCCATGAACTGGCTCAGTGTTAATGTACTGTTCTATTCCCAGCAGGTTTTGTTGTGCTTCTACTCTCCCTCCACCCTTGCCAGGCTATGAAATAGGAAAAATGCACGGTTTTACTGCTGTGCAAACATCCACCTGTAAAAAACACTGCCCTGCTGCTCCACCTCACCATCCGTATGTTAAACAATCCGGCCCATTCATTCACACAGGACATGCTGAAACTGGAACTCCAAGACGAAAATGGCATTTCTAGGCTTTATTATTAATGTGACAAAAGGTCAGTGTGTTTTTACTCACACAGGGCCTATGTTTGTGGAGGAAAGAAACCCTGACAAGATGGTAAATGTGGCACTGCTGTGAGAAAACAGTCTGAAAATACAGTAAAAGTAATGAATGGGTGTAATATGAGTTTGCAGGATTAAGGATTATAAAGTACCTGGACTTAGTCTGAAGTCCCCGGCGGAGAGACCTCCTCCCTGAGTCACCATGCTCTTCATCCTGAGGGCTTCTTCAGGGTGGTTGAAGCGAAAGAAGGCCGACTGGCCAAAACACAGCATGCAGCCTGGAAAACAGAACAAAAATAATTGTATTATTTAGTTTTACAAAAACCCCAGCAATAAATAAAAGGAGAGCATGAAGAAAATAACTAATTCTGTGTTATTCATATGAGTCAATTCATCCAAAGACTAAAACAAATGTGTCCAACTATCAACCTACTGAGCACATGCTCATAATCTGGTGTACAACTGCAACAAGAGGTGGATCAACAGAAAAATTATCGACAACTATTTGGGAAATAGAATAAAATATAATACCTTTATTGTCATTGCATCAAGTACAACAAAATTAAGCTATGTTGCCAGTGCATTTCCACATAAATAAGAAAGCATACGATTAATGCAATTTACAATTTACAGTATATTAAATCACAGATGTGATTTTTCAAACAAGGGTGTTACAAAGCTGCTTAAAGCCAGTAAAATATGGAGATTTCCTGCATTTCTCTTATTTATAATCATATTTTTTTTGAGAAAGTAATCAGCAGTTTACTACCCTTTAATGGTCCATTACCATCTCTAGTTAAAATAAATGGTTTTACTTTTTGGGAAATGATTTTGATGAGAAGATACTTCTTTAACGTTTGTATGCTAAGTATGGTCTTTTACCCACTATTCCTTTAAGTTGACCAAGGGAGCATCATCCAACAAGTTATGAAAGAGACATAGAACACTCTCACAACAGCCAACAGAGGTGAGTAAGGTGAAGCATATCGCAGAGTTGTTCTGACATCATCAGGAGGGAAATACAGCGCAAAGGCCCCAAACAAGAACCGACTGTGTTCACCATCATCACCAGTGTCGTACAAAAAAATAAAACAAAGCATGAGGGCATAGAGTCTCTGATCCCTGTGTAAAAATGATGAAGGATGAAACTTGATGAAGAAAACTGCCAACAATTTAGAACATTTTAAAGTGAAAATCAAATAACTGCTAAAACTAGATATTAATCATTTACACAAAATGTCCCATTGACATACAGCTCCGGAAAAAATTAAGAGCCCACTCCAAAGTTTTGTTAAATCTTTATCTCTACATGTATGGCAGCCATTCAAGTGTCCATTGAAATACAACACAGAGAAAAAATGCCAGGAGTTTATAGAATACAAAACAAAAAAACTAAAATCATTTAACTCAAAGACAAACCTATAAATAATAAAACAACAGAAATTGATGATGCTGAAGTGGTCTCTTAATTTTTTCCACCGTTGTATATTTTTTCTTTTCGGGAAGCAGGAAGTTGCATCAGAAGTGCAAATGACTTTGAATTACTAAAAAACCGCCAACATCAAATAAGACCGTCTTCTCTCTCTTAATTAACTCCCATCGGTTTACGCAGTAGAACTATCTGATGTGCCTCGCCCCGACATCCTGCATCTACAGATAATGTGAGCAATTAAAAAGATAAGATGCTCTTAAAGTGCTCTTTCTAGACGGTTTGAAGCCAAGAGTAAACAAAGGGATGAAGGACGAGATCTTCTAACAGAAGTTTGGTTACATGTTTTTAAGATATGGCAAACATACCTGTCCCCTACAACTAATTTGAGCTTTCTCAGTTGCATGGTGCTCCCACTGCTATCATCTCTAAACTGTCAGGTTGATGGTTACATGCAGTTGCATTTATTGTTGTTAAAAGCTCAGGTTTCAAGTTATACAAAAATACACTGCTTAAATAAAGGTTACGCACTTGAGGGTCTGATTACCGCAATTCCTCTTGCAACTCATACTCATTGACCCTTATCGATAGTAATAATTGATGAAATTACTATGTGTAAAGTGAAATGTCTTGCTCATGGTGTCAAACCTACATAGAATAATCACCAAACAGGAATTTTCAGTTTGAAAATGTTTCAATCAACCCAGATTCTAGGAAAGCCTGCAAAACTAGGCGTTCAGAGGTTCCTGTTTGATTTCCGATAAAGGGATTCAGCTGAGAATCCTGCTTTTACTGAGAAACAAAGAATATCAACATTAATGTTGTGGATGGAGAAGCTACGAAGCGACTATTTTCCCTAAAGAGATGGTGGAGACCAAAAACAGGGCAAAAAAAGGAGAGTGACTATTGGACATTCGTTGATCAAAAGGACACAAACAGGATTTAATTTGTACTATAGTGTTGCTTCCTCTCTATTGGGTGTTCAACTTAGCAACAGGTTTGTTCTAAACACCAAAGTGTTGATCTACATTTTGTGTATTAGCAAGTTTCCACCCACCCAAAGTAGCCGAAAAAAGTTAGAGTTGCCAAATGCTGCTTTGAAATGTCCGATATACAGTATAATGTAGTCTGCATGGCAGTTGGTTTTGTCCACCTGTGCACACTGACTGTGAAGAATAAAGAACACAAATAAACTGCTTTTGATTTTGCTTCAAGATGTCTCTAGTAAGAAGCAGGCAGATAATATTAACATAGCCGATAGCCATGAACTGACAGGGTTGCTTCTCACACTAATCAGGCATGTATTCACATGACACAACCCGACAAACACACTTGGTTTCTATGGTAGTATCAATCACATCCACTTACTGTCGTAGTTAGAAGTGGCAAAACAAACAGTGTGCATATAATTCATCCCCGTCATGCACAACAAGCTCGATGACAGATAAGCAATCTTGTGTTTATTGCTTTCTCAATATTGCACCATTGTCCCGCTGCGATTACAAGGGAAAGGTCTTCCCGCTCGGTCAGAGATAAGATCCCTGCCTGTTGTCACTGACGAACACGAGGCAGAAGGTAAATGTGGAAACTTCTCCGTTACACAAGAGGCTGCAGTGATGTAGAACAAAGCCAGATGCCCTTTTCTTTTGGACAGACGCACAGTGACAGCTTGGGAGAAAAGCACCTGATTACATCATGAGCAACGGGCAAAGAAACAGAGCGACGAAAACATGGAAACGTGCTGTTTACCCAGTTGTTGTCATATATATTTCCTTTGATTTATTCTGCTTAAATGTATTATTACTTCCCCCCATCCACCTAATTTCAACCATAGGCCCAATTTGAACATCAAAGAAGCTTCTGGGGACATTCTGCAACCACACCATCACTCATTTTAATTTAAAATTTGATAGATGAGTATTAATGATGTGTCCGTTACTTGTAAGCTATAAACTATAAGTGATTGTTAAATCATGTATTTTGTTTTCTTGTTCTTTTTTTCTTATTTTCTGACTTATGGGTTGTTATTTAGTTATTTAATGTACTAAATGTATTAAATAGTATTAAATGTATCGAATTTTGTTATGTTTGCCCGGTAACAACATACTTTCTTAAAATGCAGAAGGGGAAAAAAAGTATTGCGTCTGAACTGTACGTTGTGCTGTGTGTGTTGAGTGTTGTTTTCTTTTGCCGGTCCCAAAGACAAATTTAAATGTTATGTTAATT
This sequence comes from Eleginops maclovinus, assembly GCF_036324505.1. Lineage (NCBI taxonomy): Eukaryota > Metazoa > Chordata > Actinopteri > Perciformes > Eleginopidae > Eleginops > Eleginops maclovinus. The sequence continues at coordinate 21,474,918 of NC_086366.1, read as the reverse complement.
TAATGAACAATAAAGTCATCTGAAACATTTTAAAGAGCATCCATTATCTAAACCATATGCACCAAGTTGTCTATTTCGCACACAAAATGGAACTTCACCGCTTGGGAAGAACTGCTGACAAGTGGTGGTGATAAATACCAGTTAAATTGATACTCTTCATTTGTACAATAAATACCACATGCCTACATGAGCCGTCCAAATGCAGCATTTTGCTTATTTGCATTTCTTTTTGTAAATGGAGAGAAGACGCCAGTTTCCATCAGCGTTCCCTTCAGTGGTTACGACACTATCCCAACTTGGTCGGTATTTTCCACAGTGGAAATTTTCCTTCGATATTTGGAAGTCTCATCAGTAAACGAGCGAGCCATAGGTCTGGTCATGAAAAGGAAAAACAGAAAGACGCTGAGTTGGATATTTGAAAGCAGTCATCAGGATGTTCATACTGTGGTCTGCGGAGCCACGTCAGCTCAGCCACCGTGTCTTCATGCAGTCATCCGACTCCCTCACCTAGCTCCTGTTTCCTCAAAGATTCTAGCAGCTTCTCTGCCTACAGCACACACTCCCTCCCTCTGACATGCACTAACATGATCTCCCTGTTGAAGATCAATTCAGCCACTTCTGAGGAACATTTTGAATAAAAGAACATAGCTGGAAGCAATGTGTTTTTGACACAGTCATCTCTTACTGAAATCTGGGGGGGGGGTTTGTGACAGCTCTGCGGCGCACAGTCAGTTTTACTCAGCAGTTCTGTCAAAGAGTGTGTCTGCGACAGAGGTTGGGAGAACAATGATGACTGAGGATATTGACTTAGAGGTGTGGATCAATGATAAATTGAGCTTGTTATGATTAAATAAAGATGATATGTCAGCTATTGTGATGTTGCTTGTTGATTGTTTATTTATTGTTACATTGATTCAAAATGGAGTGGACTTAAGTAAAAATATATATAGTAAATCCAATCAGCCTTAGCTGTATTTATTAATTTATTAAGTTCTAATTAGCTAACGTTGACTAACTAGCTCAAAGCTAGTTGCAGCTCTTGAAGGTGTTTTTTTCAATCACATATCCTATGTCTTCATATTCCATTGGTTAAAAATGGAGAGTCACCAACAAAAAAACAGGTATTTCACAGAAGTATGCAAAAATACATACACCCTATCAAACTCAGCGGCGGAGTTGTCAACTGATCTGGTGAGATTGGTCGAATGGCAGGGGAAGCCTCTGGACAGACCTGGTAAGCCCAAACGTGTAGTGTGGGTGAACTGGGAACGTCTGGAGGAATCCCAAGTCCAGGAGGCCTTCAACTCACACCTCCGGCGGAGCTTTTCAGGCATCCCTGTGGAGGCTGGGGACATTGAACCAGAGTAGGCGGTGTTCAAAGCCTCTATTGCCGAAGCTGCGGCGGGGAGCTGTGGTCTCAAGGTTTTAGGTGCCTCAAGGGGCGGTAACCCTCGTTCCTCCTGGCGGAAACCGGTGGTCAGGGAAGCCGTCCGACTGAAGAATGAGGCCTTCCGGGATATGTTATCCCTGGGTACTCCTGACGCAGTTGCAAGGTATCAACAGGCCTGAAGGGCAAGCAGCCTCAACCGTGGCCGAAGCAAAGCAGCGGGTGTGGGAGAATTTCGGGTGCTGGAAAGGAGGGTCTGACCGGTTGTTGATCAGATTGAGGAGGAACAATGCGGATTTCGTCCTGGTCGTGGAACGACGGACCAGCTTTTTACTCTGGCAAGGATCCTGGAGGGGACCTGGGAGTACGCTCATCCGGTCTACATGTGCTTTGTGGATTTGGAGAAGGCGTATGACCGGGTTCCCAGGGAGAAACGTGGGAGGTGCTGCGGGAGTATGGGGTGAGGGGGTCTCTGCTCAGGGCCATCCAATCTCTGTACTCCCAAAGTGAGAGCTGTGTCCGGGTCCTCGGTAACATGTCGGACCGATTTCCGGTGAGGGTTGGTCCCCGCCAGGGCTGCGCTTTGTCACGAATCCTGTTTGTGATATTCATGGACAGGTTTTCGAGGCGTAGTCGTTGGGGAGGGGGTCTGTAGTTCGGTGGGCTAAGGATTACACCACTGCTTTTTGCAGATGATGTGGTCCTAATGGCTTCATCGGTCTGTGACCTTCAGCACTCACTGGATCGGTTCGCGGCCGACTGTGAAGCGGCTGGGATGAGGATCAGCACCTCCAAATCTGAGGCCATGGTTCTCAGCAGGAAACCTATGGACTGTCCAGTCCAGGTAGGGAATGAGGCCTTACCCCAAGTGAAGGAGTCAAGTATCTCGGGGTCTTGTTCTCGAGTGAGGGAACAATGGAGCGTGAGATGGGCCGGAGAATCGGAGCAGCGGGAGCGGTACTGCAGTCGCTTTACCGCACCGTTGTGACGAAAAGAGAGCTGAGCCACAAGGCAAAGCCCTCTGTCTACCGGGCCATTTCCATTCCTATCCTCACCTATGGTCATGAAGGATGGGTCATGACCGAAAGAACGAGATCGCAGATACAAGCGGCCAAAATGGGATTTCTCCGCAGGGTGGCTGGCATCTCCTTAGGGATAAGGTGAGAAGTTCAGTCATCCGGGAGGGACTCGGAGTAGAACCGCTGCTCCTTTGCGTTGAAAGGAGCCAGTTGAGGTGGTTCGGGCACCTAGTGAGGATGCCACCTGGGCGCCTCCCTAGGGAGGTGTTCCAGGCACGTCCAGCTGGGAAGAGACCGAGGGGTAGACCTAGGACCAGGTGGAGGGATTATATCTCTTCGCTGGCCTGGGAGCGCCTTGGAATCCCCCAGTCAGAGCTGGTTGATGTGGCCATGGAAAGAGAAGTTTGGGGCTCTCTGCTGGAGCTGTTACCTCCGCGACCCTGATGGATAAGCGGGAGAAGATGGATGGATGGAATTCAGCTGCACCTCGTCAGCTGAACATAGCTAATGTTAGCTTATTAGCTTAAAGCTAGTTGCAGCTAAAGGTGCGGAAAAACACAAGTGGCCTTAATCTACTCACGAAATGTACTTAAATATAAATGTTGAGGTATTTAATTGAGTATATGCATTTCCTTCTACCATATACTTATATTTCCCTACATCTTATAGGTAAATATGGTACTCACAGGATTTATTTTAATAAGATTCAGATTCAAATGAATAAAGAAAATAGGTACATTTGTTCTGCCATTACCATTTCAGCATAACAGTTTTGCATTTTTCAAGTTCAGCGTACTGTACACACAATGATATGCTTACATTATCACACTCAGTAATTTAGTGCATCAATTTCTACATCCAGTTGAAATTGAAATGTATCAAAATTCAACAGACTGGTTCTCGTACCAAAGGCTATGTATTGTAGCCACAGGCATGGAACTCATTTGTGATGACCGAGGCTCCAAAGAGTTCCATTCATGTGCTACATATAGGGAATGTACAGTCTACACTGGGTATCTGTGGGTAAATCCCATCCAGCACCGACAGCATTGTTCAGTGTGTTGTTACTGTGTGTTCATGCAGTGGCTGCCTGCTGCCAGCTGATGGATGCGTGGAGACATTTCTCCTCCTCTGCTCTGTTCTCTCAGCACACTGCTGCTGGCAGCTGACGCTCACTACTGACCGAGTCCTCTTCTGCCCCCAGAGAGCCTGACCCTGCACCTCAGCAGCCTGCAGGCCCTGTGTGTGTGTGTGTGTGTGTGTGTGTGTGTGTGTGTGTGTGTGTGTGTGTGTGTGTGTGTGTGTGTGTGTGTGTGTGTGTGTGTCTGTGCATGTGTGTGTGTGTGTGTGTGTGTGTGTGTTCACTGACAAAAGAGAGCCCACACGGGATCAGTACATGTTGAGTCAGCAAAACAGAGAGCACAAACAACTGTATTCGCAGACAAACATTCAGAAATGGTGTACTACATGGTGGTACTAACTTCTCTGACAGAAAACAATAGGATGAAGTGGAAGCTAAAGTCACTCATACAAGTTCACTAACATTCATTGCAGGATATATTTTAGTATTCTTTCAATATAATAAAAACATTTTCAGGTATTATTTCTAGTCTATTCATCAGTTTCTGCACTCAGTACTCACTTTCAACTAAAGCTGGATGTTAATTGAACAAAGGGTAGTCAAGTTAAAGATGAAGAGGTGGATTGAGGGAATGACCAGCAAAACAAACTGAAAGCATCTTTGATTTATAAATGTGTTTTTCATTTAGTTCAATCCAAATTTCTTCTTATGGTCTGCTTTCTTGCAGCAATAGACCTGCATACCGGGGAAAACCAACATCCGATATTACATTAGCAGTGGTGGAAGTATGACATCCTTTACTTAAGTAGAAGTAGAATAGGATGATCTTAAAAAACTCCATTACAAGTAAATGTCCTGAATTGAAGATGTTACTTGATTAAAAGTACTATCATTAAAATGTACTTCAGGTATTAAAAGTACTCAGTTAGCAGAATGGCTCGTTCACAGTATCATAGAATACTATTTTTCCATTTTATCACCAAGACATGTCGCCAATTTTAGTTATTTTATTAAAATACATATAGTAGTACACTACTGCATCTCATCATATAGGCAAATCCTGTATTTGTATATGTACAAAGGAGCTAGTAGCTATGAGTGTTCCTTCCTTCGTGGATTTTTTTTCACAATTTAAGAGTGATTTATCTATAGATGGCTAGATAAAGCGAAGTGTTTCTATCAAAGTGTTTTATTGTCAGCTTAGTTGATCGACTGGCAGCCTGAAAAGTGATACTTAACATAACTCATACACCATGACATTTTCAAGCAAAGCAGGCAGTAAATACAGGGAGGCTGACCTTTAAAACAGCTTTTCAATAAAAAAAATATTTACGGTTTAAATCTCCAAGCAGAGCCAATGACATTAGCATCAATTCATGGGCTGAGGACATGATATTTTGCTAATCAATCCATCTGGTTTAGGCTTGCAGAAAAACGCTGCCGCTGAAGTCCTTTACTGGCAGTGTCTTGATGCCAATTAGCGCTCATCAATTCAGCAATTACAGCATGAAGCTACTTATCATGATGGATCCTCCGCTGCAAGGAGACAGACTGCAGGGAGTGTCAGACAATAGATCTTCAAGAAGAAAGTGGAGATTTATGATCAACAGAGTATTTATCCAGGTCCCTGGCAGGGTTTAGGATATGGAGACGCTCTAAACGGGCCATGTATCATATTCAGAGGCTGGAGTTGGGATCATAAATCATGTAGATATTCATTATAGCGCACCCATGCAGTGTTGATACCGAGAAAAACTGCAGTGCTTCATGAGCAATCGCAGGAATGAAGGATAGTTTAATGGCGGCACTTGGCGTAAAGTCAATAAATTGGATATGGCGGATGTATGAAAAGAGGTCTGCGAGGACTTTTACAACTAAATAAAATGTTATAGAAGGAGTAAGAAGGAAAGGAGCTTGGAAACCACGTCTGTTTCCGGTCTCGACTGTGCACCCAAACAATGGGGGTTTCCCTACCTTATCTCCAGCAACGTACAGATCTGCTGCGGACATGTTGTTCGTATATTAAACAGACGGCTGGGCGGGGGCGGTTAATGAGACCAGAGAGATGCCAAACCCTAAACACGCAGAGAAATTAACCACACCTCAAACCACTAAGTCCTTATTTAGACTGGAAGGCTCAAAGTTGTTTGGGATGAGTCTGTTTTTCTGGCATGTCTGAATGTTGCTCAACACAAGCATGACATTACCCTTGAGACAACATAACAGAACTCAATTTTTGCAATAGTGGAATGTAAATAAGACGCCTTTACTCAAGAACTGTAATTATGTATATGAGGTACCTTGTACTTCTTTTTCACTACATCTCATTAAAATATGGTACTCATAACTCTACAGCATTTATGTTAATAAGACTCAGATTCAATAACATACCATGTATTCTGTCAAAGCCTGGTGTGCAGGCAATTCAATTATTGTAATGTTACGTTAAGTGTCTTTTCCCTTGTTTGTTGTTTTAATAGAAGTCCTCGTTGATTGTATCTTATTGTATCGTATCATACCGTATTGAACCGCATTGTCGAATGTGTACTTCTGGTGCTAACACTTAGCACGTTATATTTAAACATAACATTTTGAATGTAGGTCTTCTCCCTGAAAAGAGCATTTCTACATTGTGTTATTACTTTACTTAAAAAAAGTCTAAGTACTTTGTCCACCTCTGATTATTTAATATTGATATAATTCATTTATACAGCCCTTTTCTGGTTCCCAAAGAATCTTGATGGTGGATCTACCGTTAGCTGTTGTAACATCACCTAGTTATGAGTGAATTATGATTATGATGTTTAATACTGTAGAAGCAAATCTCAGGCATGGATTCTTTCCCTACATAACAAGCACGTCTCTCATGGTGGTCCATCGAAACTCTGGTTTTAACTTGCGAGGCCCCATCTCCAAAGGTCACGTTCTTTACGGTGATCAGTCATCATAGGAGCTAATCAGCTCAGGTGACAGAGAAAGTTAACCCAGGGGTGATAAAGGTTCAGCTTTCTGGGGATCTTTCCCACAGCAGGGAGGGTGGTCTCTTTGACATTTAGAAATTCAGTTTCAAAACTTGCTAGCTGTAAAATATGGTTTCAACGAAGGAATGCAAGAACGCTAGTTTGGGGTAAATAAAGGACGAATGCTGATGTGAAATCTATGCTCTGGGTTTGATTTAGAAATAAAACCACGACTGGGTTGCATATTCAGAACTGCATATTGAATCTTTTTCCAATCAATCTTTTAATGATGAAACTGACAATTTTGTGTCTCTGCGGGTACAGAAATTTACTGTAAGTTAAAAGGGTATTAACTGATTTTTGACAACCACTTACGGGCCGAGGAGCTAGCCGCAAACTTAACATTAAAATATTTGCAATGTATAAAGTTGACTGAGTTAATGTGTTGGCAAATCACTTACTGTATTTACACATTAACATTAATTTCCCATAAAATTACATTGGGTGGCTGCATCCAAAAAAAGAAACATGGTTGCTGGGTAAAATTTGAAGAAAGAATGCCAGACAAATTTGTGCAGCGTAAAATGCCCTATGCTTAAACTCAGAGTATTGAATAGCCCACACCCCGTTATATGCCCCAAATCTTTAGCTGCTAAATGATCCACTAGGTTAACCAAGTGAAAACATACTTTGCCGTTTGTTTACAGGCAGAACAATTATCAGAGCTACAACTAGGAACAAGGTCAATGAGAGCTGTGAGACTCAACCAAACCCTACGGTGCCTATAAACCAAGCTTATTAAACATATCCATGAAAGAGAAGTGAAATAAATATGAGGTATCTTTGATTAGATTCGTGCACATAATTTACAATGTGGCAAAAAGTTTAACATTTGCACAGGCCTGAATGAAAAATATATGAAACTCTAGAATGAATAAATAGAATTAATATGGAAATCATAAAAAGCATTCCTTTTAGTTTCTGACATATGTTTGTGCGGTTGAAAAACCTGATGTACATTCAATTTACAACTTTTTAGCACTTTACCATATATGATTTATGGCATCATAACTATGTTGATATTTTGAAAACACAGTTTTTAATTCTTCCCGTTTCCAGTCATGACCTTCATGTTTCTATAAAAGGTGAATGACTCCTGAAAAACCAGGCCAAAGACAGTAAAATGTGAACCTCTGTGGGTCCAGCGTAAAGTTAAGGTACTCATCCCCAACATTACTGAAAAGGTTGCCTGTTAGGAGCCCTAGAGAACTAAATTGGGTCCTATTCCAACTAAAATAATAAACCTTATTCATATCAACTGATCGCCAACAGTTTATGAGCTGTGTTTGAATCAGTAGTCCACAAATGGCTTAACCAAGTCAACTTTGGTTATTTAAAAACACACAAGTATATCTTATCTCCTCCCTCACTCCTTCATGAGAACCCTCTGACCTCGAATAAGCATTTTAGGATTTTTCCAAGAACCAGTGGTTCAGGATATGTTCTTTACATAGCTGAGCTCAGCGAAACCAGCATGCGGTAGAAATTGAGATCTCTTTAATCAACGGCTGTGCGTCCAACACTTATCAACAGGAAAATCTGACACTAGCTATTTTCATGATTAAAACAAAGTCATATAGAAAAAGGACGCGCAGTGTTGGTAGGAAAGATTGGCTTCACAAAGAAGAGGGTGACTCTGCGTATGTGTGCATGTGTGTGTGGTGGGAAATCCCCCTAGGTAATCAGTTAGATTGATTCTCTTCCCGGGGTGAGAGAGAACAATTTCTCTTTTCAACACTCCAGGAGCAATCGGTCTAATCACTGCCTTCATCACAGAGAGTGCACTCCTGCAAGAACAGCATCTTTCAGCAGCAGTGGGCTCCAGATTGGCTGCGCTTTATCCAAAGCTACCAAACACAAACAAGGAATATGCTTATAAATGATTTGTTGGCTTTCATTCTTTATGTCATGTTATCAACACTTTCAATATGGCACGTCTTCAGGAGTGAGGGCACATAAAGATCAGCACTGCCTTCCCAGAAGGACACTATAACCTCATTCTCTAATGAAACTGCAGGAACACTAAGTGGATTATAGAGCACATACTGTAATGCAAATAAAGATTGATACAATGGAGTCAAGGTGAAAATCTATAAATACTACCTGTCAGTCAGCAAAGAAAATAACGCACAAGGGGCCTTCTTCCACATGTTATGCTTCTAGGTGCAACAGAAAAACTGTATGTTCTGATGTAAGAATTATAATGACGTCAATAAGCAATATACATTTGAGTAGCTGGAACCAACGAGTGATTGGCATTTTGTGAGGATAAAATATTTCTTCAACACTAAATACATTTTCAATCTGTTGGGGGTTATCTAGCTGGCACTCAACCAATCAATTAACTGGTGGTTGGTTTCAGAACCAAACACAACCTCCAGGAAACACATATACTTTTTTAGACATTTTAAATTAAAGTTTCATATATATTATATTGATTTGAAGCTGATAATTGTATTGTTTTAGACCAGCGGTTCCCAAACTTTTTTTGCGGCGCACCCCTTTCTACGTCCCAACCGGGTTGACGCACCCCCCCAAAAAAACGCAATAAAGCTTTGTTTTATCGCCATATAAAGACTCATGTTTAATCATGCGCAAATAACTAGAACACGCATGACGATAGCAACATCAACAAAGTTTCAATATAATGCAACAAAGAAAAATTGCAACGATCCACAACATTAGAGCATGGGCTCAGAAACAGATACAATAAATAAAAACGAGGATCAGTCATAGAAGACTATAATTGATTAGTTTTTGATAGAAACTAATGGAAGTGGTATTACCAATACATCAAACATTCATTAAAACATCAAATCAATACCATTTATCTTTGAAGCAACTAATGGCATCATGGTTGACACAGTTGTTCTGTTGTTGAACCGGCGTTCCTCTGGTTCAAGTTCCTAATAACTGAGCTACTTCCATAACTATAGATCAGCATCTTTTTCTGATAAGTATTTAAAAAAAGAAAGAGATTGTATTGAAATTGTGACAAAAATTGTCTGAAGACTCTTCTACATGTGAGATTTAAGCTTTGATATTAATTCAATACATTAGAAATGTTCTCTTTGTATGTTAAAGGGGTTATTTCTAATCCTCTCGTCACAGTCATCTATGAAAGACCGTCTTTACTTAGACTATGCCCTATCTCAACATGTTAGCAGTAGTCAAAGTAGTGTGCATCCCTGTGAGTTGGATCCACTCCAAAAGTTTATGGGTTTTTCCTTGGCCAATGCTACACCCTTCTACCATGTTTCATAAAAATCTGGCATTTCGTTTTTTTCTGCAATCCTGCATAAAAACTTGGATGAACTAAAAGAAAAATAGCAAAATAAGTGAGAAAGAGGGTTCCTTGATCAGAAAGCATCTTTTTAAAATATTTATTTAATACCAGAGCCGACAGGAATGATTATTGTTAATCCATGTGAGTTCTCCTTTTCGACCACTCCAAAGCCAAACAGCGCATATGCCAAATCAGGCCTCAAGGGTATTGTGGCATTTAGAGGAGATGTTAGCAGCCCTTGGTCTGTTCAACCTATCTGACATACGTCTGTGGAGCAAATATCCCATCATTTCTCCAATAACATCTCTGTGTTTTTTCTCCTTCAATTTGGTAAGACCACATTCAATCTTTCCAGTGCGTCGGCTTAGCCCCGAGTACATTTCCCAGAAGATTAGATCAGAGGAAGCAAGAGGTGGTCAGAGCGAGAAGGCTGAGCATACCACCACAGTGAGTTCATGATGAATCAGGGGACTTTGTGAAAGTGTTGCTTATACTTTTATGGTGTGATAAAGACATGCTGTAAATACGTGATTTTAACAGTGTCTTTGACTCTTTGAAGTGGCAAGTCATGGCAGCTGTCCTATATTATCCGCAGATAGGATGTGAAAACATGATTCTCATTCAAACACCAGAGCAAAAGAGCATAGAAAACATAAAAATGTATAAAGTATATATTGGTAACAAGCACCATTTGCAGTACTGTGACGCTTCTTTTCGTTACTTTTCTTTGCACAGGCTTCTGTTCCTTTCTCTTTTCTCTTCCAGTTACATGGTCATCACCACTCACGCTAACAAAACATTCTTTGTTTTTTTTCAAGAATAACCAAAATCATGAACCACATCATCTTTTCTGTGTACCAGAGGAAATATAAACCACATTCTCGGGGTTGTGGACAGCAAAGAACTCTGGTTTGAATCTGATTTGTTGGAGCAAGTACTGCCCTAACCAGTAATTAGTTAGTTCCACTTCTTAAAGGACCCTGGGCTTTTCCCATAAAACAAAACAGCATTGTCAAATACGTCCAGACTTTGTCTTGACATATTACTAATATGTTTCTAAAACAAAAAAACTCCAGCTATGGAGGAGTTACGTGCAGACGGGTGGGAAACGTGACACTCCCCCAGAAGACTTATCTTCAAATCAGTCTGAAACCATTCACTGAAGACATATTTTAATTGATATCTGTGACTCAGATAACGTTCAAAGTGTACAAATTTTAAGCCCGACCATGAGGTCTTACTAAACTTAATCAATAACTTTTGTTGCAATTTTCTTTTTATTAGAATTCACAACACATGTTCAAAACTGTAATCCCACAGAAAGTGAGTTTCTCTTAAAACTAAATTGAGAATTCAGTATAGTTTCATGGAACCCAGTTTTTTAGGAGACAGAGATGTGTATAGAAAGAAATGCTGGCATCATCAAAAGTTGCCAGGTTCCCGGACACTTTGATCAACATGACAAAGGTTAACAGACGCTAGTACAGCCGAGTGCTAACCACTGTTAGCTACATGGCGTAAAAACCACTGAAGTTAATTACCTTCCATTAAAAAGATTCTCTTTAGTCACTTGATTTCGGACGGGGGTAACATGACTATAAAAATTAAAGGGATAGAATGTGCTTCTCCTTCTTTTAACAGTTGCATAGAGTGTATTAAAGTGACTTTAAATCCCACACCAAGTTGAGCTCTAACACATTTAAAGAGCTTATTATAAATGTTATTTACAGCATATGGTACAGGCTTATCTTCTAAACACGCTTATAATATGATGATCTAAAAGCTGCAGTTTGGTATTATGGCGCATTCCTTTTGATACCATGATCAGAGCACTACATATACAGCAGTAGCAGCAGCTGAGGAAATCTGCTTCCTAAGTTCTGACTGTGATTCAAATAGCAGAAACTCACTGAAACACCCTGCAGCTATGTACTTATGAAGCTTCGCTACACTTCATTCCACTCATCCTGTCAGCCAAAAGTCATTCTCCTCACCAAGTAGCTGCTCCATTTTTATTCACTAACCATTAGAAAAAAACATAGGTCATTTTGTGATCTCGCTGTTGTGCGTGACAAACAAAAGAGTTTCCAATAAAACACAAGCATGGGACGTCACTAAAGTGCAGAGGAACTGCGGACAAAAGAGATGCCCAAAACTATGGCTGACGGTTGCTATGGAAAGCCGATGGTTTACAGCTTCAGCAAAGGCCAGGGAGTCAAACCCACCAGTTAATCAATGACTGCCTTTCCCGTCAAACACAGACGCACATACCAGAGGAAGATAGGGTCTGCTTTGAAAAGAGAGCACAGGAGAGGAGGAGGAGGAGGAGGAGGAGGAGGAAAGGTCTAGCTCTGCGTTCCCATCACGTGGAAATAACCTTCGGAACAAATAAAAGGCTGGAAGAAATGAATGGGTCGCATGTTCAAACCAGTCTGACGCCATCGAGATGCCACGATGGAAATGATCTGCAGACAGCGGTTGCTCCTGGGCTGCTTCTTCACACACATTAACATGGTGGGTCATGTACAGTACAAAAAAACACGAACTACATTGTGTCCTATGCCTTTTACAAACTGTGATTACAACATTAAAAATGGAATAAAAACATGCATTATGCATCTTGTTGGGTAGGTCTGACAAAAAAAATCTCTCATTCCTGAAGGAAATGTATTTCCTGTGATATTTGTAACAATTATCTTACCTAACCACCAGAAAACCTTAAGGTCCGAATTAACATTGAAGCTGATAATTGTTTCGAATGGGAACCTTACGAGACCAGAAAGAGTTGTGTCTTATTCAAGAACTGTTTAATGTACTACAAAGACCTAAACATGTATGTAATTAAAATGTAAAGAATGTGACACTAAAACATGTGCAATGGAAGGGTCAAAACCAAGGTCCTGTCTGCAAAAAAACACTGTTTTCAATGTGATTAGCTCTTAAAAAATGTAGATTTAAAGATTTATTCCTGTTCTGAGTTAAGCTATTGAAAACCTTGTATCCTGCTTTTTACAGCAAAAAAATAATAACTTGCAGCTATTACCACAGTGCGAGTAATGCTGATAAGTACATTGAAGTATAGAGCAGTAATATCCAGCAGGCCGTCATCTACAGTCTCTAGTGGACGCTCATCACAGTAACATGTCTCAGGCTGGTTTCTGCTTGTCTAAAAACAGATGTTCCCTGACCCCCCCTCTTCCTCCCTTTGTCAGAACAACTGAAGCCAGTCCCCTGCTGTTAAACATGCTCCCAGAGGCAGATGGCTGCAGGCAGGGGCATCAATTCATATTAAAGCAGACAATGTGATCTACACGTGGCTAAGAGGTCAACTGTTGCGCAAAGTGGGCTGATTTGTTTTAGTTTTTTCTCCCTTCATATGTATCATCAATCAGTTAATTTCACAGGCTGTTCTTGATCTTGTGCTGATCTTCTAATATTCCTTAATTTAAACTGATTGTACATGCATTTAATTGTGTCTGTGACTATTCATTCCTCAACATGTAGCAGTTTGGGCTCAAACGCACATCCAAACATGGTGCTTACTTGCTTCAAGCATCTCCAGGTTTTTAAATAAATCACGTTGAATTGACAAGTGTAACCTTGCTGTACCATTACCATACAGTAATTCATTATGGCTCCCTTAATTAATTAAACTTAATAGTTTGTGATCTTTTCTTAGATTTGCATTTAGATTGCTGCACATCACATCAAAGTGCTTTTCTCTGTCAAACAATGTGTGGACTAATTAAAATGAACTGTTTGGTTTTTTTTTTACCTAGGAAGAGATACAAAACGTTTGTAAATCTGAGAGATCATTGGGTATTAAAGGGCCCCTATTATATTTTTTCCATAACATAATAACATCACTATATAACACTCACTCTTCTATTGGCTAGATCTCCAACACATAGTACGTGATAGGCTAAGGTGAGGGAAATCTCAATTAACCAATAACAACAGAGCCAGCCATCTAACCAATCAGAGCAGACTGGGCTCTGGTTTCAGACAGAGGGTGAAAAGAGGTGCTGCAACACAGGCAGTTTGAGAAAAATAAAGACCTTTTTGAACATTAAAGCACGGAGACATGTAAAATGTCCATTAACAGAAAAAGATTGTATTGTTTGTAAATACAAACAAAAATAAGAAAAAAATGGTTCATATATTGCTTCCTGCATGAGGTTAAAAAAAAAAGCTACAAATATATGAAGGTTCATACTATAAAACTCAAGGACATTAATGAAATTGTGTTGGGTAGATACAAGAAGAGTTTGTCTTTTGCTACTATTAATCTACACAGCTGGTCATGTCATACAAGGGTATTATTCATATTTTTAGAAATATGGTAGAGCAGTGTGGACTGCAATACAAAGACCTTCAGTGTGAACACAAACTCGGTGTTCTCAAGGCACTGTTATATTTGTAGTGATAACCCCTGTCTCATTTGGACACATTGCCTTGACCTCAGTGTAGTCAGAGGATGTTTGGTCAGAGACTGGGTCAACAACAACATGCTGGAACACACCAGCTGCTGCCAGCCTCCTTTCCCCTCTCTCTATGCTGAGGTGCCCCGTCGTCCCTCACACATGTCTGACCTGTCCTCTGGGCCCTCTGGGAGCCCACATCACATTCACAGCAGCCTTGATGACTGTTTGCAGAGGGGCTTCTCTCTGACTCCTCACATCCTTTCTTTACAATGGGGTCAACGCAATGTGTCACAGATGATAGATGTTGAGGGAAGGGAAAGAATGACCACACTTGTAAGGAAGGTTTTGAACTGAGTGTGATCTTCAGGAAAAACTTTATGCAACCATCAAATATGGACCCAGAGGCCTATGAATATGCAAAATGCATGGAAGGACAGCTCAATTCTATTCCAGTTACCAGCCCTGGTTAGGTCACATTGGCAACCAGGAATAGCAGTGAAACAGTAGACAGAGACAGTGAGGTCTGGTCATGCCAGGCTTGATGGGGGGGTCTGCAGATCTGTCAGACTTGTATATGTTTGTAGTCTATAATCAGAACTCACATGGTTGCAGGGGGAAGTCAGAATTTAGAGTACTGGGGACTGAGTGGCTGGAGACAGCAACGTTAAAGCAGGTGTTCATGTTTCGTGTGTGGAGTAATAGACCAAACACCATTAAATATTATGCTCATTTAAAGTTGTCTTGCATTTTTACAAATTGTGTTTGTGTTGAAGTACATTCAAACAGCTCAACAATGTCAACAGAGTATGTTTCGTAATTCGGCATAAAAAAAATATCCAAACCAGCCCTACATGTTTTGTGAGCTGTGCTAATGCTGCCACAGTAGCTACCACCCATAACCTTCAGTGGACGATTCAATATAGAATATCAGGCAAGACAACTGAAAAAGTTGATTTCTCAAAAGCTTACATGAAAATAGTTTTGTTTATGTATGCCGAATTAAAAATAACATCCTATTAACTTGTTAAAAGTTGTGAATAATGTTTTATTAGATCTAGTTTAACAGTTAAAAACTACAATGTTACATGTGTCCGATTTCTAAGCGGAGTTTGGCGGAAGTGTGCCTTATGAGTGAAAACAACTGAATAAGTAACGTGAAGAAATGCAACATTTTGTTTTCTACATTGGCGACTTTTTCCCTACACTATGTGACCTGCTAGTCACACAAACTAACTAAAAGGAACCAATTGGATCCAGTTTAAAATAACTATATTCTGTCAGTTGTCTCCCCACATTTCGTAACTCCATCCACCGGCTACAACTAATTACAAGCCCGGCAAGTGCTGAAAGCAAACACCACCACAACCACCGATTTAAAGCCACCGAAACTACTATAACCAGCACGCAGTTAAGAGAAAACAACTCACTTTAATTGCAATGAATGTAACTCTTCTCTCCCTCCGTTGTTTTCATCGCCTCTGCTCCTTTACAGAAAGCCACGTGTTTTTTCTCCGTTTCTTCGAATTATTGAGGAACAACAGGAGCGTTTATGGGGTTTTGTCCCGACGCGCTTTTGTTATGATAATCCTTAAAGCCGTAATATATTCTGAAGATATCTGAATGTCCACAAAAGCTGCTTGCCCACTTGTTAAATCACGGGTTCATCCACTGATGCGTTGGTATATCCCAGTTCATTCAAAGCAATGCAGGATTTTACAGTCATTGTTGTCCATTGTCCCTTCCCTGCTATAGTCCCTTAGTAAAGATGCTTTCCAAGGGGCTGCTGTAAGAATCAGCCGGCTCTCAGTCACTTCTCAGCCCGCAGAGAGAGTCGGGCTGTCAGGGTGCAAGGACTGGGTGAGAAACCAGAGAGGAGGAGCAGTGAGGAATAAAAGAAGGTGGGGATCCTGAGCTGAGTCAGGGCTGCGCAATGAGAGAGAGAGGGGGGGGGGGGCTGCTGCCGGGTGGCACACATCTTCTTCAACAACACAGGAACTTCACTGATCAAAACAATGATTCATTCATCGATATTGAAAGTCTGAATGTTCAGAAAAAAAGCCCTGAACAAACTGGAAATGCTTAGAATAAAGATTATATTAAGAGAAAATGTAAAATGTATAGAATAAATGTCAAACTCTAAACCCTAAAGGATCTTTCAGACTGTGGCCTGAATTGAGTTTTCGTTCTAGGGTTTAATGTCATGTCAATAATTAATTAATTGTATCTGATACAGAGCAGCAGCTACTGAGCGTTCCAAGGTGTTTCTCTCTCTCATGTTGCACTTGCATCACTGTATTAAAGGACAAATGTGAAGCCAAATAACCACACATGTATGTGGAAGCCATCCAAATAAACATTAAAGGGAGTATTCAGGTTAAGTGTTCCCTTGAGGCACATTAGCCTCTGTAATAAGTATTATGATAGTGCATGTGCCATCATTTTCTTGGTTAAGATATTTTGTCCTTCCCACTGACTTTAAATATAGTCAATGTGTTCCTACTGAAAAACTGGCCATGTGAAAGTTGTAATATGTTGTTACAGTTATCACTAATACTGTGAAAGCAGTGTTTTCCTGTTTAAGCTTGTCATGATGGAGTAGCATAAATCTATTCATCAACAGTGCATCACGTTATCATCAATGTGTTGAACGTAGCATCAAAGTAGCTTAAGCCTTCCAAATATATTTTAAAAAGTGAAATGGTAATAGTCATTTACCCAGAATGAGCAGATTATTATAGTCAGGAAAATGTGGTACAGAATAACGGCGCTACATGCATCAGCAGAAAGTCAAACTTATGAAACCACATGTTAAAAAAGAACTATTTGGATTTCTTATGAATTTCTGTTGAGTACAGTGACTCACAAGATATAGAAATAACATTTTGTTAAATCAAAGCAACAAACTGAGATATCCTGGGTGTGTGGGAGAGAAACACCATCTGGAGGGAACTTTTCGCATCAACATTTAACCCCTACAAACGTCAGCTCATCTCGCTTTGAAGAAACTGCCTTCACATGCCCTTTCATTGTCGGGATTTCTGTGCACCGGCTCTTCTGACTTGTGTTGTAAATCTAAGCAGATTACCACTAAACACTTTCAGAGCACATTTTCTTTTTGTAATAATACTGACTTGTTGCTGCTTGATTTTCCAACTCAAAATAAAGCCAAAGCCATCACAGCCATATTTATATGCAAAGTAAAAAGAAATGACTGCAGACAGCATCAAATTACCTGTGAAACACACATCAGCGTGTAGTCATGGTTAACAATGATTCATGCTCTCTTCTTAAGTTAACTTCAATATATTACTCATAACTCATGGGCGTGGTTTGTCTGACCCACTTCCTGCTGTAGATCAGGTCTGTATCAGCCCACTTTAACACCGAAGGAAGTGATTACACCTTGTCAACAATTACATTTCATGACTACTGCAGCTCTTCATGCTGTCATTACAGCTCTGACAGTGAACTCTGGTTTACCCTCACACTCATTCTTTAGCCTGACCCCCCCTCTGGGGCTAAAGTGGGATCTGTCTGGGGTTCAGGGCCAGTATAAATAGCCCTGTGTCCCCGCTCAGGTTACCCAGCCAGAGTGCAGGATGAAATACCAAAAGACAGAGGGACACATACAACACACATGTACCTACTGCACATACACACATCATAAAGCCAAGCAAAATAATGGATAGCAGAGGAGAGATCAAGTCATATTCCTAAACCTCAATTCAAAAGACCCTCTTAACCAATTGTGATGCCATTTTAAACACACATTTTTGTTTTTTTTTGTTGACCAAAGTTAGGTTTTTCAATGATAACAAATTTGGTTACCAACTGGCGCACAGCGACGTATGTTTTCTCCTTATGGTTATTTTCTCCAACATGATTTGATTCTGTCGAATTGGTTCACACTAAGTTGATCTGGGGCACTGAGTGTCAAGAAAACCAGCAGTCTACACATTTTGTGTCTTCTGTTTTGCTTTTACCTTGGCCATTAAACACAAACAAACAACAAACAAACAACAAATGTACAACTTGTGCACCAGCACTTAAATGGTTTAGCATATTTGAAGCAAATCTACCTTTATTTTTGTATTGTTCTGAGTTTGTATCGTTATGGTTTAAATCACTTGTAAGTTGCTTTGGATAAAGACATTTTTTGTTAATTTGGGATTTGATCAAGTCCTGTCTAAAACCACCACATTTTTGATAAAAGTAAGTCCAGGTCAAGTGACTATAGTCCACACATACTGGAAACTGTAAAGAAGTGATAGTTGTGGAGATAGTATGTACTTGTTTGTACTTTACGTGTTAAAAGCTAAAGTATGAGAAATCATACTACATTGTGTGATTACACCGCAGCAGCAGCAGAGTAGGAAGAACACATCCTGTGTGTAATGATTGGTAGTGTCCCTTAGCCTCGTTCTCATAACTTACTGAGGTAAACTTCCATGTATTTCTATGACTTTATCAACAGTTACGTAGTTCACAGTTTCACTTCCTAATAGATTTTTTTAGGAGCAGCGTGGAGGATTTTGGTGATGTAGATGTTTGTAATCCAACCTACTCAAGTGCAACATCTATAGTGTTTGTCTCATACGACAAGTTTAGGTGATGGTATATTAAGAAATCTGTGAGGGGATTTACATATTGGAAAAAAGGAACGTGCCAAACCATGCTTTCTGTAAGGACGAGCTAACTCTTTATAAATCTGTTGCAGAAACAATATTCAGCTGTTCATATAAACGGTAAAACAGGCTTGATGATAGTTACAATTCCAATTCACCAACCAACCAACCAACCAATCAATCAATCAATCAATCAATCAATTGGGAAATTGAGGGGAAATAACCTTGTTTGACAGTTGTTATTAATATATATATATTTAAATAAGCACAAGGGGAAGAAGAAACGTGCTTTCAATCAATGCAAATTATTGGGATACAATCTAGAGTTCTGTTTAACCAAAGTTAATATCAGGCTTCAACAGTTAAGAGTTAGACAAATACAGTGGATGTCTCCCAATGCCCAATATATGTATAATTCATACTAAAAAGACCGTCATTTAGGAACAAAGTCTGCTCAGACAGTTGAAACCTCATTGATATACTTTGCAATATATTGCTGAAGCATTTTTAATACTATGGTTTTACTTAAAATGCATGTTTTTGTGAAGTCCTGAAAATACGACTGGATAAATGAGCATTGGTCCAGACTGCAGGAGTTGTGGGACAGTTTTTAAAAATGATGTGTTTATATAGTTTATAATAAGACCCCCATTTACTTCCATTCATCATCACCTTTCTCTGCTTTTGGATTCCTTGTCTACTATTGAGGAATGTGAGAAGGCCAAAGCTATCTTTAAGAAATCAAGGTTATACAGGGTTAATAATGAATCTACAACTGATGGTTTGAAGTTTTCCTTGAAGCTGTTGCTATGTCCCAAGATCGGTGAGTAAACTGTTAGGAATCACATAGCCAGAACATATATTTCCTGTAACTTCTGAAAGTGTGCAGATATCACATGCAGTTCTATTGCTGCTCATCTAAAAAAAAAAACACATACTGCAATGAGTGAGAACCAATTTAGTACATGATGCATTTGGTGAATTCTCTAATATTCCATTATATTTCCTGAACCTTCCCTTTAGGATGTCCGTACACCTCTTTTTCTAAGTTCCATACTCAGCGAGCTCTTTACAGTTACATTGTGACTTTCACTCAGTGGGTTTCTGTTAGTAGTAGACAGATATATCTAATCATGCGTCCAGTTAACCTTTGCCCTCGCTTTCCTACTTTCATTTAAAAGCCATCCTGTACCTTTAGAAAGCCAATCCCAGGGGATCATTTTTGTAAAAATTCTCCACAGTGCCCGAAAGATCCACCACCCAGTATGTAGCAGATTGAAAATCAATTCCTCTCTCGCTCTGGATTCTTCAATATCTGCATGCACAGGTTCTTTCTGTTAACTCATTACCCCAGGAACCTCAGGCTCTTTCTAAATCGAAGGCTATTTAAAAGCCCAGACTGCTGAATGGTACTCTGTGTTTCCATTGTGGCAGAGGGGTGATGGATTGATTCTTACTGACATCATACACTTCAGTAAAAACACATATCATTTACGTCTGGTTATTGGTTTCCTTGAATGTTTCATCTACAGTGGAGAAAATGGAAGTCCATTCTAAGTATAAGCAACGTCAGAATAAGGTAAAAATATGAGATTTTAATGTTGCCGACTATCTGATTGTACTGACTCACACAGGGTTGGGAAGATAACTTTTAAAATGTATTACAGGGCCAGTGCATAGCCGGATTGGTAGAATTTGTGGTCCATGTATTGGGGCCTGATCCCCAAGGAAAAGACCAGAATTTGAGTCTGCACCTCAGATAGTTAAAGAAAAAGTAGCCTAAATGAAAATGTGTACTACAAATTGTATTATTTATAAAGCATATACCGTTAAATGCTTCTTTAAATTAGATGTCCACTCTTTTGATAATGACAGTGTATTAACATCTGGAAGTATTGCTCGGCACTGGACACTAATTTTGTTTCCCTTTTCTCCTTAAAAATTATGGTAAGTATAAACTGCAGTTATATTTGGTAATTCCTACCTTGCGACAGGCGGACGGGCTGTATGACCTGGAGCCCGTCGATGGCACAGAGGTTCCCACAGGGGTGCAGCGTGATGACCCCTGACCTGTTCTCGATGTAGCAGTGCTGGGCAGCCACTCCGGGACCCTGCAGGTTGATGTCCATGGGACCATGACCCATTGTAGTCCGTCCTGGGGGAAAAAAAGAAGCATTAGAAATATATGTGGGGCAGTGCGATACATTTATGATGAACCAAAAGGAAATAAGGGAGTTAGGAGGATTCCTAGGTCCTTCTTTCTATAATAATATATGACTGCTGATCAATATTACCTGTTAATATATGTATATATATCAAAGGTCTTTAAACCATACAAAACCATACAAAATATGTAAGAAACCGCAGCATATCCAAACCTTTATCATTCCTCCCTACACATGCAACTACATCATAAAATACATTAAAAGAAAAGGAAAAATTATAACTTGGAAAGAAATATTAAAAATGATTGATATTTGTTCATATAAGTTCATATTTTGAGATCTAACCAGTAATTATATTACTATCTTCCTTAACTTGGTACAAAAAAGGCAGGTATTCATTCTGGCTGAATTCAACAACCTCCAGCAATCACTAAGGTCTGCCTGTCTGTAACCTATGAGGCGAAACCCAGGGCATAATAAGGCTGGATTTTCTCTCACTGCCTAAAGAGACTAAAGTAGTAACTGACAGAGGAGTTATCAACATTTGTGGCGGGACAATAATCAGAGTGTCTATAAAAGGAATCGGGACATGGCCCCCCTCCCCGGTCCTTGTGGAAATTTCTACCTAGTAACAATAGTTGCAGTAACGCCCTCCAGAAGCTAATAAAAATGTTCAAAGGCAAGCGTAACAAGCAAATACACCTTTGCACAGACACACTGACTCACACACACTATCATTGCCTGGACATAACCTGTGGAATCTCCCTGCATACCAGCCTGCAGAGGCAGACAGACGGACAGAAATAGATTTTTACAGATCCACAAATTAAGTGATTAAGTGATGTTCCATCTGAGAGTGCAATAACTTTAGTTTTAATGTCTTCCCTTGTGTTTTTTTTGGTATTTCAGACAGAGGACAGACAGACAAGGCATCAAAGACAGAGCAAAGAGGTCACCAGACGGAAACACAAAGAGGCCGACAAGGGCAAGAGAAAGATAGAGGAGTGATAACAGGGTCAGGTCAACAGAGATAGTAGTGTGTGTGTGTGTGTGTGTGTGTGTGTGTGTGTGTGTGTGTGTGTGTGTGTGTGTGTGTGTGTGTGTGTGTGTGTGTGTGTGTGTGTGTGTGTGTGTGTGTGTGTGTGTGTGTGTGTTTGCATCTTTTCTGGCCCTTTGTTAAGTGCTACAAAATAAATAGTGACTGTGATACTGGGATGTTGAAGTATGACTTAGCCCTGGGAAATATGTCATCTCATATCTTGATAAGGATTTATATCACGATATGGCATGTTTTCTGGCAAAAACGAAACTGCAATCTTCAATCGATATTCTAATATTCTATGAATTTAGCATCTGTTTGAGTCTGTGAGGCTAAGCTAAGTGTGGGTGTCGCAGCGGGGTCTCACCCTCGGGAAGGGGCAGCAGAGTGATGGCAGTGCTCAGTCGTCCGCTGCCCAGGCTCACCAGGTGGGGGCGCTCTGCCTGGAACTTCAGACCCTTTCCCGTCTCAAATAGGTCCAGAGGAGTGCTCTAAAGAGGATTAAAAGAAAAGTCAAACAAACCAAAACAAACAACCCTAAAAACCTCAAGTATCCATCTTTTTATCTATTCAATTTCTTTTGCCAAGATAAAACAATTAAATATGCAGTATACCTATAACAAAAAACGGGAGGATTTTTGGGGTTCTTAAAGAGGGTCGTTATAAAATGACATCATTTTGATTTTCATTTCATTGATGCTTCTTTAAAATAAATGCCATAGTCAAAAAGTTATCCTTGACAATGTGACTTTATTTGCACTTTTTCCAATGTAATCTGGATTTATCAAAGAATTACTTTGTGATATGGTACGTGATCCTGATTGCATTTAATTCTTTTGTTATTTTACACTGGTTATTGCGACGTACTGCATGTAATCTACTCCTCGAAAGTAAAGAGGTCACATCTTTTTTCTCTATTTCCTCAACTGAGTACGGAGTTTTGGTCAACAGCACACCATGGACCTTAACAGAGTGTTTACTGTCCATTAGCTGTACCAGTTAGTTGTGCATAACTCAGTGAATATGTGGCACTGAGGAAGGATACCATATTCCTGTCCTGCACACTCTGCAGTTTTCCTGCTTCACTTATGTTTCGCTATAGGAGGTCATTTCCATAGACAGTTAACATATCATGCTACACACTGAGAGGAAGTGTGTGTATGTGTGTGTGTCGTATCCCCCCCATAAAGCCTAAAGCGCTGCTGCGTGCTCTCGGCACAGCAAGGGGGAAGGGACGTCGCCATAGCAACAGCAGTCTGCAATTAAGAAACATGGAGCTCCTGGAGGGCACTCGATGAGATCAACTTGTGAAGAGCAGTTTTCACCACAGCGACGCTTCGAGATATTCTGCTTTTTAGTCATCTGCTTACTGTTAAATGACTCTTTCTTTTTGCCTCCCAGGGTTCAAAATAATAAACCACTTCCACTGTTGTGTAACATCAATTATTCCAAAGAGAAAAACTGAGAAAAAGAGGGGGGGGGGGCAAGATAGGGCCTCTTTAATACTTGGATCTATTTGTGCTATTCCTTCTTTTCTCAAATTAAAACCTCTATCTTTTAAACCTATTCGTCACACATGTGTTTTAGGCTGCCACATTTGACCATATGATTTGTTGTGTTTCTTAAGTATTGCTCAATATAGTGTTTTATCCAAATCAAATCAAAATAACAGTGTATTTCAATAAAAACACTGTACATCAAAATGTAAAAACATCTGACTCACAGGAACCTCGCAGGTGAACACATTTTGCTTCACAATTTAACAGATGATTTAGCATCCTTTATAATTCAGCACACCAAAGTTTGACATGCTGTGTGAAACAGTGACTGCTGACCATTTAGCACTCACCGCTAAAGTCAGCTCTGTGCCAGGTGAAGTGTTAAATGAACTCTGGTGGGCACGAGGATTTACATTTTAAAACCTGCTGCGACAGCATCTTTTTGTCTACTTCTGAGACCCTTTACATTTCTTATTTACAACCTGTACGTGGTCATTGACTCTCGGCTAGTTAGCTAGCTGTGTGTGCTAATAGGATTATGTGATTGCGCTGGGGCTGTCGGTGAAGTGGGGTCAAGCTTAAGAGGATTGCTGAGACTGGGAGGCAATGGGGGGGCTTTACTGGGAGTGATGGCAACAGGGGGGCAGGGCCAACACTGCAGGACTCATTCTGCCTCATCTGCTGTGTGCTGCTGCTCCCATGTGGTGAACACTGCAACACCCTGCTGCAGAGAGCACCATGTAGTGTGATGAGGGCATGCAAGGTGAATACTCTCTTCTCAGAACATTTTGTATTTCAGTGTTTTTCCCAATATGCAACATAATCTGTGTTGTTGACAGTTTTTACTTTTTATTATAAGTCACTTCCATGCACCTGCACCCACTAGACTGATTGTGTCTGGTTTTTATTTTATTTCATATTATGAATATTTTTCATCCCTTATGTTATCATACCTTTTTTTTTTCTTCTAATTTTCTTGTGTGAATTTTTTTAATATGTGTGAGGTTTAAAAAACTATTGATGAGAGCCCGAAACAACAAATACAAAAATAAATGAACTAAATACATTTTTTTAAATCAATAATTATTATGTCATATAGCACTGTTCATGCAAGGATGTAGCCCTAAGTGCTTAATAGAACAACAGTGATTTTTGTTTGCATGCATATTAATAATAAAGTTCTTGGATCTTGAATCTGTCTGAGTTGTATACCGAAATTACTGCACAACTCTATTCTGCCTTTAAAAAAGATCTTTAGACATGAAAAACTATACATTCTCACAGTATCTTTAGAGAAAACATAACATTTGAAGTTTTGTCTTCCATTTCTTGTTCTCTATAACTATGAAACATATGCAAGTAAATATAAAACATTGTTTTATTAAAAATTTGGACCAAACTTTAGTCGCCAATTTATTCCCCAAGTAAGGACACACACACAAACGCACACGCACACGCACACGCACACACACACACACACACACACACACACACACACACACACACACACACACACACACACACACACACACACACACACCCGTCCCTCCCATTAACACCTAATGTGATTGTCCCAGCAGTTGGGAAACACAGACATCCAATCTCCGGCTATGTCTAATTACTGACTCTGGCTAAAGATTCAAGCTTTACACATCCTGACATATGCTGTCAGGACGAGTCCCACCCAGCTGTACCACCTGACCTGACATGCTGTACCCCCTCCTCCCCTCCCTTCAGTTAGGCCACCAACTCTTTCCATCACCCATGGAGAGTTTGAGTACCAAACATCTGTCAGGGCAGGCGCTGTAGTGACATTTAAACATCAATGGAAGCTGCTGTGAGGAGAAGAGAGTGCTTACTGTGTGGTAATGGCCCACTATGGGAACATGGAACAAAACTGACACTATTTACGAGTGGTGGAAGTATGCAGAACCTTTACTTGAGTAAAAGTACAAATACTGCAATGTAAAAAATATCCCAAAACAAGAAAGTACCCTGTATTAAAGTATATAATAAAAATACTGGTTTGATTGATATAATAATAATTAATACTAAATTCTCAATGTAAGAGCAGCATGTTACTGTTATATGTGCTGAAGTTGAAACTACCCTAAATTATTATTTGACAGTTTTAAATCCAGAGACAATTTCTTTACTAATTATTTTATTAGGAATTGGATTATTTGAACATTTATTGAAATGAATCCGTGTGAGGAATTTTAAAGGGAAACATCTGTATTTAGTTATGCTGTTCTCACCCTATAGACATCTTAAATGTAGTGATATCACTATGTAACAGCTTCTATTAGCTAGCACTCCAAACCATTGTACATGATAGGCTAAGGAGCATTTCATCCCTAAGTGGTTGAACAATTACAACAGATTTACCCAGCTAACCAATCAGAGCAGACTGGTCTCTGGTTTCAGACAGAGGGTAAAAAGAGGTGCTGCAACACAGGCAGTATGAGGAAAATAAAGAGCTTTTTGAACATTAAAGCATGGAGACATGTCACAGTAGAGACACAAAATACAAATATAACCTGAAAATGAGCATAATAGGGCTCCTTTAAAAAGGCAAGCCCACGTTAATACAAATTGTAAAAACAAATAAAATATAGCAGCATTAAAAAAAAAACCTAAACAAAGTGTTACTAAATCGTAACAAAGAAAGTAAAGTGTAAATGCACATAAGTGTATATCGCACAGTGGAAGCAGAAGTATGAAGTATCATACATCAGAATACTCAAGTAAAAAAGAACAGTAAATGCTGGTGCTTTCCACCATTACAGATAACTTATGGCTCGCTCTTCCTGTCCATGCCCTCTCCCATCATCCACATCCCCAAAACACACTCACCTGTAGCACCTGGTGTGTTTTCCGTCCACACTCGGGCATGTTGCTGTTCAGCCGGTCCATGTCCATTGAGCTGTCCCCCGCTCCCTGCGACGCATGCAGGTCCTGAGGGAGGAAATGACAACATTAATCAGACAGACTATGAGTAACCAAAAGTGTCCACCGGTGACTTCATCTCTGCGGGAAAACAACCGTTAGTAACTATCACAATCCTGCTTAATGGGATTCCCCCTCCCTACTCTGCCTTAATGTGTCAAGGTGTGATTCATGCTGTCAGCGCATTCACGCACACAACAGATGGTAGACAGCATTTAGCAACGCGCTCAGAGGAAGTAACACACACACACATGCATTTAAATCTCTTGGCAGTTGACACATTCGCTGGAAATCAGCCACCTTGGCTGTTCTCTTGTCTCTCAGTCACTATGAAAAACACACACTGTGCCTAAATTCCTCCCTTCTTACTCAGTAGTTTTGGGCCATTTCCATCAAGTCAGCACAGAGCAAACAACTATAAATATATTCCATGTCCGTACACGTGTGGGGTGGCCAGATTCAGTATACGAAGTATAGATAAACACATGGAGAGGTTAGAAATCACATTCACAGTGTATCAGAGCGTACACCCGGAGTCATTTGCATCCTTAAAGTGTAGTGCAGCGAGGATGGGAAATATGTTTCTGATGTGCTCTGCCCTTAGGATAACAACACACTGCTGCAGTATCTTATTTGCTCTTCCCAGTGAAGGATATCCAGCAGCAGTGTCAGCCTCAGGAAGCAGTTAATCACAAAAAATAAAAACAAATGTTGGGGAAAATTTCTATCTGGAAACACTTTTGTGCAAAACTCTTTTCTGAGCCAGAGGGAATTAAAGCAAAAATGATTCCCAGCTCATGTTTAAGGCAATATTTTAAACAAATTTCTTGTGTTAACCTGTCTTTTGATGTATTTCAATATAATAATTACCTGTCTCCAGTTGTCCAGCACATGCCTAGCCTCCATTGCAAAGAGCTGCTCCTCACTACGGACTCAATCCTATCAGTGTGGACTCGATTAACCGGGACACCTCTAAGACTTCACAGTGACAATATCTTCAACGCTGCTTCTTCTTCCCATGAAACACAGATTGTCTCGATGTCTTGATCTCAGCTCTTTTGTCTAAAAGCCACCGTTGCAGTATCCTCTAAAGCTCCCATTCAGGAGGAGGACCTGTTGCTGCTTGCTCTACTAAACTCAGACCTACATTCCTGACTGGCAGCACCAAAATCCCCGATAACAGAGACGTGTGTGTGTGTGTGTGTGTGTGTGTGTGTGTGTGTGTGTGTGTGTGTGTGTGTGTGTGTGTGTGTGTGTGTGTGTGTGTGTGTGTGTGTGTGTAAGCAGTGATCAAAAGAGAGATAAAGAAGAAGAAGAGAAGAGGAAAGGAGGAAGAAAGAGTGATGACTGTAGGGATTTGATTCAAATAAAGCTCAGAAA
The DNA here is from genome assembly GCF_036324505.1 of Eleginops maclovinus. Taxonomy (NCBI): domain Eukaryota; kingdom Metazoa; phylum Chordata; class Actinopteri; order Perciformes; family Eleginopidae; genus Eleginops; species Eleginops maclovinus. Next base: position 21,447,044 of record NC_086366.1, on the reverse strand, counting down.
TAGAGTAGTGAACTTGTTGTATGAGGAATCATGGCTCGGTCCACTATAAGCGGTTGAAAAGCTCAGCTCACACAGATATGTTGTGGAAAATGGGAGCAATGTCAGAACAGCTTTGTTGGCCAGAATGGGGAACTCCTTGGAAGCAGTGAGCCAAAAACTGTCCAAAGGAAAATCAGCAAATCTTAGCTTTAACCCACGATCTTGTTTCAGTTCAGTTAGTTCCTCCTGCTCCTGTAAAGGCATGTCCTTTCCTACAACTGATGCTGAACTGTATGGGTCCCTAACCCAGTCGAGACATTCAGTGGAGGCTGAAGAGAAATAAAATGACAACTTCTCCTCACCTTTAAACGGAATCCGTTTATTTTATCTGTGCTTGTAAGCAGGTTTTCATTTCGGCCTTGCATCCGGGTGTTGAGTTCATTCAGATGATGAAATATATCTGCCAGATATGCCAGCTTTGCACACCACTCATCACTTGAAAACTGGCAGTGTCTTGCAAAATAGGAAGTTTTCTCTAATGGCATCTCTATCCACAAAACGCACATTGGCCAACAGCTGAGCATGGCCACTAATGTCCGTAGCCTCATCAAGTTGCAACGCAAGTTTCCCACTGATGCGTATCTTTTCCAAAACATGACGTTCGATGTCTGTAGACATGTCATTAATACGTCTAGCAATTCTGTTATCTGAGAGCGGGACTTTAGCTATGTCTTTAACCGCGTCTGGGCCGAGCATCTCGTTGACTATGGCTTTGCAGGCAGGTAGTATTAATGTCTCTGGCACAGTGTGGGACTTCTTTGATTTAGCTACGAGTTCAGCAACTAGGTCACTAGCTTTGAGGGCTTTCTCATTTACCTTTGTGGTTTTTCTCATAAAAGTTGCCTGTTTCGCTGTGTTTTCACGCGGGCGAACAAAATAGTCCATCGGCTTGTTTAGAAGCGACGGGTGTTTAGTGTGGAGATGGCGTTTAAGCTTGCTTGGCACCATGGCACTGTTGGACAGCTTCTCCCCACACACCAAGCATAATGGAGTCGGTGTTGTCTCATCCTCGGTGAAAGTAAATCCGAAAGAAAGATAGCTCTTGTTGTATTGCCTCGAGCTCACCGTATTTGCTTCTTTTTTACCACCAGTCATACTAGGGCCTTCATCTGGGTCAGAATCTTGTCCAGGGCCAAGTTCGGAGTTTGCACTTTTCCTTTTTAAAACTTCTCCATCACTGTCACCGTGACCTGTCGCAGGCATCACTAATTCTCTTGTCTCTAAGAAGGAACGAGGCAATTAGCTACCTGTTGCCACCCGGACGAAGATTACATTACTCTGCCAGTAACTATATTACAGCACAGACAATCTACGATGGCATATTATTTGCAGATAATAATTCATGTTAATTTTTGAAAAAAATAATAACACTAATGAAGTGCAATTGGATATTTTTTCACGGCACACCTGACGATCACACTAGTGTGCTGCGGCACACTTGAAAATCACTGCTTTAGGTTATATAATTACTATAGGTGCTTTTGGTTAAACATAGTATAGGTACTCTAGATAATGCTCTGTATATGAACTTTGAGGAATACTCACTTTAGATATTTTGGGTAATACTCACTATGTACTTAAGGTAATACATACTCTTGGTATTTTAGCTAATGTTCACTATAGGTAATTTTGGTAATTTATTCTAAAGGTACTGTAAATAATAACTATAGGTTCTTTAGGTAATATTCACTATAGTTCCTGACGTAGTTTTCAATTTAACTTTTGGTAATTATCACTATACGGTAGGTGCATGAAGTAATACTCAATATGACATATAATAATAATAATAATAATAATAATAATAATAATAATACACTGTATTTATAAAGCGTGTTTCTCAGACTCAAAGTCGCTTTACAGTATAAGGGGGGTTGGGGTGGGGGGAGTGCAAACAAACAAACAAGGACAAACATATTATGTCATTTATACAAACTAGCCACATTAGCCAACAAACTAGCCCCAGCTAGCCAGCTAGCATTCTGATTCTCACTGTTCATAAAACAACACACTGGTGAAAGCAGGACTTATTGCTATCTGTGTTTTCTCTTGACAGTTCCTTATTTTCCTTTAAATTGTAATCTAAACTCCCATATTGCATGTAAGTGCGGGTGTTTGTCCTCAGCACATTCCCTCAGACTGTGGGAGGACATCCTCAAACTCTCAGTGGTCACACAAAGAAGTCTCAATCTCTCGTGTTCATTCTTTCCCTCTCTCCATCCCTCCCTCCCTCTCCCCCCTCATGTCAGGGCAGAAAGGCTGGTATTGTTTCATAAAGAGCAGGCATGGAGGATGTCTCCTCACACATGAGGGATTCTTGCTTCTTTTTTTTTAAGGGGTTATGAAAGCGAGGCAGAAAGGAAGGCTTGCCAGTTATTTGGAATGCAAAAATGTAGAAGCAGGGAGGGAAGCTAGACAGCCTGCCAACTAGCTGGTGAACAAAAATGTAGATGTGAGGAATAAAAGAGATGACAGAAAAAGAAAAAAGATGAAACGAAATGCAGCTGCTGATCTTCAGTGAAAATTGAAAAACTCTGTCATCATAAACATTTTAATCTTACTGTTCAGTGACTATCAAGCGCTAAAGTAGTCAAAGAGAGGGGAACACAGGGATCTGCCTGACACGCTGAATCCAAGGAGGAAACTTGAAGCCATACTGCAGTTGAAGATGTTTTATTTCCCTTGCAATAAAACATACATGCTAACATACATTTTATTGTTGAGTGACCTGCTGTACTGGACTATATGGTGGAAAGAGTTTAGCGGTTTAGCGGTCAACAGAAATGTCAGCACCCTGCCTCCTCTCTCCCTGTCTCAAACAAAACAGATTCCCCGGTAGATGCAGGTGGTATTCATTAGGCAATCACTCAGCCCCAGTGACACACACACACAGCCACACACACATACATAGCTCCGCCCACACACACACATAGCTCTGCCCACACACACACACACACCTATTACCCCAAGTGACAAGTGAGAAAACACATCCCTGCCTCTACACTTACTATATCACAACTTAATATATATCTATGTTGCAACATGAAACATATACATTGTTTAAGTCTACCCCATAAAACAAAGTGTAAAACACAACTAATAACATACTGAGTTTGTTTTGCAATTAGAACATTTTTCTTGTTGGTGGATCTAATTAAATCATTCAGATTCATCTGGTTTATCTTCCTGAGAGCAAGAATAAGCCAACTTCAAGGCCATGTTTCTCAATTGTGAGATGTTGTATAGGAAATAGATATTTGGTCTGGACGGTGGGCGCTTGACAAAAGCTTAACATGTTCTCAAAATTAAAAAGGTTAATCCTCTGGGGAGCATGACTATCCACAGCAAATATAACTACGTTCTTAAGATAGCGGCTTGGGTGTATTTGAAAGCTCAGGGGATACATCAAAATAATTTGAAAAGGAAATTAGAGTTGCGTCTGTGACTCTGTGTAGAGGTTTGGTATGCTTTCCATCCTCCCGTCCACCAGATGTCCTCTGGGACAAATAAAGTGGTCATTTAAACAGGCAAGGGGCCATCTTAGGGAATGGGAAGATAATCAGGAATGTCAAAACACTGAAACGGATGGGTCATTTCATAACTCATTCAAGGATAACGTTCACCCACCAATCCTTTTGAATCTGCTCATATAAAGCTGTTCACTGCACAGCTGCTATAACAATAGCAATTTAAATTCACGATTGTTCTATCCTACTCAATGCCACTTCTCAAGGGATTGTGCAAAATGTGTGTTTGCCCAGTTTACTTATTTTATTTAGTTCAGAATTAAATAGCATTGTAACATATTGCTCCCTGTTTACCTTTAATACCTCAGCCAGAGAGGTTTTGTTTGTCTGTTAGGTGATCCGTGCAAATAGAACCCATTACATTTTGAAGCGAATTAAGCGTATCAATATTTATTCCTTTTTTAAAACTTTATTATTTGATTGATGTGTAGCTTTATATTTATTTTAGGGATATTTGAGATTGTAACCTACATTTTTCTTGGTTTAGTTTTTTTTACTATTCTTACTGGAGATCTTAAAAACGTTTTATGTTGTCCACCACTGGACTAAGTAATGGACAGATGTTTTAACTCCAGCAAGCACTTAGTAAACTTTACACAAATGATTTACAATGTGTTGAAAGCAATCATGCATACAAACACAAATTACTTTAATCCTAACCTTTTCTGCACATGCAAAGTGAAGCACCTTCTTTATTTCAAACATTGCTTTTCTATGTAAGGTAATTGTGTTGAGCAGAGCTTACCTGCAACAACATCATATGGTCATGTTTGAGGTTTAAAATGCACCCACAACCAATAGCCTTTCAATCTAAAAGGCCAGAGGTCACTGTTTGATGTTAGGAATAAATGTATGCCCTAAAGCAAAGGGATAAACTCGGCTACCAGCTTGTTTCATGTTTGCAAGTTTGATCATGTGTTTGAATGATTTGACCTGAGAATAGATGCAGTCTGTAGCCACAGGGAAGAAGCTGGGTCTGAGACGCTATATGATGACATCAGACAAACGTTGAAGTCCTGGCAACAGCAACGAGGATTTAAAAGAATGAAGGGGAAGGAGGAATCAATGCCTTGCAGGTGTGTCACAAACTTCCTTACAAACACACCTGGCTGCTTTATAGAGCTCCAACGGACAAAGGGTAGCTGTGTAAATATTACCAAAACCCTCTTGAAAAATCCAACGGTCTAGTCTCCTTCCGTTCCCAGTTTTAGTTAGTCTGCTTTCAAACTAAATATAACCCAGACATCTGTCAACCGTTGATTGCTTGTAAGCTAGCAAAATGTATAGAAAATAGCAACCATACAACAGTTTTTGAATAAAAACACTTCCATGATGAAATGTGGCTGTTCAGAATCAGATCACTAAACACTGCTCACAAAAAACGCTATTATGTGGTTTGAAAGTGCCAATAAATAATCAAACTCTGCAAATGTTACCATTAGCCACCTGGCTAGCAGCTACAGTTCTTTGTTTATCAACCATGTAGCCATGAGAAATGGCTATCAGCAAGCAACCACACAGTGCAGCAATGTGTGATATTTATTAGGATTGAACATTTAAAATACAACTATTTTTTGAGAATAAAAAGCAAGTGATTACTGAGTCTTTGTTCTCCATTTTTTTCATCTCCTATGGTTACTGAATGTAGATAACAAGAGTTTTTTGCAATAGATTTTGACATGTGGTTACTATAACAAACAGTTGACAGGAAATCATATTGAGTCTACAGTGTTGTGGCAATTGTTACATTTATGGTCAAAAATATAACTTAAAAAGTACGTATCTAATATTGTGCATAGAGTGCTTGATCCATTGCCAGCTAGTATTGCCATGCGTTAATGGCTCGTAACATGGCTGCCAGAGGATGGATCACATACATGAGTGTACAAGAGCTGATACTTCCTGTCTTTTGTCTATCTTTTCCAGCCACCTGCCACCACACAGCTCCGCTCTGGTCTCCTAGTTCTGATAATGAAGGCCGTTGGATAATCCTCTCCTGCAGGAACATTTTTCTGTCCATCCCTCCACATTTATCATTTAAATGGCTACTATCTTTCTCTTGCTGCATTCTCCATGACCTTGGGTTTTCTCTTCATACACACCAGAAAGTTAGAGTACGTAAACAAATATGAAAACAAAGGCTACAATTATTGTAATTATATTAAAATTGCATATAACGCAATGATATAGAATCAGAGACATGTGACAGGTTCTCTAGTGGCCAACATTGGCATCACACCAGTTTCTGTTATTTTAACTGGCAGTTGGAGATTTTTGCTATTTCAGGCAGTGTGTATGCTGAAGTGTGACTATATTTTACTCTGATGGGGGCAGCCAAAGCCAAATGACACATTCTGTTTTTAGAAACAAACCACAGAAATGCATTAAATTGTGCTGTGGGAAGAAGGGTGGATTCACTTTATGCGCCTTTTCAGACAAGACGACATGCTGACCACATGCGGTGTTTGTAAAAATGAGTAAAATTGTGGCTGGTGATGGCATAATATACAACAAAGCCTTTTTACAATCTCTCTATTACAGCTGTAAAGTTCTCCAAGTTCTTTCAGCTGCAATGGAATGAGGTAAGTGATTCAGACACAACATCTAAACAACAATGACAAGATAGTTAAACATTTCAAAACCATAACATAAATTCTATTTTACAAGTGTGCTTTTATGGAAAACACAGCCAGGGAGACATCCAGCACAAAGCTAAAACTGAATTTATGGCAGTATGGAGGAAGCAGCCTTCACACAACATGTATGTATGTGTGTATGAAACCACAGTCTGACAACACCCAGCAGATAGCCTTCAACAACTCTCAACTGCAAAACCCTCAGACACTCATGGTTGGGTCTGAGGCTGTAAATAAGAGTTTCACTGCATCAATATGACGGCCTTGAGAATTCCTCATAACAATATTATCACAATGGCTACAGAAGAAAAAAAAAGTCCAATTCCTCTTGTATTATTGTTCATTTTGGCTGTTTTTTGGCAAATTAATTTAGGGATATAGAAGGAAGTAAACACAATGGGAAAGGTGAGAAAGGAAAATGATTAAGGAATAAACTAGGGAGTATAATTTACAAATGGAAAACCTGAAAGCATTGTATGACCTGGCTCTCTTGAAAAAAAAGTGAATTCTTAAAGTCTTAGATGTCATTGGGAGCATTGGAGCAATTACTTTGGTGTTTGACACAGTAAGAAGTCCATCTATGGAATCCATTTTTTACAACAATATATACAACAAATTGCATAGCTCATCATTATAGTGGTGGAATCAAAACCAAATAATCTACAGGTTTAATGGGCCAATCTTGAATAGATTTAAAAAAATTTAAAAAATCCATAAAATGTTGGAAGAAAGGTAAACATGCAGAATTTATTATTAGAGTTTTGAGAAACATGAGGTGTATAATAAAGTTAGCATTGTTTACTGAAATGGCAAAGTCTTTACCATGATAAAGATATAATTTGTTCCTTGAAAGAAAATACAGTTATCTCAGATTAAAGCTATTGATGTCGGGTTCGATGATTTAAAACAAGATTGCTGTCAAAATAAAATAGTAAAAAATGAAAAGAAAAATATATCAAGGTTAGTTCTACGACAAATAAATCAACCGGTTAGGAAAACATAAACACATTAAATACATTTGCTAGAAGATTGCAATGCTATAATCCTATGGAAATTTCCGCTGCAATTTACCTTTGTATTGAATTTGTACTCAGGGACATGCCCAGGCTTAAAAGATAGTCAGAGAAAGAGATTGGGATCAACAGGGGGAAGTGTGTGACAGTTGGAGGAAGAAGTTGACAAACACAGCTTCTTCATCCAGTCTGAGTGTCACTATATGTAGACTTCCTGTGCAGAGAATTGAGCCAGGGACCATTTCCTGTTAGTGACACAGGCCAAGGTCGGGGTTAGCCTCTGCTGTGGGACAGGATTGACCTCAACTATGAAACTACTACTGCTGTGCTGATGTATGTGATTATCACATCTGCTCAGACTGCTTCATTCTTGTTTGAATATTTGAGTTCTGCTCACAGCAAAGAACCTACATTGAAGGGAAAAAGAATAATACACTTAACCTCAAGCTGATATGTGTGTCACCAAGCACTTGTACAAGTATGACTTGAATAATGTCCTGTATATTTGTTTTCAGATGACGTTTTGTCTATCTACATAGACATGTATCGTGTTCTTAGAGCTGTCTGTTACATTTGGAACTACAGGCACAAGATGGTTATCTTAGCTTATCATAACCAGGTTAGCTATCCCCAGTCATTATGCTAACCTAAACGGGTCTATTTTTGATAAACTGTAATCCAAACTAATCGGTTTCAATGAGGAATAACATTTGAATGTTTACCTCTACACAGTTTAGTGTTTTTCCACAGATAAGTCTAGGCCTAACCACCACACATTAGAATGCTAATTTATGCACAGCAAGATACCAGTGTATCCCTCGCTGTCTGATAGCATGCATAAACAGATTCATTACTCTGGCACGAAACCATCAGCATGGGAGAGCTGCCATTATCAGCCGGCAGCTAAACACACCAGCTGCCCCGTCTCTGTGTCTCGTAAGGACACAAAGTAGTGAACACACACATTAAAGCATATTGTACAGACTATGTTGGAGTGAGTAAAGAGATTTCAGAAATTGATTGCAGGCCTGAATGGGTAAAATAGGTGTGGATAGTGAATGCGATGAGCAACCATCTTTTAAAAATAGGGAATATTCAGTTTTTTGCCCTATTCCGCAAAGACAATATTCTAAAAAGCTATTTACATGGCTAATAAAAATGAATTTTCCACTAATATTCAGAAATCAGAATCAGAAATACTTTATTTATCCCAAATTGGGATTTTTTGTTTGTTACCGCAGCAAAATACAATACAATATGAAACATATCAAAAACCCTGAAATAAAAAATATATATATAAAGATAGTGAAATGTGCAATGAAATGGAATATTAAATGAAAATATAATATAAGTCTAAGTGTACAGTGTAAAGTGCTCCCTTTTACATTCATACATTTCCTACTCCTATGAAGGGCTTAACATGCCAAATATGTTGTTGATCACTCCAAAATATAAGTGGAACGACTGAAGCTGGTTGTGCCATATTGCCATATATATCTGTGTGTCAACATAGCATGTTTCAAAGATTTCCACTGGTGGTAGACCTGTTTGATTGTTCAAACACAGCCTCCGTTTTTAATTTCCTCAACCACCTTATTTAAAATGAAGGAGTTTCGATATTTGCGCATATCCAAAAACCTTTTGATACTTGAAGTCTCTAGGAGCCACTTAAGGTTATCTTTGGCATGTCATCTTTCCATTTAGATATAACGTGTAATATTATTTTCTATACTTGGTGGCGGTCATTAGATGCACAAAGATGTAGATTTAGGGCCCTGGTTGACAGGAAAGGGAGGGCACAGGTAGAGGTAGCGCACACAGTTCCCAACAGACAGAAAAAACATACAGTCCAACACACACACACACACACACACACACACACACACACACACACACACACACACACACACACACACACACACACACACACACACACACACACACACACACTTCCAGAAATTAAAATAAAAACGTGTACATTCTCCTCCATTTACAACAATTTCAATAAAACACAAATTAAAAAAGCATATCGCAACAGGGAAAATCCTCTGTGTTGTGTGTAAGATCTATCTTCATGTATATTAATGGAAACTGCAAAAGAGAATATTCGCAAAGATCAAATAAATCCAATACAAAGTGTTTTTTTTCTTTTTTGTGATTTGCTTCTGATTTGCTTTTGGACATGCTGCTCAACCCAAGCCTTTCAAACTGTTGGTTAGTGTACAATACACATAGCTGGTTGTAGTAAGCAAAGGGCAAACTGTGGTAATAATTCCAATTGAGATGGTTCTTCTGAATGTGTTGTACATGTGACAGAATACAATTGGCAATCCAACGTGTTTTAATCTCAAATTGCTACATTCAGAATATGCTGTCTACATGACCTAAATCCAACTCTGAAAACTACAATAGCATATTCAGAATAACAGTGGAAAATGAGTGTGCATGTAGTGCAAGCCAACTCTTTTAAATGTCTGACAGGATTATGTGGTTATAGAGGGATAAAAAGCTTGATCCTCAGGTGGCTTTCTACAGATGAATACAAAATAAAAACAGGTTAAGAAAAAGGAATATATTGTAGTGTGTCTTTGTCATCAAAGCTGTGAACTCATCTCTGAAACTGCAGAGCAGCAGTTCAGAGGATCAGAGAGCCTGTCATTATCCGATTATTGTCTCCAGTGACAGTAGAAATTATACCTCTAAGCATCCATGAAAGAAAACTTGTTGTTATTATCCAAACCACTGTAATCCAACGCATCAAAGTGATAACTAAATACTGAGCAGCAGCCAGGACTCTGTGTTTCTCTGTCCACCTCTTTACTCAAGCCAAGTGGATAGTTGTAAAATAAATGTGCACCTTATAGAAAATTGCTTTACTGCCACCTCCTTATTAGGCCGGTTTCAGATCAATTGTATATGCTCAATATTTCAATTTGCTGTGTCAAACTTTTCAGTCTACCCAAACAAATCTTAGCTGCAGTCCAAGACAAACATTGATGGTGTCACGCCAACAAATGCTCTGAGCCGAGGAATAACAATGCTATCATCAGTCCACGGCTTGGTGATGAAAAACATGACCAGCTTAAAAGAAGGTTAATCACAGCATGTATGATCAGGACAGATTGGTTGTAGTATTGTTACTGCAAATAGCAACGCAGTTGGCCATTTAGGCCCATTAGCCCATAATGTCCTGGCCCATCTTTCTCAAAATACAGAAATCAATACTTATTTCCACAAGACACGGCACTAATGTAATCAATATTCATATGATCAATCAGAAACGTGACTTTTACCACTTTCAATTCAGGGTAGAACCAGAGTAAACCAGTTTTCCTTGTATCCACTACAGCGGCACCAGTTTTTGGCCCTCAAAACTGGTTCAATCAGGTACCAACTAGTTGCCCGGCTGCAACCAAGAGCCACAGCCGTATACGTCAGAGTCTCATACTCGAGGCTGGGGCAGGATTAACCTGGAGAACAAACAGTTCATGGCAAGTACGGCACGAGTTGACACTCTCGCTTGTATTGTCTAGCGCTCAACACATTGTATGTGATAGACTAAGGGGCGGGACATCTCTAAGTGGTTGACCAATCACAACAGAGCTGGCCAGCTAACCAATCAGAGCAGACTGGGCTCTGGTTTTAGAAAGAGGGGGAAAAGAGGTGCTGCAGCACAGGCAGAATGAGGAAAATAAAGACCATTTTGAACAGTAAAGCATGTAAACATGATAAAATATGAAACTGAAATGAGCATAATATGTGAGAGACACATGTTGCTGTATTCTGGTCAAAGCTAGCTGATGCTAATGCTGTGCTTGTGCTTGGACAGTCTTCTTTGGGGGGATTATCAAAGGATAAATTAACCCAAAGCTTCACAAAAACTGACTGATGCAGCTTTAACATGTCAGCAGTTCATGGTCAGACAGCAGTTAACCAAAACCCAGGATTTAAAGCAAAGATACATTTTTTAAATGTAATGTAATATAAAGGAACATAATCTGTCCCTTCGTCGGAGCAACTTTAACAAAGTATTGAAGATGAAAAACATCTGGCATACACTAGTAAGAGTAAGTGCCATGTTTTACTTTCACCTTGAGCAGGGGGATTGGAACCGTTGGGAGAGGCTGACTGGGAATGAGGTATTCTGGTGGTATTGGGTTGCTCAATGGTTCCGTTGACTTTTGGCTCAGTGTTTCCAAAGACGTGGAGTTGGACAGGCATTCCAGCCTTGCGGGACAAAGAGGCTCTTTCAACAGCAGTAATCCTCTGGAGGAGAGTGCGAACGCTGAGGCCTTCTGCTGGACTACAGGACACACACTAAGGTTCACACACACTGAAAAATCTCAACACACAAGAGGGGATAGGACAATCTGTGTGGGTTACACTGATTTAATGGACTAATACTGGGATTTTATTAAAAGTGGATATATTTCAAAGCTTTTCAGCTTTAGTGTTATAACTGACTAAACTAATGTGTCAGCAGATCAATCTGGATGACGACTTTTTGAATTCCAGACCATAAACCTTGTTATGGGATTGAAAGCTCTGGAAAAGCTCTTTGGTTAAGCAGTGTACGAGTCATGTCCATACTGTTGATTGTATATAAGAATTAGACGTAGCCGCCACCCATTGGTTTGTAGACTACTGTCTTCAAGCCTCATGTTTGGCATTTAGGAAGCCATTTTTTTGGACCCAAAAGTAACACAAGAGGTTGCAGCAAAGTACAACCTAACAATCACCAGTACAACTTAAAGCAACCAAAATGTTCCAATTTATTTTCTTGAACTGAAAACACGGTTAAAGGTTTAAAGTTGTAAGACAAAAGCAAACACAACCTCACTGGACAACAGCAAAACCAGACAACAACGTTGGTAGCACCACAATTAGTCACAAGGTAGCCCCCCCATAAAGCTTGTCCTGCTTTGACGTCTGTTTTACCATAATTCACTGTTTGAACGTCTTGTATTGAAGACCAACATTCACATGAAAGCCGCCTTTTCTATCAAGGATGATAAGAGTAAGAAACCAAAACAGCTTCAGGTTATAACTTTGTAGGTTCTCTAGTATATGTGACCGCTTTTACATAAGGTCATTTCTGTCATTGCTTATAAAAAAATGATTGGTTCAGCTTCACGGAGATAGGCCTTTGTCACATTAAATCATTGATGTACGTACTAATGGTATTCCCACAAAACATTTCATAAAAATGTGAAGTATGTTTAGTTGGATCAAACTACACCATATCAAACCTGACTTGACAACATTAAAGACACCTATCTAGTTTAATTTATAGACTAACCAATATACAGTATAAGTATATATTGATGGTTAATATACCAACAATAGCATGTTTCTCACCAAAATAATCTGACATCATGTTTCCATCGTACCTCCACCCTGAAGGAGGAGCTTTAACTTCAACATGATACAACATTCATTTTCACATTCATAGTGTCACTCACCCCCCCCCCCTCTGTCTTCTATCCAGCTCAATGCACTCCTTCGCAACGGTCAACTTATTCAAGAGTAAGATATAAAATCCATCCAGGGTGCATTTTTCAATGCTTCCAAAATCCACCCAGTGTATGTAGGAAAGAACATTGTTAGAAGCGTAACTATGAAGGGAGTGACAGGGAGGAGTTGAAGACGGGGGAGGGAAGGGAAGTGAAGGGGGGGGATGCTGGAGGCAGCGTGGGATATCCCTTTGAGTCATGGAAAGTGATCCAAAGAGCAGACAGCTCACAGACGGCCAAACAGCGCTCTGTCTCTTTGTATTGTCCTGTCATTCAGCTCCATTACACTGAGGGGACATTCAACAGGCTCTGGAAACACTTACTGTACTTCCTATTGGAAAACATGCATAATATCACTACTGAATACACACGTTCTCTGTATTCACCACTCCCTGGCCTGTGACTATGATGTTGAAGTTCACTTCTGTTCCTAAGGGTGCATGAAAATGTAAGTTTTTGTCTGTATTGTCCAGAAGTGGAAGAAGTACTCATATTATTTACTTAAGTAAAAGTTGAAATTATAATTGAATAACTGAATTAAAATAATATTAAATAATACTTTAAGTATTAAAATCAACAGTAGTCGTCAAGCGAAATGGCCATTTTAAGCACCAGATGTTTTAAAGTTATTTTATGAAAATGATTGGTGCATTTATGTGTTCAACTTCACTGTTGTACTTGGTAAAGGTGGGATTTATCTGAAGTACTTTATACACCTTTGGACAGCTTAAACAATAACAATACATATCCCTGTAAAGATTACTAATGTGTATTTAATATTAGCACGTGCAATGAAAACACTGAAACATTGACTTTGTTGAAAGCAATACTGACTGAAAGAGTCTGTGTGTGTGTGTGTGTGTGTGTGTGTGTGTGTGTGTGTGTGTGTGTGTGTGTGTGTGTGTGTGTGTGTGTGTGTGTGTGTGTGTGTGTGTGTGTGTGTGTGTCCAAATTGGCCAGGTGAAGATGAGCAGCAGCAGCCAAAACACCATGACATCATCTTTTACCAGACGGCTGCCTCCCCGCCAAATCCTTTGTTACCATAGCAACTCCCCAGTGAAAACAGTGTGTGTGTGTGTGTGTGTGTGTGTGTGTGTGTGTGTGTGTGTGTGTGTGTGTGTGTGTGTGTGTGTGTGTGTGTGTGTGTGTGTGACAACTGCAGCATATGGCTTACAGTTGGTTAGATGTTGTAAAATGTCACATTATAAGCCACCAGTGTCCCAGACAGTCCTATCAGCGTGTGAGAGAAGAAATGCTTCTCATAGAAAGTAAAGTGAGCAGCAGTGAGAATGATGATGTCTTTGTTTTGGGATGAATCGCTGGCCCGAAGGCATGCTGCAAATAAAAGACAAAGACAATGAAGGGAGGAAATGATGGGGGAGGAAAAAGAAAGGGAAAGAAATCTGCAGAGGTCATATCCCAGGCTGCAGATGAAACGCGTTCTGATTGGCTGCCTGCTCTGAGTGTGTGTTAGCTGTACATGCTGCAGCTGTGGGAACGGCTGCAGACAGAAGATTGTACAGCTGTTTGTGAAAATAACAAAGTGAGCAGTATGAGAGGACCTACAGTAATGTCTGCTGTCCCATGAGCTCCGCATCCTCACTGTGTCTTTCCACAAGAGCCCTTAACATGTAAAACAATTGCTTCATCTTCGTAGTTTAGTTCATATCCATCTGTTGTAGTAAAATTATGCTCACAGTTCAATATTAAACTAAAAGCAAATTTAATGCACACATTTGAAGTCGTGTGTATATCCAGCCGAGGACAGTTCAATTACAGCTCTACTTTTAGCTCTGCTTTGGTCCCCTCCAACTACTAGGACAAATCCTAGGTTGTAGTTGATAAGTAAAAAAAAAAGCTTTTCCTAATTTCCTCCATTCCCCTTCACTTCATTATGGTTTTAATTGAGGTGATTTAAAAAAGTGAGGGACAATTTGTAAGGACTTGAGAAAAGATGGTCAGAAAAAAAATACAACAGGATTTACACTATGCTGCATATTTACGGCAGATGTTATCAGTGTGGGTCATTTAAAATTCTTCCACTTCAGGCTTTAGTTGGTCGGCATTTTTCTTATTTCCTTTGGTATAGGATGCTCCAGTGTACCCTATGCTAAAGAATATAGTCTCTCTTATCATGGCTGCCACTTAGATACTTCAAAACCATTTCACTCAGGAAGGAACCTTCTTAAGTAGAAATACTTATAGACCTTCTAAATGCACCACTTTGCTCACCTAGTAGTTTTTAACTCTGTCTGCTGTTTGCTGCTGGGCAGGTTGGGAACAGTGTGTTTATCAGAGCTTGTTTCCCAAACCAGGTGCTGCTGAAAACAAGGCTGATGAGAGCGCTGAAGGTGAAGTGAAAACAAATATGTTTCTGGCTGTAAAACCCAAACATTGAGCTGAGAGAAGATAAAACTCCTGGTAGAGCTTAGAGGAACTGAGTTTTGTGCTTTATCTCTATGGGCTCCTCACTATGAGTATCATTTTTCACATTACAAACAAATGTTCTGAGTTTCCAACTTGTTGCAAGGTTGATTAAAATGATATCAGTTCCATGTGTGAATTGTTGTAAAAAATGCTTCATTGCAAATGAATATTGTGCGCAAGACTACAGCAGGTATGGTAAGTTGACAAGTTGAACAAGAACGTTGCTCTGTAAACTAAATGTTTACTCCTGGTAATAATTTATTTTCGACATACATTTAACAAATCAGTGTGCAATATACAATTCAGTTTAGTGATCAGAGAGTTGGTTAAACAAAAAAAGAAATTGAATTAAATGAAAAAGGATATTTTTTCAGCCTATGAAATAACAAGTAAACAGAACCTTAATCAGGTCAAGTAGTGTATTATTTACCATTACAGGTTGCAACGTCAAAGTGGATCACCCCCCAAGTTTTCCTCTATATTGCATTTATTTTATCTGAAAATTGGTTAATGTATTGAATACCAACACACCAATATTGTCCATTCTGTAGGTAAGTGCATAAATGTTCCATTCATCGTACCCTCAGTTTCAGCTGAAAGCAGTCAATTACTGTCACGTTAAATGAATGGACACAAGCCAGTTTACAGGGAGGTCAATTATCACTCAAACGGCTACACCCTGATATATAATATCCTGATGCAGAAACTGAGAGCATCTAATGCAAATTAAATTGATGTATCTCTGACTCCTACTCCACATTTAGCACCAACCACCTGCCAGCAAATTGCTCATTTTTCTTTTCATTCATTTCCCATGGCTCTTACACTAAGCAGCCATAATGTTCTGAAATTAGATGGTTATTACAATCCTACAAGGTCGTGTCGTTCCAGGAAAAATCTGTGACATTCAATGTCAACAGTATCGCTAACAGCAGAAGTGGCACCCAGAGGAGGCATTAGGAGCAAACACAGGGGAGCCAGTGAGAGAACGGGTCTGGATGGATGTTGAGTATTGGGGTTGAGGGTGATGGAGTAGGGGGGGGGCTCTAGATAGAGTGCCTCTGTGCTGGCCTGATTATGCTCTCAACAGAATGAGCTCACATAACAAAGGATTTATTATCACTAGCTGGAGAGTTGCTGCGGTCTGGGAACTCTGCATAGCCATTTTCTCTGCCAGGCACCCGAAAAATGTTGCCCAGCTCTGCTTTGGTCGGGAGGTTCAAACAACAACGAACCCTGTATGGGTCTCTCTTGCTCAGCCTATAAAGCAGCCAGTGTTTTGTGGAGGGTGGGAAGAGGGAGAGATTATTTGACTGACACTCATATACCCATGCTTTGCAGTTTTCCCTTCAATCTCCAATGTCTTTCCTTCAGGTATAGCAACAGGTCGATCTAGGGTTTCCCCCATAAGTGATTATAGGGTGCTTTTGACAACATTTTAAATTAGGATGAGGATTGTTTAAAACAGGAATATGTAATGTTTCAAAGAATAATCAACATAAGAAACAATGTTATACAATCAAAATACCAAATATCCATGTAATACACTTGGCAGTGATTCCTAGATTTTAGCACCTGTATTTCAACTGACCGAAGACAGAAACATCTAAATTTCAATGTTTTTTTATATGTACACATCACAAAACTACGACGTAAAAATGTGCTGTAATAATTAAAACATTTATAAAAACAATTTGGGTGGAAGCGACAATCTGACAAAGAACTAGTAACATTAGAGATAGCTAAACGCAAAGGATTTTGGATAGCTCCCAAAAGAAAGCCCATATTGAAAACATGTAGAACATTTCAAAGCTGAAGCTGAGTCTGAGTTAGCAGTTGGGCTGTAGAGCAATGTCATTTCTAGCAAGAAAACATTTAAAAGATGTTACATATTAGGATTTAGCATCAAGGGCTATGTGGCTCTTTCACTGTTGTTTGTTGTTGACATCTGCAGGTATATGTACTTGGGGAATTTGGTTTAGAACATAGTGGATTATGGTCAGAAACGTTTTTGAACCTTTGCAGTAAATGGTGTAGCTGCTAAATGCATTATGGTGACGAGCTAACTGTGGCTAATGTTAGCAATCATTAGATATTTTAAAGTTTTGCTAAAACTAATTTCTCCTGGTTGCAGGTGAAATGTGTGTTGAAATTATTGCTTCTTGTGGATGAAATCATCATTTAACATCAATGAGATTATCAAGTAGTACCATCAACATTAACAACTAAATCCGACACTAGCATAACACGCTAAAACCATGCTTACATCAAGTTGATATCACATACATTGTATTGAAAGTTAGCAGAATCCACCTGACCAGCACAGCCTACACTATTGTGTCTGCTGCTGATAACGAAGGACACACTGAACTTCCAGAAACATCCAGAAGATCACACCCAGGACCAATAAAGTGTTAATCTTCGATGGAAGATTTCTGATTATGGCAGCATAGTGATTTTTAAGGTTTGACACTTTTTACTGGATATATTTTTGGTTTATCAAAGTAAAAACACATATTGGTATGGAACATTTCAAATATATCCTCCAATCAAAACTAGCAACCCTATTCTCATGACCTCATTTATTTAGTCAATGATTGTAGCACTCATGCCTATTACACTGTATCAAACCACTGGACAATGTAACCAAATGGCACTCTTACTTGGGCATAAAATATGTACAGCACATATTAGCCACCTCTTATCAAGCATTAGTAACATATTATTTCATTGTTATTCAAAAATGGATCACAGAAACACATTGTGTTGCCTTCCAACCAAATGATGTGCATATTCTGTAACATTTGGTTCTGTTTCACCTTATGAGTAGCTGCATGTATGATACATGCATGTAAATAACTATAAATACAGCATAACGCAGGAAGAATAACTTGTAAATCATGATATCAAAATGTTTCACTACTTTTAAACCCGACTGCACTCTGTGTTAGCCACAAAAAAGAAAAGAGAACATGTTACAGTAGCTTTATGATTAAACTGTCTGAGACCTGCACTGCCTTTCACACAAACACACACACAACCTCAGAACCTTGAACACTGTGAAAACTGCCTTTTATATTAAATGTGTTAAGCATCTACTTTACCTGATGGAGTGGGGGGGGTGTGTGTTGGGTGGGGTGGTCCAGTAACACCACAGCACTAAGCAAACACACTGCTGCTGCTCATAAAGACGAGATTGTAGCATACACTGCTGCAGACAAAAAGACAAAACTCTGACTGGGATCCAAAGAGGAAGCTCCTTTCTTTGTTGTGTCCCCCTCCCCTCTCTCTCTCTTGTCGTAAGGGTCTCTCACTCACTGCCTCTTCTGAACACACACACACTGTCTCTCGCTGTCATAACACACACTGGGCTAAAGCCATGTGGCTGCTGACACACACAGTCTGCTGCTGCTAGTCCCCTCCCTCTCTCTCTTCCACTCTCTTTCTCGCCATCACACACACACACACACACACACACACACACACACATACACATACACATACACACACACACTACACACACACACACACACACACACACACACACACACACACACACACACACACACACACACACACACACACACACACACACCTCTCTCTCCCTCTTTCTCTGGGGTGTTCCTGTCCGGTCAGTCTCGCCCCAACACGCTGACACAAGGCGCTCGTTCTTTTGGATAAAGAAATGCTGCGTTGTTCATTAAAAGCTGCAGAAATGTTCACCTTAAACAGGACTGGAAGGTAAACCAGGTTGCGAAAAAATAGTGGAAACAAGTGCAAGGGCAACTGGCCATTTATTCTCTCACACTGGAACTACTGTTAGTCTGAGCCATATTTTCCTACATGTTCACCTCACCGGAGTAGGGTCGATTCTACGCTTGTTTATTCTAACTGACATGCCTTTCTTATGAAATGTAACTATAAGTACATTTGATTTAGGGTTTGAACATAAGTATGGAATTATACAACAATCAACATTTGAACATGGTTAAAAAAACATCAGAACATGCAGTTACTCAAAAACCTCATATGGAGTTTTTGTTCATGGTGGTGGAGAGTACTGCACATCATTCTTAGTGGGTTGAGATTAGTCACTATGCATGCATCAGAATCAGAAATACTTTATGTGATTTTTAGGGTTCTTGTGGCCTGTATGAATAATTTTCCTGTGTAAAGTTTACTTTATTATGGTCATTTTCTTCGTTTGTGTCTTGCCTGTAAATGTCCTTTTTGAGACGCTTAGATTGGGGGATGCTAAAAAGAAACTGTGTCTGGAGAACATTCCTGCCTACTGCAATAACCCCTCTGTTAACTGGAACACATCACTCTCACTTGACACTTGACACTTTCATTGTACATTTATACTTTATTTAATATTCCATTCACTGCACCACTATGTATATAATATCCTGCGTTATATTTTGTTAACTTCAATAGTCTACTTGTCTCACAGTGTAATGATTATTTATGTTCATATTCAACTGTATACACACACATATATAATAATATATATGCCGGTTTATTTGTATTTATACTTCTTCTTTAAGATGTCCATACTTAAGAATTGTTTATTTCTTATTATATTTTATTTCTATGTGCGATGATGTGTACTGTATTTTATTATGCTGCTGCAATGCAAAAATGTCCCAGTCTGGGATTAATAAAGTAATTCTTATCTTTCTTATCTTATCTTTGTCTATATGCAACATATACTCACACTTTTCATGTTATGTCTTGTGAAGAATTCAGTTGTTTTGTATGCGTTTTCCTACGAATACCTAGCAACAGAACATTCAGTGCTTCTGGTTTTACTTAGGTACTTAAAATTAGCCGACGTTGAGGTCTAGATTTCAGGAACAGAAGTCTCCAAACTTAAAGTCATGCTAAGCATTGCTTGCAATTTGGCCAAGTGGCCACTCATGGTATTGCAATGATACACCCCCCTGTGGCCAAAAGTATTTTTCCATAGTTCATTATAAAAGAGAGGTCTTTTACACCTTTGAAGGACACTTTGTACTGCAAACACAGTCAAGTACCCCCCTAAATTCTGTGACGTCATCAGAAGGAAAAATATATGGCCTGAAGGCATAATTAGTGGGAGAAAAACAATGTAAAGATTTAGTGTGTTACTTACAAATTGATAAGTTATATGTGATTGTTGCCATCAGAGAATATTTGCAGACTTTATTGACAGTGACCCGTATGTTGGCTTTGCTAGAGAAAATCAACAGACATAGAATATGATGTCCTTAGAGAGTCAATTTAAAGGCTGGGGCACACAAATACTGTGTGTACATCCACAATGTACCACATTGTACTCCGGGGTCGGAGACATGTAGTGGTGCAGAGTTATGAAATAACACTTAGAATACAAAAACTGATTCAGATCAGCTTAAAAAAGGGCTAAAGTAATGATGTTTTTCAGAATTTACAGTACATCCAAAGTGGTTCCTCTCTAACCATACTTCTTATCTGGGTCCAGAAGGTCTCCACTATGATATCATCAAGCCTGAATTACAGCTGAAACCACTGTGTGCAATCTGTGTATACAGTATGTTGTCCTGCGAATGACAAACTGTAAATGCCGAACATTCCCAAAAGGCTGGGGGGGATTCATCATGATTTATATGAAGTGTACTCATTCTTTGTCAGCTTAAATAACACAGCTGGGCTGAAACAGAAAAAAAACACCATCCCAACCAAAGACTGGCTGCGGCGTAGTCAAACTGATGTTATCTATGGCAGCTGGTGGGAAATTTCCTCAGCACACACTTTAAAATGCACAGATTATAACTGCTGCAAGAGCATTGTTAATCACCACAGCATTGTCTGACCACCATTTCCAATTCTTTAGTAAAGTTAAAACAATGCATGACTCCTGTTCTTCCTATAGCATCAGTTCGATGTATTTCATAAACAGGATATAGTGGCTAGTTAACACTTCTATTGAAAATATATAATTGTTTGATTCTTATTGACGTCCATGCTGTATAGGTCTTGCTGTGGGGTCGATGCTTCTGCAGAGAAGATTTTTTCACCACCATCCTTCCAAGATGCACGAAAATGTACGGGTGTGTAGTTGAACCCAAAATGATTGTTGAGGTCAAAGATGGCCGTGGTCCGAGCAAGGGGGTCAGAGGTTGTTAAGATCTCAGTTTTGGTATTTATTGTTTACGGTTTTATTTTGAAATGTATCTTGTTTTGTCACTTCCTGTCTTGTCTTGTTCACTTCCTGTCTTGTCTAGTTTACTTCCTGTCTTTAGTTTCCCTCCTGTCAGATTGTCTGATCGTGCTCACCTGTTGCCCCTGTGTGTCTCCTCCCCCTTCCCAGCTGTTTCTTGTCTTGTGATTACCCTCCTCTGTATTTAGTCTGTGCTTTCCTTTGTGTTCTTTGTCGTGTCATCGTCGTTATTTGCTGTTTCCCTGTGATGTCTTGCATCTCCTTCGGCCTCCTTTTCCACCGGTTAGTCTGTGTTTTCTTTTGTTACTTCTCCTTCATTGTACATTTTTATTATCAGCTTTTTTTATCAATAAAAGCTCGACCTTTGTTATACATTTGAACCCCTGCCTCCTCTATTGCTTCTGCGCCTGGGTCCTTTCCCCCAATCCTGACAGAGGTATGGAATAGGATGCAGGGAGTAGGCCGTTAATACCCCGACTTTACACCCTGGCTGGTGAGTGTATTGGAAGAGTGTCCCTTTTTTGTATTGGCCCTTGCTTTGCAATTAGTAATGCAAAAAAAAACATGGCTAGTTTAAGGAAAACATGCGACTCAGTTGCCCAATTTTCCGGTTAGAATTTCCCATTCCAATTCGCAGTTTTTTAATGCAATTCTAGGTTCCAATTCCGCATTCCAATTCCAGGTTCTAACTCCAATTCCAGGTTTCTGTGCAACATTCCTACTCCAGGTTCCATTTCTAATTCCAATTCAGGATTCCAATTCCATTTTCTAATCCCAATTACAGGTTCAATTCAACATCCCAACTCCAGGTTCAATTCCATCCTGACAGTATTAGCCCGCAATGACAAGATTGCTTCAAGCAGCTAAAAAGATTATGCAGGGCATATACAAAAAGAAGCAACAAGTGCATCTTTGAAGTTTCCTTTGTGTGCTTCTCTCTGCATGGAGCGGTAAAAAAAGCACCAGACATGCAGTGTGACCAGCCTGCAGGTAAACCACTGGGGGTCAAAGGTAAATTTCTCTTTTATGTGTATACACACACACACACACACACGCACACGCACACCACACACACACCAACCAGACAGTAAAAGCTCTCTCTCCTTTCATCTTTAATGAAAAGCATATTTGGTTCTGCTCCCCTCCTCCCCATACTCCACACCAGCACCCACGCAGCCATTCAGATCCTTTATAGAAACATACAGTGTGCAGCGCTGCGGGGCTGAGCCGAGGGAAGCGCTCATTATGAACATCAAAGCGCCTCGATGGGCGCTGACTTGATCCTTTCAGATGATTGGAGTATCTCACTCAGGGAACAAAAAGCTCGGACGTATCTGCGCGGGATACACATTCAATTACCCTGCGATTCAGGGCCGGCAGAGGGGGAGGAATGTAAAGATTTTGAAGGAAGTGGGTCATCATTTTTTTTGCCAGGATATGCTTGCAGTTGACGGGTGGTGGATCAAACTCCCACATGTTGCACCCGGGGCCCGGGGCCATGCTGTAGGAAGCTGCGGCTCTGTTGTGTGCCACCACAGAAACAGCTCATTGAAGACCACTATCACCGAGTGGTGTCAATCCACATGTCATGCTCCATCTCTCAATGGTGACATGTTGTTCCCGTGTTTTCACGACGGCCAGCAGGGGTTTATGTAGACAAAAGTCTGGGAGCGCTGCTGTTTTGAGGGATTACTGAGTTTAGCTGCAGGCATTTTCATTATGGTGGTGTTTGAGACAGAGAGCAGGGGAACAGCAGAACACTAGTGCCACCTACTGCTGGTCATGTGACCTGCTTCAACACTGGACAGGAGAAATAAGTGGCAACACATATGACATTTACTTTCAAAATAGGTTTGTTAATAAACTATTTTAATGGAATTTTAGAGAAAAGGTAAAGGAGAAAAACAGACACTTTATTTCCTTCAATGATTTGCGGTAATCATTTGATGTGCATATAGGAGACACTTTCTTTAATGAAGGTATAACGTGACTATTTTCGCTTTTAAAAGACCTATGGGATTTGTTGATGAGATGTGTAATTTCTTCAACCATTTTTAAAACTAGCGAAATCCTGCAATGGTGGAACAGACTAAAATTCCCATGACCCCATTTTTTTCTTGCGTTACCGCAAGTAATTAAGCATCAAATACAACAGATTACATCAGAATGTTTTTTTACATGTTTTTTTGGACTGATTTTGGTATCTAATTTGTATATTTGTGCATTTACGAAAGGCACATCTATTGTAATGTTCATCCTCATGCAAGGTGAAGTTCCTTAAAAGGACACTGAAGTAAAGAAAGCTCTAAAAACTGGACTCTAAAAAGGAGCACTTTTAATTTCAAAGATTGAAAAGGTTTATTGCAAAAATCATCAATCAAAATTGGGTTTCAGGAACCGAGTCTGGATGTTGAGTGACAGACAGAATGTATGAGGGGGGTGTGAGGAGAGAAACAAACAAAGAGCTGCTGACCTGCTGCTGTTTGAATGCTTACACTGAGGAATTTCCACACACAGGTACAGAATTCATCCAATATCCTCTATGTGTCCATCTGCTCCCAATACAGACAGGTCAGTACACAGTAGCACAGAATGGTTCCTTCGTAAAGTAGACAGAAAAGTAAAATCCATGCCTTCATGGTTGTAATGTAGGTCTTTATGGTGTTCCAAACTACCATTTTCAAAGGCTATGATGCTAGAAATATGTATAGCAGAGCTCTAATAGGGCATTGATGGATCCTTGTCTGTTACTGTCCTCACACCGCCCTCATACATTCTGTCTGACACTCAAGGGAAACTCTAAAAAGATTAATAGGGCCTTTTTAACAAAACTAAGATTCCTCGGAAAGCACAGCCTATGCTATTTTCATAAGAGAAATAAGAGAAAAACTATGCTTTCATCCACCTTTGAATTGACTGCGCTTTTAAATGTATTAAACTTTGGTCTGCAAAGTTTCATGAAAGCAGTTGAAAGAACAAACTGAAGATAAAACCTCCTTTATTGAGGTAACTAAAGCTAACAACCTTTCACTTCTGTCTTGATTTGTTTTGTTGCCTTTCACTCTTCTTCCTCGCACTCTGTTTGACACATTGCTCGGGAAAAGTCTCACCTCTCAGAGGACGGCAACAGCAACAGCTGGCACTAACAGGTGAGAGTGAAATAACATGATCTGTTGATGACCCTCCATTCACTCTCATCCTCCCTGTCCCACGGCATCTAAACTTACAGTCCTCCATGGTAACGTATTGTCAGTGGTGAAAGTGAGGACATGACTCTGATGGCTGCCGCATCAACAGTAATAATGAATGAGCTACAGCTCCCTGCAGGGGGTCTGCCTCCTGCAGAGAGAACTCCTGCAGTCCATCATCTCATGCTCCAAAACCAAACTTAAAACTTGCAAATGTTTTCAAACTAAATGCACTGAATTAGTCTGGTTTTTTCCGATTTGATCCCAGAGGGTTATTAAATCTTATTTCCTGTTGTTTTACGTCTGTAAAGGACTTTCATTCTGAAAAGCTCATTGGTTGTCATAACAAAAGGGACATTAGGAACATTGAGCATTTAATGTTCAATTATTTTATTACGATTTTAAATTGTATATTAGTTTTATTAGTGTCATTAATGTTTATCATTTATTTTAAAACCATTCTTTTCATCAACAGCGATTGGTATGATATGAAAACACAGAGGTATTATAATTTACATTTTCGCTGAATTTGTGAAGGTGCGTGAAGTAATGATACGGATGAAGAGATTTACGTAGTAATGTGGAATAATAAGCGTTTCCCTAATACTTGCATCTTTATTATTTAAGGTTGCTGCTGGTGTTACAGCTTCTGCTGTTCCTGTTCCTGAGCTCTAATTATCACCTCAGTGTCACCACACACACTTCTCCCTTTGAACTGTCTGTGCTGATGACACACACCGCTTTGATCAGACACTTAAATCACACCGGGTTTTTAAAGCAAAGGTCTCAATGCACCACGATGACAGGTGAGTTATCCTTTTATTGTTAAACTGGATACAAAGATACTAGTAATTATAATAATATAAATAACAATAAAAACATTACTTTATTTTTTTTGTATGCAGTTATTCTTATTATTCGCATTTTTTTATTTACTGTTATTTTTTTTTATTTTCTTTTTGTAACGCTATTTATTTTATTTTGTTTTATTTTGTTAAAAAGAATTGCAAATATTAGATGGAAGAAGTTTCCTTATGTGAACAGTTTTAATATTAGCAAAGGTATTAGAGAAATATTATTATATAAATCAAATAAGTGTTTGGACAGATTAAGGCCTAAAAATAGCTTAATAGGGTGAACAAAATACACAAAAAAAGTATAGAGAGAAGACATCATCAAGGAATAGAGATATGTGACTTATAAACAATGTCAAAAAAGGAGAATAAAAGCAATAAAAAGATAACATATAAAAGCAAGTCATTATAAGTGATTAAAACTAGGGTTAGACTGCTTATCTGTCAGTTTCATTGATTTAATTCAGATTATTTTTGTGTTATATTTGATCAGGCTGTAGTATTTATCCTATTTGCTACACAGTGATCCCATACCTCTCCCAGAGTGTGTAGCTATCTGCTGGACGTTTCTCATTCCTCTCTCTGTTTAGTTAGAATGATGCGTGTATGTCTCCAGATAAAGTCTAAACACATCACTTCCTGTGAGCCAGAGGACTTCACCAGGAAGGAGCAAGCAGACACTGAGTGGAAAAGTTTTACAAAGCTTAAATGTGTTGGATCACTGCTGAGTTATGTGAAGAGTTTCTCTATGAAAATGTCACATGTCTGAATAGCAAGTGGAGACATGAACAGTGTGGGTTTTTTACATTAAACGTTCTCAGTGTAAAGTAGTAAGCATTTTCCTACCTTAAATCTCACTTTCTTGAGCATCATTCTTGGATCCAGGTGAATAAACTGTGAAAATAATATATGTCACTGCACTTTTCCAACTCCTTACTCCAATCAGTAAAGACTTCTTTAAAAAAAAAAACTCAAATCAGTCTACCCTCTCAATCCAAATCCAGAAAATACATCCAAAGAGAGTGACGGTGATCTCCGCAGGTTGGTGTGTCTGCCCGCTGACTGACTGTGTGTTTAACACTAGAGACAACAGTGTCTGCTCCAGTGTGGCCCTGCTCTCCCCACTCCCTCACCCCTCCCTCCTCTGAGACCCTTCACAAAGCTAATCAGCCTGCTCATTCATTCGTAAAACAGACACACCCTCTTTTTATGACTGGAAGGCTGCTATTAACACCCCCCACCCCCTCTAACAAACACCCTACAGTCCAAATATGGCTGCTAAGCTCTCTTGAACCTTTCTGACCCTTTAAAGCCCCCCCCCCCCCCCCATTTAACGCTCCTCATCTCCCAGCATTTACCCATCTGTTGGTCCGGCCTTGTCGGTTGGTCCTCTTCATTGCTCTTCTTCTGTTCACCGTCTGCAAGAAACTATATGTAAACTCCCTCTGGAATGAATCAAAATCATAATGTATATCCCAATAAATATTAAACAGTCCATGTAAGTGTCAGGGATAATTACAACAATGTCAAGAGTTATATTTTGGGAGCATTTATGCCCTGAGCCTTTTAGTAGAGGTCATATGTGCATGTGATGACACAAATGTGACTGAATGGGGCTGAAGAAATAAGAGAGGCACTGTTTTGACATACGGAAAAGTGTTTGTTTGGCCTTTGACCCCATGCTGCTTCTCACACACACATAATGTGTATGGTATTCTCAAAATTCTGTATAAAAGTATAAAATTGTAGTTGCTAGTCGTTTGAGTATTTCCATTTTCTGCTACTTTATATCTATATATTTGTACAAAAACAAATCTATCTGACAGCTTCAGTTACTAATATTGCATTAAAAACACATGTTTGTATGATCTGACAAATCCAGTAGTACACAACATTTAAAATATGCTGTTCAATTAGGAATAAACCCATCATAAACTACGCTGCATTAGACATTATTTTTTATATACTTTAAGTACATTTGCTGATCATAAATGTACTTGTAACAATTTTTTTGAGATTGTTCTAGTATTGTATATTTCATATATATATAAAATTAGGCCTAAAGTAATCCTCCACCATTGTCTGTACTGTATGTGTTTACAGTTACCTGCTTAAAGTCAGAGAAGACACTTTACTTCAGGCAGATCTCGCCTCACTGTATTGCCGTTAAAGTAGATTAACCCTTGAGAAGTTTACTTAACTACAACAGAAGACTGGCAGTAAAACATTGCTGACAACACAAAGTGTAGCTGTACATTGAAATACAAATTCATATTTTGAATCAACATATTTCTGTTGCTGATGCCAATACCGATCTAAGTTTTTCATACATCACATGTCAGTGATATGTTATATGAGAAGTAACATGACAGTTTAGTTTTTACAGGTTGACTGTATCAGTCCTGACTGAACTATTTCAAGAATTATTTGAAAGATTGCCATATAATGTGCCACTGAGATCCAAAGGATGGACCCTAATCCCCTAACATTTCCTCTAGCACCACCATGAGGTTCACTTTTATGGTTGTCAGTGAAGCCTTTTGATTGCTGTTCTCATTCATGTCATATTTGAGCAAAATTAAGTCTTATAATTTTGCTTATCTCTCATTTTTCATCTTATGCCATCAAATTTAATATTGTATTCATTATCTTTTCTTTTTACGACAAATACCCGTGTTCCGTCCCCAATATGTCTACCGTAATATCCTGACGGCCAGCTAAACTTTTTCCCAACATCAAGACTCTGAAGGTTACTTATTCCTTCCACAGGTTTATTGACGTTTACAAAGAAAAGATGAAACAACGATGCTACGACGGACACAATACGTCGACAGATTGTTCTGGAATGCGAAGCATTTACAACTAAAATAGATCGCTGAAATGCGCTTGACGTGAATGAGTTTACTTCTGAACTACTGAACTACACGACATAATGGTACGTGACTGGACATTTAGAACCATGTGATCTTTAAAGTGAACACGACCTAAATAGATACACATAGGGAAATGTATATTCCATGAATACATTATATTTCTGTAATGCTAACAAGAAATAAGAACATGTATTATATTTTCTAAGCCATTAAACTTAATGCTTTTTTCATACTCATAACAGAACACTCCCCGCCTGATGTGGATACACGTCACCCCACAGTCCATGTACAGTCCATTCACTGTGCCTCTGGAGGTAGAAGGAGCACTATCTCATTGACTGGCCTGAGAAAGAGGTTAGTCCCGCCTGGTTTGATTATCTTCACCTCAACCTGGCGCACTTTCCCATCTTTGCTAGGGAAGGCCTGTGTAATCAGTCCAAGAGGCCAGTCATTCCTAGGTGCTTGGCTGTTCTTAAGGAGAACAACGCTTCCTGGCTGAATGTTTGGCTGAGCGGACTGCCATTTTTTGCGGGCCTGCAGTGTTGGGAGGAACTGCTTCCTCCAGCGGTCCCAGAAGGTGTTGGACAGATGCTGAACCTGTCGCCACTGGGACTTGTAGAGGTCTGCAACCCCAAACTCACCAGCAGGAGCAGGCACAATGCTGGTCTTTTGTGTGAGAAAAGCAGCTGGCGTGAGTATAAACGAGTCATCAGGGTCCATGGCGGATCTGCTGACAGACGGTCGGCTGGCAGGTTAGCCATCTTCTCTATGCTGAGTGGAGCTCTGAGGGGCTCACTGGTGGCCTGGGTGCCACTGAAACTCTCCTTCACATGGAACATGTTAGGACACACTTCAAAGAGAGTGGGTCGTTGCAGCTCTGTTGTGTTTGTGTGGAACGTGCTAATTGTTAGTGGTCTGTGAACATTACTTAGGCACACATTTCCAACAATGACCCACCCCAGGTCTAACTTCTGTGCATAAGGCAGGTTGTGAGGGCCATTCACCTGTTAGCGGACTTTATGCACTCTGATGATGTCCCGTCCTAAGAGAAGCATAATGGGGGCTTGTGGGTTGATGTCTGGGATGAGGTGTGCCACTGACCTTACATGAGCGTGATGAAGAGCTACTTCAGGGGTTGGAATCTCCTCTCTGTTGTTCGGTATGTCGTTACATTCTATGAGGCTTGGCAACGGGACGCAAACAGTTCCATCCAGAGGCCCTTCTGCCAGCTGATTGTTTCACTCCAGCACATGTTCTCAGTGTGTAAGGAGCGCTTGGACTTTGGTCGTTGAACACGTCGAAGAACTGTGAGCGAACCAGTGACCTGTTGCTCTGCTCGTCCATGATCGCATACAGTTTCACAGCTTTTTCTCTGTGGCCTGCTGGAAACACTTTGATGATGCAGATCTTTGAGCAGGAGCGGTCTGTGAGTTCCCCACCACAGACTTTCATGCATTTGTTGGTGACATAAGACTGCGATGAAGCTTCATCCTCCTCCCCGCCATGCTCAGAGGCAGGGCCAGCCTCTTGCTGCCACGGTGCGGGTCCAGGGTGAAGCGCTGTGTTGTGCCTGTTGCTCTTACATTCAAAACACTTGACACTGAGTTTGCAGTTCTTTGCTATGTGAAATGAGGAAGAGAGACATTTAAAGCACACATTGTTTTCCTTGAGGAGCGTTTTGCGTTCGTCGACAGGCTTTTCTCTGAATGCCCGGTACATACGGAGGGGGTGTGGCTTTTTATGCAGCAGGCATAGTTTATCGCAGTCATTTGATTTTGCTGGAGGCTCACCCGTGTCAGATGTGGTTCTGGGAGACACCTCTGTTTTGTGGACGGTGACTTCCCGCGGTCTGTTCGGCTTCCACGCGGTCCTCTCGGTCCTGGGGGCCATGTCTGTGTTGCCAATGAGGTTGAAGCTTGGGTCATTCGCAATGCGAGCCTGCTGGGTGACAAAATCAGCAAAGAAGGCAAAGGGAGGATAGTTCACCTGGTTTTGATGCTTGTAGGCCGCACCCACCATCCCCCACTTGTCCTGGAGACGAGGCGAGAGTTTCAGAACGATTGGGTTGACACCTCTCGCTGTGTCAAGGAAGGCGAGGCCTGGCAGGTCGCCTTCGGCTTTAGCAGCCAGCAGTTCCATTAGTAGGTCCCCCAGCTTTGTCAGCTTGGCTCCATCTCGGTTTACTATTTTTGGGAAGCTGTCAATGCGTTTGAACAGAGCGTTTTCTATTACCTCAGCTGAGCCGTACGTGAGGTCAAGCCTTTCCCATGCCATGGCCAGTCCTGCTGTTGGGCGGTGGATGTGTACTGCTCTTATCTGCTCAATGTGCTCCGCTGACTCCTTGCCAAGCCACTTGAGCAGGAGATCCATCTCCTCGGTCTGTGTCAGGTTTAGGCCGCTGATGGCATTTAGAAAAGAACGTTTCCACGCTTTGTAGCTTTGGGGTTTGTCATTGAATTGAAGCAAGCCCGTAGCCGCCAAGCTCGCGGCGGGCTAGATATCTGACAAAGTCATTTATGTGTGAGTAGCCGTCATTGGAGTCTGGTGGTATGGCATGGCGTGCAGGAGGTGGCCGGGTGTTGTGATTTGGTCTGAAGTGGGGCACAGGAGTGGCATGCTCACCGCTGGCTTGATGTGAGGCAGACGACCGTATTCATGCGACCCGTTGAATGCTGATGTAAGGCAGTTGTGAGAAAGGCGATGTGAAGCAGTATTGTACTGATGAGGATAGAAGGGACTGGCTTCAGGCTTTGGTGGTGGAGGTGACACGTTGTTGCTAAGGACCGGCGCTGTCTTTGCTTGTGTGTCAACGTTATCACATGACTGGAATACTGAATACCCTTTCTTTACGTTGATCAAGCAAATACTGCTTTGTGCGTTGTGAGGCTTCTAAAGGAACAGAGTCTATGTTCAGGTCACAACTATGTCTCTCACTCTTTACATCAGCAGCAGCTTGAAGTGTCTCTGCTTCAGCAATGGCTGCTGCAGCCTCTCTTTTATGTTTAAGCATTTCAATTGACACTTCCAGCTTAGCTTGTTGTAGCCTCAGATTAGCTTCCTCCTCAGCATAGCATAGACGTGCCTTGGCTGCTTCCGCTCTCGCTGTGACTGCTGCCAACCCCGCTGATGACGAACTGGATCTCACCGAACGCCACGCTTGCGAACGTGTCCTTAACGTTGCGCTGTGTGGGTTCTCCTCTGTAGCATGTAGCTTGCTGGCGCGCGCTGATCCAGCACCACGTGACTGTAGAGAATGCTCCGTTGGTCGTCCACTCGACGCCTACGACGACATGGCGGCTAGCTTCGAACGTTTCTGTTTTATCTTTCTTGCTTAATAGCCGTTGTTCACTGTTCCGTCCCAGATATGTCTACCGTAATATCCTGACGGCCAGCTAAACTTTTTCCCAACATCAAGACTCCACAGGTTTATTGACGTTTACAAAGAAAAGATGAAACAACGATGCTACGACAGACACAATACGTCGACAGATTGTTTATGCATACCTGCAAACTCAGAAGGGCTGAAAAAGGTGACAATAAACCGTTGTAGGGGGGTCTGGGGGCATCCCCCCCAGCCAAATTTTGCTATTTTAACATGTAAATTAAGCATTCTGGTGTACTCCCATAAGCAAATAAAGGGAAAAGACAACATTTTCTTATGGTAAAAATGGCACATTTATTGACCCATAAACTGGTCAGTTAAAAACATTTTGAATGGGAAAATGCCTCTTTCGGGCCACACTATCGTTCTCCACCACCTCTGCCCTATTACTAGCAGCACTGGTAGATGGCTGGCAGCCAAACTCAACCCTCCTTTCTCTGATTACAAGCTGATTTTCCTGTCGTTGGGCTTTGTCCCTAGTTCCAGCTGCACTAATGTTAGAACACAACCTCCTATCTACCTCCCCAAACTTCAAATCATCCCTTCTGAACATTTCCACCCCAGTCTGGTTCCTGGTCTGCAAAGTGTATTCAACAGTCTGCACAGCACTGAGGGTGGAGATCTTCATTGACGTTGATCGTTGATCAATGATGGTCCCCATGACACTGAAGGAAGACTCAACCAGGGCACCATGGAAAATTGAGAGGGCAGCCTTGACTGCCTGACACAGTGCAGGGTACTTCCCTGTATTGAAGACGACGGCCCACCACTTGACAACATCCTCTCCATGCTGAAAACTGGGAAGCGCCTGGTCAACATTGAAACGCAGAATTTCTTGGTCTGTGTCAGCATCTGGTGGCAGCAGGTGACCCATCATATGTATGAGCTTCCTCAAATATATTCTCTTCATAGCTCTGACCAAAACGACCTGTACTCTCGCTTTGTACACGTTGCCTAGCACCGCCGCGCATGCGCATTATATCCTGCTCCGCTCCGAGTTATAGTAGTAGGCTATTCATGGGAAACGCATGAACAGCACGTTAAGATCTCGGCCAAGTCGTAATTAAAAGCAGTTCTTCATTATTTAAGTTAAGCGGCGGTAACGCCAGTGTTAAACAAGGTGTTAAACACGCAAATGCCGGTTGGTGTGCGTACGTTACTGAGTGTTTATCGGTCCACGGCCGTAATGAACGTGTCGCATTGGTCCATATGTAATGCGCACGTTCTGTTGTTCCCATTGGCATAGAGCTATTGAACATTAACTTTAACAAAGGATACGGATAACATATAGCCCACGGCAGTTTTGTCATTGTATGTATAGCCTATATTTTTATTACGCTATCATCATTCAACATGTAGAATGAACGTGTAATCTATAGAGTCGATTTATATAGATAATTCACAACCATGAACCTAATCTGGATCTTAAACCTGCCAATTGCCAACAATTGTTACTACATATAAAATATGTTTTCGTTTTTAGATCGCGTGTTTCAAAGGCATCTGCGTCTTGTGTACATAACACAGCGCAATATGAATACTGTCATTTCCAACAGTGAAGCGTTATATGTGCTTACTGTAAACTAACTCTACACACGGTCGCCAGCGTTTGTAGATTTTGTTCGTAACTCCAAACTTTTCGTAGCTACTAAAAAGTTGATGAATGCGAAACCGAAATAATTGATCCGAACGGATCACGGATCAATGATGATCCGTTGCACCACTACTAGCTACTCACTAAACACGGATGTGTATTTGTTCATTACGTGTTCGTTTTCATCCCTCTCATATCTGACCACAATGACATAACCGCCAGTAATATCAGGTAACAGGACGGATGCTGTGGAGATCAGCCTTCACAAACGCATTCTGTTCGCATTGAACGAGGTGACGTAGAACTGGTCTAGCTAGGCTAACTTTAACACAATTCACTGAGGTTAGCTAGCAACCTAACAAGCTGATAAGCTGAAGCATGTTAATACACTTTATTTGGCTAAAATAATTTTACTTCAGCAACGTTAAAATGATACAGCATACAATGTTTTTGCCAGATTACCTGCTACTAGACTTACCTCAAAACTTGTATCTGTAACGTATCCCGAAAATTGTCCAGAAGAACCACTGCTTACGACTGAGCACTCCACTCCAAGAGGGACCGATGGGTAAAAAAACGCGCGCTGTGGTTTATCTTGCTTATGATTGGTCGGTGGTCGTGGGACGCGAGTCATTTGAACAAAGATTTTATTTATTGTGAAGATAGCAAACTTGTTTCTTGCTCATTATACAGTCGGTTATACAGTCTAAGGTTGGTCGGTCAGTCGTCGGTCAGCCCCCCCCCCCCTTAAAAAAAAAACTCTTTGGATCTACACGATTCACGTCAATGACATATTTTGAGTTGAAAACGGCGAATTTCGCCGAAAGGTGACTAGTTTGCAGGTATGTTATGGAATGCGAAGCATTTACAACTAAAATAGATCGCTGAAATGCGCTTGACGGGAATGAACTACACGACATGGTACGTGATTGGACATTTAGAATCATGTGATCTTTAAAGTGAACACGACCTAAATAGATACACATAGGGAAATGTATATTCCATGAATACATTATATTTCTGTAATGCTAACAAGAAATAAGAACATGTATTATATTTTGTAAGCCATTAAACTTAATGCTTTTTTCATACTAACAGAACAACCCGTTAAACTAATGACACTTCTAATCAGTCTTAGCTATACTTCGTGCTAGCTAATTATTATCAAATGTTAGCATGCTAACAAACTAACTACATGAGGATAAATACACCTGCTTAACATCACCATGCTAGCATTCAGGCATTAGCATTTAACTCCACGTTCAGTGCAGCAGCTAGCATGATAAGTGAAAAGAATTGTTAAAGGAGCTGTGATGCTGAGACTATGTTTCCGGTGGCAACCACTGTAGAATGTCCGATTAGAACAATAAAAGGAAACGGTGTCCAAAGAAATGAGTCTTTATTGAGTCTTCACACCCACAACACAGAGTAAGAATGATCAATGTGTGATCAGAGTTTGTATGTATTTATGTGTGTGGTTCACTAGATGCACGCACACCATCAAACACAAAAGAATCAAATTACTTCAACAGTCAGCCTGCAACAGCTGGACTTCGATCCCACTCCTGAAGATGCCAGAAAAGGAAGAGGTCCTAATGAAACCTCAGCTTTATAGTGCTCAGCCATAGGTGGCCAATTAACTGCCTGACCAAAATAACAATAGCACAACTTACACATTACCAAAATAATATGAATCGATGGGCTTTTGTACAGCCGCCCCCAAATCTGTTGTACGGATTTGCTTCTAAAAGTCCTTCTCTCCATGGTCGTCTGGAAATGCAGGCAACTTAATCAGTCTAGCCACCGGGCGAAGATAGGTGCGATCCTTCACTTTAACTTCTGCTGCCCTTACTCTTCCATCGGAGCCAGGGCAGACCGTCTTCACTGTTCCAACAAGCCAGAGGGCCCTTGGAGACTGAGGATCCACAATCATTACGACTGTGCCGACGGTCAAATCGTCTTTCTCCTTTTGCCACTTCTGACGTGTCTGTTGGGCAGGCAAGTACTGTCGGATGAATCTGGACCAAAACTGGTCAGCCAGAACTTGACTGTGCCGCCATCTCCTGCGAGTGAGTAGCTCAGACTCTGGGTAGATCACCTGAGGTAGAGAGCTGTCGGGCCGCCCCATGAGAAGAGTATTTGGAGTCACGGGGTCTGGATCTGAGACGTCTGAGGATACGTAACCCAAAGGCTTGGAGTTAAGAATGCCTTCAATCTCAACCAGGACTGTCCTGAGTACTTCTTCTGGCACGGTCTGCGCTCCAACAACGGTGTACAGTGCTGCCTTTATGGACCGTATTTCCCTTTCCCAAGAGCCGCCAAAGTGGGGAGCACTTGGCGGGTTGTACTGCTTAGCGAGGGTCCGGTAAATGCTTCGCATTGTGGGCTGAGGGTCCAGCTCCAGCTGGCCATGCTTGAAGCCGATGCTGTCTAATTGACAGTGCCATATTAGTCCGAGGGTGCGCTCCTCTGGGTCAGCTGTATCGTGGTTGAACCAGAGTTCGCTACTTTCTGACCTGGACTCGGGGGGCAGGTGGCTGATTATGCTAGGGCAGTTGCTGGCCCATTGTCGCAGGTCAAAACCACCCTTGGCCAGAAGACTGCGAAGATCATCCACCAGCTGTTTCGCTCCTTCAGCAGTACGTAGACTTTGTAGACAATTGTCCACGTAGAAGCATTGTTCCACTGATGTGCGCAACTTGTCTCCAGGTCCTGCGTGGTCAGTCACATGCTTCTGGAGAGCAAATGTGGCACAGCAGGGGCTTGATGTAGTGCCGAAAGGCAGGACCTGCCACTGGTAGATGTCCGGGGGGTCGTTCCTCCTCATCTCTCTCCAAAGGAATCTCAAGAGTGGCTGGTCCTCTGGGAGAAGGCGGACTTGATGAAACATGCCCTTTATATCCGAACTGATCGCAAAGGGATGTTCACGGAATCGGATGAGAACACCTATTAGGGTAGCACCCAGCACAGGTCCAGGGAGCAGGTGATCATTCAAGCTGATGCCCTTGAAGGAGAAAGAACAGTTGAACACTATTCTATTCTTTCCATTATGGTGGACCATGTGGTGGGGGATATACCACCCCGGACTACTAGCTGCCTCATCCAGGGGTATCTTCTTCACATACCCAGCTTCCACCAGCTTCTTGATCTCACCCTTGTAGGTAGCCGCCTTATCAGGATCCCCAGCCAGCCTCTTCTCCGTACTGCGCAGTTGGGCCATCACAGCTTCCTTAGGCGCAACCAGTGGGGGGAGGTCCTTTTTCCAGAGCAGAGGAGTGGCGTACCGCTGAACTCCCTCTACCGTCACCCTAACGGTCTTCTCCTCCAGAATACGTACTGCCTCTGTGTCTTGTCTTGAGCGTGTCACAAGCTTCTCACTCCGGTAAGGCAAAGTGTCTAATTGCCATAGCTTTTCGACATGACCGAGTAACTCAGCGGTGGTCGGAGTGCTCGATGTCCAAAGGCATTGCTGAGTGGTCAGGCTGTGCCTCAGCAGCTTAGAAGGACCTTGGAGTGCCCATCCCAACTTGGTCTTGACCGCAGCCGGCCCTCCCGGTGGGCCCAGGCGAACAGGTTCAGTTGGGGTTATGAGGTGTGGATGGTCCGATCCAATGAGCAGCAAGGGCTGCGCACGGTCAATGGGCTGCAGAGGTAAGTTCTTCAAGTGACAATATGACTTCTTGAGGGCCGCAACAGGGTAAGTATGGGGTGCCAGACCTAGCTCTTTGGCTGTGAATGCTCTTTGAATGTTGAAGGTCTTACTTGGTTGGTTTGCAGGTGAAACTGTGAACGACACTGTGGCTCCAGGGCTGACTCGCACATCTTGACGCACTGTAAGCAAGGACAGCTCCTCAGGTAAACCTTGTAGGCCGAGCTGTTGTGCCGCTTCATACAGTAAGATGGTGCGCTCCGAGCCATCATCTAGCAGTGCATATGTGTCCAATGAGTTCTCACCATTCTTTAGGATGACCCGACTCATCTTCAGTAGCACCCTGCTGCTACCAGTAGGTCTGTCCACATAGAGGGTTTCAGCAGTGGAGCTGGTGGGTTTGGCACGCTCCATGGATCCAGTTGTGGCTTTCCTGAAAGTGGTGGTCATACCGCTACCTCCGGTGTTCACCTCATGAAGGATTTCAAGATGTCGCTTGTCGCATTTCTTACATTTAGCCTTCAAAGTGCACTCGGAAGAGAAGTGGTCGCGTCCACACTTCCAACACCTCTGATTGGCCCGGATCCATTTCTCGATCTGCTCCTTGGACAGTAACTGAAAATTTGCACACTGATTCAGATAGTGCTGAGGTGTGTTGCAAAATGGGCAGAATTTCTTGGGCTTTTCTCGTGGCTGATCTGAACTACTTGACTGTAACTGAGATGGACACTCTTTTGGCTCACTGTTGTGAAGAACCATTGTGGACTGTGACTTTCGGTCCTTGCGGTGTTCTTTGTAGCTCTGATGTTCCTTACCGTGATCACCAGTGAACTGTGAACCATCAACTTGCACCCTTACCTCATATTCTAGCCAGTCAGCTAGGTCGAGAAGAGTTGGAATGGGAGTTCTTATGGGATTGATATACCTCCTAAAGCTTGCTCTTAAATCATGAGGCAACTTTCCCAGAAGCCGTGAAACATGAGATCCACACCACAGTTCGGTTCTTCCACTGCTGCTAAGTTGCTCCAACATCCCTACTAAAGCGCGCACTTTCAGTGCGAATTGACGAAAGGCCTTAGTGTCACCTGCCTTGACGTTCGGCTCCTCCATGAGCTTGGAGATGCGCTGAAGTGCAAGTTGGTGCGGTTGACCATATAACTCTGTGAGAGCCTCCATGGTGTCAGTATATGGATCCCTGCTGTGACTGTATGAATCAGCGATGAGCATTGCCTCTTCCAGTTTGAGGTGATCCAGTAGAATCTGAAACTTGAAGCGCTCTGTGGCATCGGGCGGAAGAAGGTTATCAAGAGCAACTTTGAGTCTTGCGAACTCACGAGGATCTTCATGAACGAAGTCAGGAATCTTTGGCTTCGGGCCCCGATATGAGTGCTCTCTCTCCACTGAAGGATGTCGAGAATGACGCCCAGGTGAGTAAGAGGATTCGCGGCGTCGGCTTGACTCATATCC
Organism: Eleginops maclovinus; assembly: GCF_036324505.1. NCBI lineage: Eukaryota > Metazoa > Chordata > Actinopteri > Perciformes > Eleginopidae > Eleginops > Eleginops maclovinus. The sequence continues at coordinate 21,408,704 of NC_086366.1, read as the reverse complement.
CCTTGGAGTGTCATATTTGAATTGGCTTGAATAGTCATGCCAATAGTCAGCAGGTATACTTGAATACTGGTGTTCCCGTGATGGAGAAGATCTGCGGGAACGATGTTGCCGGGGCCAATCCAGGTAAGGATCCTTCCGTGAAGATGAGCTGTAATGAGGAGGTGATTCTCTGCGGCGACTTGTCTGTCTGCTTGGGTAGTTTCTATCAGGAGATCTGCGGTCGCGGCTAGATGGCCGCCCCATCCTTTCTAGACCTCTGGCTATCTCATCAACTTCTCTTTCCCTTGCATGTAGCTTGCCCTCAGTCGCTGTCGGTTCTAATTTATGCCATGGAGGACGCGGATCCTGTTGATCTCTTGGAGACGTCTCCATACATTGTGAAACCGGCGAGCTTGATCTGGAGCCTGCAGCATAGCCTCTCATGCTATTACGCCTTGAAGGGGGGTAGGAAGAAGTGTGATAATGAGAATCTTTCTCCCTCATTTGGTCCAGACAGCGCCTCAACAGTGCATTCTCATCAGAAAGGATGCGGACACACCTCTCAAGCCCTGGGGAGTTTGACCTGTCTCTGTCTGGGTCTTCATGTGTTGTGGGTGACTCACTCTTCTTTGGTGTTGCCATTGTTAACTAGAGAAGTTTGCCAAATCCGGCTCGAAGGACCATGAAAAGAATTGTTAAAGGAGCTGTGATGCTGAGACTATGTTTCCGGTGGCAACCACTGTAGAATGTCCGATTAGAACAATAAAAGGAAACGGTGTCCAAAGAAATGAGTCTTTATTGAGTCTTCACACCCACAACACAGAGTAAGAATGATCAATGTGTGATCAGAGTTTGTATGTATTTATGTGTGTGGTTCACTAGATGCACGCACACCATCAAACACAAAAGAATCAAATTACTTCAACAGTCAGCCTGCAACAGCTGGACTTCGATCCCACTCCTGAAGATGCCAGAAAAGGAAGAGGTCCTAATGAAACCTCAGCTTTATAGTGCTCAGCCATAGGTGGCCAATTAACTGCCTGACCAAAATAACAATAGCACAACTTACACATTACCAAAATAATATGAATCGATGGGCTTTTGTACAATAAGAAAAAGGCTGAACTTGTGAATTTCTGGGTAAAGTAAGCCATTATTTTCTGTTAAACTTTGAGGTAACACTAGTCCAAAGCAGGTTTGATTTAAGAGGGTTACAAACCTAAAGGACTGGGAACTTGTGTCACCAAAGGCACCGTGCTTTAGCAGTACAATAAAGATCAGACATGAGTCACCGATGTAGAAATACAACCTGTGGCTCACAGCTCCATGTTTAGACTGGCTCCTGTGACCCTCGCAGCTAACGCTAATGAGGGATGTCTTGCGTGACCAGACAGGATGAGTCATCCTAAAAGATTAAAATTGACTGTGGTTGTTCAAATAAGAAAAGAAAAAGAAAAAATTAACTCAATAAAACACCTTTATTGAGTTCATGCTGGTAATACATGCTGTGTATAATGAAGAAAATGTGCATTCATGTGGCTTATTTAGCTATACAATATAACGTTCCATTTGACCATCTGACAGCGTCTTTTTCATGTCATATAAGTTATCAATCGGATACTGAATGTCTTTACGTAAGTATCAACATGTTTCTGCCTGTTAAGCAAGATAAAGACAAAAGTCATTCAAAAAACATGTCATTTAAATAGTTTTCTCTGCTGTGTTTATGACGTTAGAAGATGTGAAAATAGTTTTTCTGTATAGTGTTTCAAGTTCAAAGTGTTTGCTGTGATACTCATTGTGTGCAGTAATACTTCCATGTTATACATTGGACCGAAATCATTTATCTTCTTGCAGGTGATATTTCATTTATCCATGTACTGTAATATCACATACACTTTATATATTTTCCTGAAATTTATGTTTTACTTCCAAGGCCATAATGATTAAAATAGGCCAAACCAACTGTATTCAGAAGAGAAAAAGGACCTTGATTGACGCTCCTGGCAATAAAAAAAAAGTGTTTCCTTAACCTGGCAATTACTTTAAACTAATTTTGCACTAAAAACAAGAACTAACTCTGGATTAATATTTTTTCCACTTGCTTCTCAGGGTTTCCGTACTAAATAACTGTTTACCTACATGTACCGGATTTATAAAATGCCCAGAGAGAACTAGCTCCATTAAACAGTAATACATTCTTGCATAATTACCAACTGGGAAAATTCCTCTTGCTAAATCAAGTCAATCTAGTTTGGCTCATTACCAACACAAAAAAACAGAGTCAAGCGTACATTTTCAATAATACATTTTATTCCATTAAAGATTCTTTTTTCTAATTGTACACTGGAATGTTAAGATTCCCCTTCAGTAATTTAGTTAAAAATGTTCAATCTAGTCATTTTCAACCCCACATCCACACAACCATTGCTAAATCAAAATTTGGGGAGTACAAATGAAAAAAAAAAAAAAAAACAATAACATGAAAGACAAATGTTATATCTTGAATAATGTTGATGTACTACGAGAATGCAAGTAAAGGATGAGCGGGTGGTTGAGCAAGCGGGGTGGGGGTAACAGGATGCGATTCTTCTCTGTGTGTGTGGATATCAAGCCAACACACACCCACTCTATACAGGATGTTAGATTAAGTAAGGGCTTGAATGTTGTTCCCGGGTTGAGATCAGAGTACTTTTTTCCTGCTCTGTGATATCTAAGGGCTGATCATTGGACTTTAATGACCCGGAGAGAAAAATGGCGTCTTATTTCGAGGAGTGGTTGCATTGGGGAAAAAAGATAGGAATTCCACAGATGTAGAAGTATTCATCGGTAGGTAACTTCGCCTGTGTCTGAGAAATCTTCACAAAGTCCTGCTCTTCACTGTCAAATTTCATTATCTGGAAAGTGGTATAAACAATGACAAACCATACAGTAAAAAAATATCAGTTAACAATAAAAAGGACGATTTTGCTGATGATAACCGCACACAAAATTAACTGAGAACTAAGTGCTCTCACAAGAAAGAAAAAAAAATCTAAAATGAGATATCAAGAGTAAATCACGATAATTTAACGATTAGAGAATGAAAGGCTTATAATGATTGGGACAGCTACAAATGTGCAGTAATTATGGATAGGGAAATCTGAAAGACAGAAAGCAAGAACCCCCGTTATCGATGAACCATTGCAATGTGAAGAAGACGGGATGAGGAGGGTGCCTGATGCTAAACTAGCGGAGACTGACGCTCTTCATCCTCGCCTGCACCCCCGCAGTCATCCTCTACTTACTCTCAAGTCCTCTTTACAGTTCTGCTTGGCGAACAGCATCGGTTTACTTTTTTTTTCTGTGTTTTTTTTTCTGTTTCAATTAACTCTATATATAGATGATCCTCTCTCATACAAACATATAAATACACCACCGCTGCTCTGCTCCACCACAGGAAGAGGCTCTGCCGGCGGGCTGACGTAGTCCTGTCGATGTACACAGTCTCTGAAATAGTAGACAGGGTGGGCAGGCAAGAAAATCTTCAATCTTTCTCTGTAGCATAGATTTGGACTTTTTTTTTGTTGGTGATTTTTTTGATTTAGTTGTTTCCTTTGAATTATTTTTTCTTTTACAGGATTTCGTATTTGTCGACGAGAAAGGAGATTTCTGAAGAGAATCTAACGGAGGTGTCGCCGTCTACGAGGGTCGCTTTGGTAACCTGGGAGGAAAGGGAAAAAAAGAGGAAGGAAATTAACAACAAACAGGAAGCAACAACAACAACAGGAAGTCGTTTATCATAAATAACATTCCTGAGCACAGGCGGGAGAGATAAACTGGTTTAATTTTGCACTGATGACTTCACCGTATAGTCGTACATTTACAAGGAAATCTTTTTTCCCTGACTTTTATTTTTTTAATCCTAAACAAACTATCCCGTTCATTTGTATTCATTTTTCCAATATAAATATTTAAGCGCAACAGTTTACAGTCAATAAAGTGTTATGGATCAGATGTATTTTTTTGTCCAAACAACAGTACATAACTAAAGTTTAGAACCAAATAAAAAAAGGGAGAAGCAGCAAACTTCTCTTCTCTGCAATTCAAAGGTTTTTCCTTCCTATAAACATGAAGGAGGTGGTCAGAATATTAGGAACCCCTCCCAAAAGTGATGCAGTCCATTCGAACAACACCACTGACCCAGTGCTCAATGCCATAAACTCTCAGCGGGTAGAAGAAGTGTGCTTCTGGTGTCTCACCTGGATGTCGCAGTAGTTGCGCTTGGACACAAAGGTCACGGCGATGGGGAAGAAGTCGTTGGGCTGTCCAGCAATGCTGAACTCCAGGCTGCCTGTCTTGTTGTTGGCGTCAATGACGGGTAGGCACCACTCCAGAATGTTCCGCCTGCTGTCATGTTTGTACTCGCCGTCCAGATCCCCGATTAAAGGAGCGCCCACTCCAGACCTGCAGGGGGACGGGACAGCGCAGAGGGGTCAGTCAGAAGGAGACACAGAGGTAGGAGGATGTTCTATTGGCATGCAGTCACATTGATTAAACCTCACGACTCACTTTAAAATGCTCTGATGTATTTAAAAGGACATAAATGTAAAAAGAAATCTGTAATGTCTTACATTTCGTTATTGTTGTCACCAGAGTTTAAATTCAACAAATTTTAAGCACAATGGTTAAAAAATTCATTAAATATAAAAGGAGATATGTGAAATGGAACACCCCGATAAGCCCTAGAATAGGGGCCAAGACTCTAAAAATGATAAAAAATAAATATCCATAACATCTAGAACTGGAGAGAGTTCAGGTTTAATACAGAAACATTACAAGCTTAAAACATCTCAAACTAAACAAAAATCCTAAAGAATAACTACTACTGATACTTCCACAATATTCATTAATATCTAAAAGGTGATTTAAAATAGATATAATATACTAAAAACAGATATATGACAAATGGAAATTTAACATTTTAACCAACCACAGTGTACTCACTATAACATGTACATTCACTGTGTTTTATGGGGAGGAAGACATGTTATCTTTTTATTTCCTGTACATTTAATGCTACAGGGATACTTTTACAAGTGCTGGCAATATATTATTGTTTAGCAACATTAACTTTGATGCATTTATTTTTTGTGTGGTGTCAGATTTTCTTTGCTATAAGAAATAAATACTATCATTTTCTACTTTTAGGAAATCGTCCAACAGTCCTGATCACTTTTAGCAAATACTCATTCATTTTCTGAATTTTAACCCGTTTAAAGCTATTCTTTTATATAATGCACGTGTCTTTTTTTATATAGGAAATAAGTGTGCACTTACGGTACAGGGATGCTGATGATCACGTCGTTGAGCTCGAGGCTGTCCTCCTGCAGCTCGTACTCGATGTTAACATCACAGCCGCTGCCGCTCTCTGAAGGCCAGCAGTTTACTGAGGAAGGAACAGGACACTTAATATATCATAGGTCACATGAGAGTCTTCGCTGTACAAAGCATATCCAAAGGAAATGATGAATAACTGTATAGCTTTACTCTATCAGCCCCTCAGGTGAAGCATGTGTGTCGGCACTCACTGGTTAGAGGAATGAGAGCCTCGTCTGTGGTCTGTAGTCTCCACTTGAGCACTCCGACATCATTGTTGAGAGGGAAGGACTTCTCCGGGTTCTTCAGGCCGATCACTGAGTCAGTTGTGAACAGCTTCTTGTCCACGTTGGGATGCGTCTGAGAAGAAGGGCAAGAAACACAGTTAAACGTTATTAAATGTAGTGAAAGTTGTATGTGGCTGCATGTACGTATTACAGTTAGGGTCTTTATACTTAAAATGGAAACTGGTTTTGAGGAACATTTTAACGGGTGGTTTAGAAGGCTTTTCTAACATCATATAATATAATACATTTTATAAACTAACGTTTGAAGCAGTGCTAGACAGGGCTCCATGCAACTTGCCTCACCTTTGGCACCAGGTACCTTTCAAAAATGTGTTTTTGCGGAGAACCCCCCCTTATGTACGACAAGATCAGCCTATTTTTTGTAGCGATGCTGCTTGGGACTGCTGTGTAAACTCACTGAATCACTCAAGCAAACAGAGAGAAATCTGAACTGTACTGTGAAGTTTTGCTGTCGGCCATTTTTAAAATCTGGGTAAAGTAATACAAAAGAAAAAGCGATCTATATTGAGAGTTGTTGGCCATTTAAAAACTGCCAACTGCCTGTGGTGCTCTAACTCTAAAGGCAATCTCCTAACCCCTTATATTTGAAATGAGTCACTCTCACTTTATCTATTGCAATTTGTTTGTTTTTTTATTTTCTTAAGCCATTATTTAGATAATATGACCTTCAGCTTTACTGTATGTGACCTTATGTCTCAGAAAAGGTCCTGAATCTGTCGGTGACGTACTTGCAGCTGCAGCCCTTTGTTGTCATTGTTGTTGATGATAAGGCGGATGCGTCCGCTCTTCTCGTCTGTGACTCGGAGCGTGACCATGCCCAACACCTCCATGTTCTGCAGGCCCCCGTCACGGCCGCAGGTCAGCGAGATCTTCTCCTCCACACGCAGATGTACGCTGCAGAGAGAAACAAACCCAAACAGGCTTCAAGACATGAACCAACCCCACAGAAGACTCGGGTAAGACATAAGAAAACTTGGTGTGTAAATTGTGGTAACACGATTATGAGACGTGCAATAAATATTTTTTCACACTGAAGAGTTTCAAACCAATACTCCTGCACATGTAACAAATGCACGTTTACCTTTAAAAACATGAGTTGGGCTATTAAAAAATAAATAAACATTATTCAAGGCAAATTAGTTATTTATGCTACCCCTCTTTTCGGCCCTCATGCAGCTCCTACAGCGTGTAGCTAAAGCAGCTAAAAGTGGATTACTTCAGCTAATTCATCCAGACCCCCAAGGCTGATCTGGCTCTTAAATTGGCTAGCTTCAAAGCAACAAATCCATGTAGCTAAAGTACAGCTAACTGGCTTACCTTAGCTTGTTTGATTGCTAATACTGTATACACTTTTTTTAATATCAATTCAATGTGCAAGTTTGCTACTAACATGACAAAGCAAAGGTGTTAAACAAGTGCTGTTTGTGCCGACAAGCCATGACATTGGAAGGCAGTGCTGACCAACCAACTCACTGAAAGTAAAGTAAGGATAGCTAGCTAGATGTCTCTTAGCTATGGTATGGTTGCTTTGTTAATTCGGCTGAAATATTAAGCTTGTTTGTATCATGGAGCCGACACTCCAAATAAAATATAATGACAGACAATCTAAATATGTGATCTATGACATATTATTCAAGTCACTGTTTTGGCTGAAGCGCAGGATGCTAGCTTGAGACTACAGAGTGCGGAAACCCAAAAAGCACTCAACAGGATGCTGACTGCAGTTCACTAAACGTCCACCGGTGTCAACAGGTTCCACATAGCACCTTTAAATAACACTTCTACAGCTCAGAAGCCACTTCTATGTTGAGAAAGTATTGAGTATTTGATCTGTTTGTGGAAAGACGTTTGAGGCACTTGCAAAAATGAACAATTGCAGATTAATAAACAATATTTCTTATGAATCATAAAGGTTGCAGTGAGTCTTTACCCCTCCACATTGACAGGTGGCGGCAGAGCTTTAGATACATCTGAGCCTCTCTTCCCTGTTGTTGGCATGATGGTTTCCCCCTCGGATTTGAGTTTGTCAACAAAGTTGTCCACTTCTTTCCCTTTAGCGCCCAGTTTCAGAGCCTTGCTGGGTCCACTTGGTCTGGAAAAAAGAAAAAACAGCTTCTTTAAACATGGTTTTCAACAGCATCAATATTCAGAAGAAAACGTGTTCAAAAAGACCAACAATATGGACCTTTGTCTATCCTTCTCGCTGTGAGAGTTAATTAACTGTCGATATGAGCGTTAGTAAACAGTTTGACCAGAATGCTTTGGTACATTTTGTAGCTGCTCATAGCGGAGCAAACTACATCAAAAGACGGTACAGAGTCATTTAAAAGTGTCCTGATTTAGGTTTTGGGACATTTTTATATGTCATCCTGCTGGCCACTAACAGCGGATGGATGTGGTAATGTAAAACCGTTGCATCACTGCAGTGTAACTGTTAATGATCCCATGCTGAATCGAAAGAACTGACACATACCTGTTTCAACAGGAAGTGTGAAAAGGGGCGGGGCTTCATAAAGTGAATAGCAAAAGCAATCGTATTTCTTTGAGTGGTACCTGACGGCGGCTGGTGCGATCTTGGGCTTCTCAGGCTCGACGATGGTGTCTGTGATGATGGACCCCGAGGACATACTGGTCATACCGCCGCTGCCGAATCCTCCGAAGGCTGGCACCTTCTTTCCAGAGCGCTCAGCGTCCCTCCTAGCCTGCTGCAGCTCCTTGGCCTTTCTCCTCATCTCTGCCTTGGCCTCTCTTTCCTGGGTCTGTGGATTAAAAAGAAAAACATTCTCAGTTGTTATGAGTGATATAAAAGCTATACACCAAAAGAAACACATAATTTTCACTTGCTGAAAACATGTGCCGTGTTAGGAATACATTTTCATCTGAAAGATAGAAATAGTAGCCTCATCTACCATGTGGTACAATGCACACCTTGTATAAAGACAGCCCCATGGGGATGATTCAAATGTGTCTTATCTAATAAACCAGATGGATGCAGCAGTGTGATCTCACCTCTCTGACAGCCCGGAAAACCTTCTCTTCGTGGGAGTCCATCTCTGTGAAGGTGCGGATCTGAGCCAGGTTGACGTTCTCTCTGTAGCCTAGTGCAACGATCTCATCGAAGGCAAAGATCAGGTCGAAACAGTGATCTGATATTTCGCTCTCCTCCAGCACACGACAGTATTCTGGGATCTAGAAGTGTAGAGAGGACCAAGTCAAAATCAGACAATTAAAGCAAAGTAAGCATTTTGACATTTGGTACTGAGCAAATGAAGGAAAAGTGACAGAAAAAATGATTAAGTTTAAAGCTGACAAATCCACTGATCACAATTGTTGTATTCTCATAATTTTTGCCTCACCTTTAAACGGTTTAAGACAAGATATTTTAAGTTTGCAATTTTTACACATGCCAAAGACACACCAGTTGCTGTACAGTATTAAAAGGAGAGCTTGATGTTCAAAGCTCTGTGTATTAAACAGAGGTCAGGCTTGATTTATGGTAGAGTTAATGGAAATGGCCTCAATCAATTAAACATAGTAGACTTATCTTACTAGATAAGGATATGAACTAAACAATTCTTACCTTGATATTGATTACCTTGTTCATCATGATACCAGAATAATCTGTATGTTTTTTATTGCCATAATAAATTGGCTGTATTTTATTTATTTTTTTAAACCTGAGGGTCCATTTTTATCATTTTAATAGTGTGGCTAATGTTGTTTTTGTTGTTTTACTTAAGGAAAATTAAGTATTTTTTAATTTCCATTTCAAATGTATCTTACATTTATTTGCTTTTTTTAATTTTTATATGCTATTACATATCATCAATAAAGTTATTAGTAGTCTTAATAGACCTCCACAGGCCAACAGACACAGGAAATGTTTTGCTATCCATCTTTCAATTTTGAAATAGTGTGCCTTTTTTCTATTGCCATTTAAATGTTACTGAAAAAAAAGAAAAAAACGAATAAGAAAATCATGAAAATCAACCCTGACCCCATTTCCCATTAAAATGTGTATTGGTACAAAAAAAACATTCAGATCTACTGCCTGCCTTTATCTACTAAATAAAAGGGCAATAAATAATAACAAATGTTAAATTAAGCCAGAGGTGTGATTTCTTTTGAAAATCAATGACATTTATGATAAAATACAGGAAACAAAGCACTGCAGCATGGTGGTGATGAACATTTGGGTTATGAAGAACTTGAAATTATTTACCTTTTAAGTAAGCTGAAAACTAACGCTTTATAAGTTATGGTCATAGTGTTTTCTCTGATGTTACTTACTAATATAACAACTGCTTATTCTCCAAATATTATTCTCCTAATTCAAAGCTTTTTGTTACGAAATATAATAGTGAGACAGTGTTGAACATGGCTTAGCCTCAAAGTTGAACATAATTTTCTGGTCCTTAGTTTATTTTGTCTGTGCTTGTCACATACTATATCTCAGTAAGCAAAAAGCTTAATTGCTCATAAATGGTTGTACCTACGAATTTATAATGGTTTATTACAGAGGCAAACAGTAATCCTTTCTGTTTGTTTTAAGTTTCAAGTGTACATAGTGTCGGTTTTCCACATTCATACTCCTACTTATAAAGCCATTAATGCACACTGGGAGACTGAAGATTGCTATAGTACACGCTAAAGTAACTCAAAGGAGAAAACAAGAACCTGGCTGACAGGTTTCAGTAATTTGATGTGTGAAACAGAATACATAATACAAGAGGGATCATTAAGCAATTGCCAATTTCCACACTGAAATGTGTCATGCTAACTGTATATCCTCTTATAAAGGACATCATTTCTAGGCATAGGCAGAAACAGCTGCAAGTTTCCTTACCACGCGGGAGAACAGTCTGAGGGTCTCCAGGTCCTCCAGGATGTTGCTGTTCTTGGTGGTGATGAGGACCATGTAGAGTTTTTCCAAGGGCTGGTACACATAGCGAACACTGTCTGTTTCCACAAAGGTGTGCTGCTTGCCCGTGTTCATCAGTTTAGGGAACGCAGCCAGGAGACCCTCAATGCGTGTCCGGGTCATTTCCACAAACTGCCGCGATACGATGGCCTTGCCGGCCTTGGTGCACACCGCCGCTGCCAACAGCACCTAGAGGGGGAGAAAGAACAGTGCTTCAGTATTATTATTATTATTAACACATTGGACATGCATAATTTATTTGAGCATGCAAATGTTAGCTCAAAGGTAAGTTATAGGGATACATTTACTTTAATGTGAAAATTAAACAGTTCCTCTTTTTCCTTCAACCAAAATTCCAATATTGTTAGCCTCTGACCATGGAGCGCAAGTCTTGCCAATATTAAAATCATTAAATGTAATATTCTCTCCAGACAAAATTGAGTTTAAATTCAGCCAATCCACCCTACCAGCCAGATGTACTACTTTACTATTTGTTTGCACTGCTTGAGGCAACCTACTGTGTTAGTTCTTCGTGGAAGAAGACTGTCGTTGCTGCATGGCAACTAGCTGTACAACATGGCATTTTATTAAAACAATTGCTACAGAGATAGCATGTATCCCACATTTACATTGTTTAAAAGGGATTCAGAAAACGTAAAGTTGTGGTACCAATGTGTGTATGTCTGACAAGAAACCAGTACTAACTTAGAATCACCAACAATTATAAAATGTGTCTGGTGAGGCGTTCTCAACACACTCGACAACAAAAGCAGCAGTCGACCGGTAGGGTACGTTTCCAGTAAATTACCTACTGGTGTAAAGTAACAAAGTACATTTACTCAAGTACTGTACTTAATTACTTGAACATTTTGCTACTTTTTACTTTTAGCCCACTTCATTTTAGAGGTTAACATTGTACTTTTACTCCAATACATTAACTTAATACCTTTTGTTACTTTGCAGACTATGAATAATGATGTGAAATATAAACATCACTTAAAAAAGACTTTAGTTACACCTGGAGTAAATTCACAAGCTACCCTGCAGTATACAAAGTAATTAAAAACTAGCTGCACCTTTACCAGCTTTGACAAACATATTAATGCATCAATAATTATAATCGAAACATGTGATATTTATTATCCACGCATCCAGGACCTTTACTTGTAGCAGAGTATTCCTACACTGTGGTACTACTACGTTTACTCAAGTACAATATCTTCTTCCACCTCTGAAATCGATTTAGATGAAACTGTAAATTAAGGTTAATTAAATTAAGCGTAATTTGAGTACAATGTATAATTTCACTCTGGGAAATGAAGGACTGTATGTATTCCACATTGACAATGGCTGAATTAAGAATGTTAAGACACCGACTGCAACGGATCTGAACTTGATACAACCAACAACCGAGGTTAACGTTGACAACCCTTAATACATGCTGTAGCAACCTGTTAGTAACAATGATAATGCATATATGGATTAAGTTAACTCAAGGACAGTATTCGGTGTTGCCTGGCTTCAGACATAATGACAGCAGGTAGCGTTAGCTCGGGTCAGGCTAGTGACAGGAGCTAACGCTAGCGCTAGCTTGTCAGGCTAGTTAACGTCAGCAACGTCTGCACACTCTGAATCACCAACTGACCTAAAATATGACTCTTAGTAATGAAGCGACGATTCAATAAGTTAGTTTCAACACATTAATATGAAGTTAGTGTTGTCAGAGCAGTGGAAAGCAGCGTGTCGTTTTCCTGTTATTTCGCTCTTGGATGGCCCAGCTAACTGATACCCAGGTTTAGCTAGTTGCAGGTTAGCCAGTGTTATGATCATTGCTAGGCCCGATGAAAGCCAGGGAAATAACCGGATATTAGACTGTCACTCACCATTTTGGTCTCTCTCTATGGAACGACGATCTTCCGTCTCTTGTGTTTCTCGATTTGGTGATTTCAAGTCACTTTGGAATAGTAAGGTGCGAATGTACAGCTGACTTCAAGTTGTGTGATTGTTAGCTAGCCAGCGTCAATATGGCAGCAGGACAGAGCCACGTCTCCACCGGAAGAGCAGCGATGGAACTGCCCACCGTGAAAACCAGTGACGTGGGCCCCAAAATGTTGGCGGTGTTGCATAAATAAGTTACTCGTACTACTTCCACACACAGGCGCTACTTCCTCTCTTCTTTTTATTTCGATAGACATATAGATCAATCGAAATAGATAGATCCAGTTAGATATGTCGATCTATCATCGATATTCCGTATTCACAAGCCATGGTTGTAAGAATTACAGAGTCAGAATTAGAATCAGAATCACAAATGTTTTATTAGTCCCACAGCGGGGAAATGATTTACATTTCTTACAACAAAAGTGGCATAGCAGATAAAACATATATAATAATAATTTTGGGGTTTGGTTATATCTTATATATGTTTTCTTTTTTCTTCTATATACTCACATATTATCACACATTAGTTATACTAGAATATACTTGGTTCATACTGTATTCGACATACCATATATATATATATATATATATATATATATATATATAAGCACATACTTGCAAAAAGAAACCTTACAAAGAAAATAAATTGAACATGTATTCTATACTATTACATTTTATTTATTATATTTATAAACTGTATCAAACTACATTTCAACCAACCACTTTGCCTTCATGTTGAAGCACTAACTTTCAAAAATGTCTCAGTTTGGGATAAATAAAGTACTTCTGATTCTGATAAGTGGTTACTGGTTTGTGTTAACTTAAATAAAGTCTGCAGGCAATATGCACCGGTAAAGCACAATATCAACTGACATTCATGGCTGCCATCCATGGAGGACCTCTACACCCAGCGGTGTAGGAAGAAGGCCGGTAGGATATTAAAGGACCCCCATCACCCCAGCAACAATCTGTTCTGTCTGCTGCCGTCTGGCAGACGGTACCGCAGCATCCGGACCAAGATCACCAGACTCAGAGACAGTTTTATACCACAGGCTATAAGACTACTGAACTCCTGAGCTGTGTGAATGTCTACTCACATCTCTTTATAGTACACACATATATATATATATATATATATATATATATATATATATATATATATATATTATACACATCTGCCATACATATCTGTTTATAGTACACATATCTATATATTATACATATCTGCCATATACATCTGCTATACATAATATATGCATCTGTCCATACCTCCTCATTCAACAGTGTAAAGTATTTAAATACTTTCAATGTATTCCACGTATATATTTCACATCCTCAAATCTTTATTGTTGTTATTGTAAATATTCTTCTCTCTTTTTGCACTATTTTATTTATCTTATTCGCACCATGTATGTTGAGTTGTTGGTGGAGCCTGGGACATACGATTTTCATTGCCAACATATACGTTGTATGCTGTGCATATGACCAATAAAACCTTGAAACCTTGAAACCTTTATAAAGACCTAAGCTTCTTTTATAACTGATCTTAAGATCAACGTGTGCTTATTTGTTGCAGATTCCCGAAACAAGGTGTTAAAATTACGCAAACCTGTGTAAGAAAGAATACAAAAATGTAGTCATCTTTAAAGCTCTGAAGATGATGTTTTAATTTGACAGTATCACATGTTCCACTTTGATTATTCTCCACGATTACACAGAATGCATCTGTTGCAGTACTTTTATTTGGTCACTAGATGTCACTGTTGTATGTTTGAAGGATTTACAATCTATTTATTCAGTATGAACAGAAGCATTTAACACATTTCATTTTTTCTTTCCCTGATATATCACCCGAAAAACGTAGTTATGGTAATTAGGTTAAAAAGATATGATGCTTCCAATCCCCAAGAAGGTGTGAACCTTCTCTTTAAGCAATATTTTCTAATAGTGGTAGTGGATATATGTGTGTTACTGGGTAGGTGAGGGACTTGACATACAATCCAATACATCAGTTCATAATGGACTACTTTTATATATCAACACTACTGATTTTGACACTCTTTCGTAAATTGTTGAACTTTTTTTAACATAGAATTAACATTGTAGGACTTATACTGAGGCTTTAATAAGGCTCCTGGCTTACCATTCAAAAAAGGAATCTGATAGAATTAGGGTAAAAACAATAATAGTATGCACACACAAAACTGTCCGTATTAGAGGTTGTTGAGCATGGAGGCGCAGTCTTCCTTTCACTCACGTTAGTGGAGGTTAAGCAAAGAGTCATTCCTTTTTCTTTAGCCTTCATCCAGGCATATTTATTTTAGGAATACAGTCTGACACAGTCCTTCGACTACACCGCTCGTGTCTCACGCACGGATCATCACAGGTGACTGAAATAGAATTAGCCTGCGCCGTGTAGTGACGTCAGATATTACGTCCGTAATAACTGGAGTAAGGGCGCATCACAAAATAAAACTTAACACCCCCACTCGCCCTTTACACAATGGGTTTCTTGGAAACCATACCACAAAATAAGGCTTCTGTTTTACCTTAACAACACATAACACACTTTGCACTTTTAAGTGCCAAACATATTCTGAGCAAACCTCTTTAGCTTTAGCTTGGCAGCTGGCTTGGTCATCACATCAGCAATCATTTGCTCAGTAGGGCAGTACTTTAGAGTTACTTTCCACTATTTACAGTTTCCCTTATGAAGTGATACTTGATATCAATGTGCTTGCACCTTTGCCTGTTTACTGGGTTTTTGGCTAGGGCTATAGTGCCTTGATTATCCTCATACACCTCAGTATATGCACACTGGTATTTGTCTATACCTCTAAGTAGCTGGTCTAAATAGATACATTCCTGCACTCTAAACAGTCATTCAGGGGACCTTTTACCACCAATTAATTAGATGCGTGGTTGCAAGATAAAAATTCTAATAATGTTGGTAATTACATCAACTTAATTGTGTGTGTAATTTAAACTCAAATTTCTGCGTTAATTGATTCAAAAATAAAATTCAAGTTGTAGTAACTTAATGGAATTGGCTTGGTAACTTAATTTTTCTCCACCTTGAGTTCAACTCCCCTCCCCCCCACGTAACATGCCTGGACAAATTCAGACAGTTAAGACTGTGTGTTAGAGGACCTGTAGCTGAAGAAATACAATACGAAAGACATTTTCAAGGTGAGTATCATTTAATTTACAAATGCATTCTACTAAAGCAATGTATTTGGGCATATTTTCAGTTGTAATATGACCAATAGTGGACCCATGCACAGAGGTTAGGCTACACCTGCTAATACAGTTGATGGAATATGTTTTACTATATGTAGCTAACGCTAGTCATATTTAGCAGTGTAATTTGGCCATCCAACCCTTTATTTTAGCATAACAGTGAAGAATGATAAAGTTTCCTTTGACAAATCTGCTCAGCTAGAGAGGGCTTTTCATTTGTGCTGTGGGGAGGAAAGCATGATTAATTGCTTATTTGTGTAACTGTCAACTACATTGTGTAATCTAAATTCATTCACGTACACATTTAAACAAATATTTTTGGCATTCACATCAATAGTCTTGTAGTTCCACTGTAGGTAAATTGCTGTACTAAAATTAGCAGCCTTTGGACTGTGGACAGTTCTGTGAGAGGAATAAAAGTCATAGTGGCAGAGGGTTTCTTTTTTGTCTTTCTTGCTCATTTCATCCAATGTTGCTTTTATGTCTATGTTAGGTAAGATCTTTGTACTGTAAATTGGACTTTGGTTACTATTGTGATACAACTTACAGTTTGTATTTTTCCTGGTCTTAAAGGCTGGATTACATTTTTTCTTAAGATGTCAAGATGTAAAATATCGTCAATGTGATTCTGTCAGTATCACGCAGACATACAGTACGTGTATTTACCTGACGCTAAGACTTTGCATCAACAGTTGTTGCAAAGATAGTCATTCTAGGCCAATTAGTGTTTTGTTAAATTGGCCCATATCTAAAAAAAAAAAAAAAAAAACAAGAAAAGGGCTGGGGGTGCAAAATCTGTACATTTGAAACCTCTACAAAAACAGGGTTGCTAAAACATTACAGGTTATGCCATGGTCATGGTGGGCAACCTCTTCCATGTCTTTACCAAGATTGTTTTTGTTCCTTCAAAACACGGGGTAGCCTTAGATCACATCTATCAAGAAATCACTCTCAGGAAACTCAGGAAAGAGTCAGATCAGCAGAAAGGCTCTCTTTCACTTGCCAGTGTTGCAATGCCAGCGGAATCTCCACAGAGAGAGAGCTTTTTGAACACCTTGGACGACATTTGAAAAAACACGAGACTCTCATCTGTGTTTTTAAGAACTGCAATTTCAGCACTAACATTTATGGAACATATGCCTCCCACAGAAGCCGAAAGCATACTCCTCACTCACTGCAAGACTTTAAAGAAGACCTGCTAAAGAGGTATGCTGATGATTGTCGAGATGATAATGATGTGAGAGATCTACCAAACCTCAATGAAAAAAATTGGCTTTGTTGTTTCTTAAACTGGAGAGCACTTTCAATGTATCTAACAGGTGTATTGATGAGGTTGTTGAAGAGTTACATTTGATTTCTCATTCAGCATCAGGTCCCATCATCAAAGACGTTTTAAAGTCCTGTTTGAGGAAGCACAATTGTGAAATTGATGAATCTGTTGTGTCAGACATGGTGACAGAGGCCTGTGATGCCAACCCCTTTACCTCCACCCTGAGTAGTGGCGGTCCACTTCTACGGCCTACAAGAGAAGGGCTTATTTTAAGGAGCAGTTTGCTTTGGTGGAACCAGTAGAGTATGTACTCAGTAGGGAGGAAGATAGAAGCTTCCAGTATGTCCCTATTCTGAAGTCATTGCTTCAGGTGTTGAGCCGGAAAGAGATCCAGGATTTGATCTTGCATAACGGAGAAGCTCAAAGTAATGGTGAGTCAGTACAGAGCATTTTCTGATGGCATTTATTATAAAACAAATGAGTTGTTTTCTGGAGAAGATTCTACCATTGCAATCATTCTCTATGTTGATGACTCTGACATATAAATATAAAAAACACAAAGTCACAGCTGTGTACTGGGTGTTAGCTGATGTTCCTGCACAGCTCAGATCTTCGCTGACCTCCATCTTCTTAGCAATTCTCTGCAGGGCTGAGGATGTGAAAAGATTTGGTTACAGTACTGTACTGGAGCCACTGCTCAAGGATCTTGTGAGCTTGGAAGAGGAGGCCTGTATGTCCCAGCAATAGGCAAAAGAGTCAAAGGAACAGTGTTTAGTGTTGTGTCCAATAATCTAGGGGCCCATTCTATTGGGGGATTTGTGGAAAGTTTCTCCAGTTCATCCGTTTGCAGATTTTGTCTGGGTGAGCAGTCAAAGTTTCAGGTGGAAGAAGTGAGAACAGGGTCATTTCATCTCAGAACTAAAGAACAGCATGAAATGCATGACCAGACTGTAAAGGAGAATACTGCGTTGACTCATGTCTGTGGAGTCAAGAGGCAGTGTCCACTTACAGAGAATCTGAAGTATTTCAGTGTCTTGTCAGGTTCAACACCTGATGTGTTGCACGATCTGTTCGAGGGTGTAGTCCCCCGAGAATTGGCTCTATGTCTTCAAGTGTTTATCAAGAGTAAATACTTCACTCTTGAACTCAACAAATGCATCAAAACGTTCCCCTACAAATGGTCAGACAAGACTGATGCTCCACAGCAGGTACCTCTGAATTTTGCAGCAAGGAAAAGTGTTGAATTTGGTTAGTCTGAAGTGGAGGTGCTGACTGTCCACTTTAAAGATGTGCTCACATCCTCTGGGGTTGCTGTTGACCAAATCCAGGACCAGTGGACCATGCTGAAGACACACCTGTATGACACAGGAGAAAGTCTGCACATGAAGACCTGGCCAGAGATAAACAGGTTTTTGAGACACCAGTGACCTGACATCCTGAGCCTGGTTGATCTAATTCTTACTCTGCCAGCATCCACAGCAGACTGTGAAAGAGGCTTCAGCCAGATGAAACTGGTCAAGAATGACTGGAGGTCTCGGCTATCAACAACACGCGTCTGTGACCTACTGGTCGTCCAGGTCTCTAGCCCTCCTATAGAAGACTTTGACCCCAACCCTGCTGTTCAGCTGTGGCATCAGGACAGCATCCGGTCTAGAAGACCAGACTTCATGGAGGGAAAGAGGAAAACTAAAGAGTGTGCCTCTGATACCTCAGAATTCTATTCTGATGATGAGTGACTGTCTACAGCAGGGGTCTCAAACTCGCGGCCCGCGGGCCCACTGCGGCCCTTGAGACAATAGTTTGCGGCCCCCACCTCAATATGAAAGTTTAATGTTAATGCGGCCCGCGAGTTTGATACGAATGGCACTTTTCAGTGTTGTGTGCAGAGCTGAACGAACCTACCAATCACGGTGGGGTATATTGCTCTCGGGGGCGGGACATCGGCCGCGGGCTCAGAAGCGGAGGCGGCCGCGGAAATTGCTGCTCAGCGGGACAGAAAAAGAAGCGGAAAAGACGTATCGGCTAAACACTGAAACTTCAACGCGACAGTGACACCAAGTGGAATACACAGCCCCAAACATGTCTTTTTCAAAGCCTGCAGTGAAGAGAAAGGTTGGTGATGAGCACAGACAATTTCAGGAAAAGTGGGAAGTGCAATATTTCTTTGTTGAACACAGGGGCATCCCGACGTGTCTTATTTGCACAGAGAAAGTTGCAGTGCACAAATAATACAATTTGAAACGTCATTACACAACTAGACATGCTGAGGAGTATGCAAAATACCAGGGAGATGAGAGAGCCAACCGGGTTGCTAATCTTAAAACATATCTACTGAGGCAACAAGATTTCTTTAAGAAAGCAACCAAAGAGAATGATGCAGCAGTCGAAGCTAGCTACGTGGTTAGTGAGATGATTGCTAAAGCAGGAAAGCCATTCACAGAAGGTGAATTTGTCAAAAAGTGTATATTACAGGCTGCAAGTATTGCCTGTCCAGAAAATAAAGGTCAGTTTAGCAACATCAGCCTTTCTGCCAACACCGTGGCAGAGCGCATTTCTGACCTGTCAAGTGACATTTATGATCAACTGTGTGAGAAAGCAAAATGTTTCAGTGTATACTCAGTCGCTCTTGATGAGACCACAGACATCACCGACACTGCCCAGCTCGCAATCTATGTCCGTGGTGTTGATGACAATTTTGAAGTCATAGAGGAGTTGCTCACAGTGATTCCAATGCATGGCCAGACCACCGCTCAGGAGATATTTCACCAGCTGTGTGATGCCATTGAGAATGCCGGTTTGCCATGGAAGAGGTTTGTTGGAATAACAACCGATGGAGCGCCATCAATGACAGGGAGGAAAAATGGACTGGTGGAGGAGGCCATTGCTCTGCACTGCATTATCCATTAGCAGGCTCTTTGCAGCAAATGCCTGAAGTTTGACAATGTGATGTCTTTCGTTGTGAAATGCATCAACTAAATCAGATCCAGGGGCTTAAAGCACAGAAGGTTCTGTGCTTTTTTTTTTAGAGGAAATGGAGTCAGAATATGGGGATGTGCTCTACTTCACCGAGGTACATTGGCTCAGCAGGGGAAACATGTTGAAGAGATTTATTGAGTTGAGAGCGGAAGTGAAAGCCTTCATGGAGAAAGATGGGGTTGCTGTTCCTGTGCTAAGTGATCCCAAATGGCTCATGGACTTAGCTTTTTTTGTTGATATCACACATGAGCTTAATGTACTGAACAAGAAGTTACAAGGCCAGGGGCAACTTGTTAGTGCTGCCTATCACAACGTGAGAGCATTCTCTACAAAACGTATGTTATGGAAAGCCCAGCTTTCTCAGACAAACCTTTGCCATTTTCCAGCATGCAAGGCACTCATGGATGCAGGCACACCATTCAGTGGTGAGGAGTATGTGGATGTCATTTTGAAGCTACAGGAGGAATTTGATCACAGATTTGCAGACTTCAAGATGCACAGAGCCACATTTCAAATTTTTGCGGACTCCTTCTCCTTTGATGTGCAAGATGCCCCTCCTGTGCTTCAAATGGAGCTCATTGACCTGCAGTGCAACTCTGAACTCAAAGCCAAGTTCAGGGAGGTGAGTGGAAAAGCAGACAAGCTCGGGCAATTTTTGAGAGAATTGCCCCCCAGCTTCCCTGAGCTTTCACGAATGTTCAAGCGGACCATGTGTCTTTTTGGGAGCACATGCTTGTGCGAAAAGCTCTTCTCTACGTTGAACTTCAATAAGTCCAAGTACAGGTCTAGAGTTACTGATGAGCATCTTCAAGCCCTACTGAGGGTCTCAACTGCTTCATCCCTGCTTAAGCCAAATGTGGCTCGGCTATACGAGAGGAAGCGCTGCCAGATCTCTAGCAGCAAGAAGTAGGCAGAAGAAGCCATGTTCAGAACAGTTTACGTTCAATGTTCCATTCATGTTCAGAAAGTTAAATGTTAAAGAACTGTTAATACAGATATTTGAATCTGAATAATAATAACTACATTTCTCTAGTCAGCAACTATATGTGGTTTCTTCAGTCTTCTATATCTGCTGTATTATTATTAGTATTATTTTCATTTTATTTATTTATTACTGATTGATTGGTTTTTTTCTTATGAATTTGTTAATTAATTTGTTCATCTTATTTTGTGTTAAAAAATAAAAATAAAGACATTTGATAACATTGGAATGTTTTTTAGTACTTTTCTTGTGGGAAACCTGATGCGACCCAGCCTCACCCAGATTCTACCTCTAACGGCCCCCGGGTAAATTGAGTTTGAGACCCCTGGTCTACAGTATGTCTCTGGTTTGATTGTGTGACTGTTTGTGCAACATGTGGCTTCCTTTTATGTTGTTTGTCATATGCAGTTATGTAACATTTTGAACTGGGACATTGAGGTTGACTGAATTGTTCTGTACTGTTGTGTGGACTCAGGGTTAAACATGCTGAACTGTGGTTGTTCTGCCCTCCATAAGCTTTCGGTAGCTTTGGGTTTTATATGTGGGGAAATACTGCCACCTAGTGGACAGTATTATTTACAAAGTCACGCAGGTTTAGTTTCTTTTTCATTGACAAGTTGACCTCAGTTAGAAGAGCACACGGATTCAGCCACTGCCGAAATTCCTCCTCGAAGAGCTACCTTTTCACGCGTGAGCTTTGGACATTATTAGTCTGCTAGTGTCTATCATTTGTTAGTACATTCAATGCCATGTAAATAATTAGGAATATACGATGAATATTAGTTTCTACATGCTCTATGATAATGTCACTTAGCTATGCTAGCTCTCGTGGTATCATGCTACCTGCTATGTACTGTGATATTATCTTCGTGAAATGTATGTATCCTTTGTTTCTGTTTGTTTTCAGTTTTACAAAAACGAATGTCCTGTATAAATACTTGCTTGGTGAACAAAGTAAACGGAAGAAAAACCAACACTTCTTGCCTCGCTTGAGTTCATCAACTTTATTTATTAGACGACAAATTGTTAGCTAGCTGTCTAGTTCTGCAAGCTAGAGAACGCAGCACGAGGACAGCATAGTCCACATGTTTACATCATGTTTCATGAAACGTGAAAAGTTAGACATGTCTAAGAGGTAAAGCCACAGATTTGTTTCCTTTATTGTTGTAATCTGTGCTTTAAATAAATCTGATTTCTTGTATGAAACAGATTGATTTATTGCTTGTGTTTGTTGAAAAATACATGAGAAGAGGACCTTGAAAAAATAATCGCATATTAAATCGCAATTGCAATATTGAGGAAAAAAATTGCAATTAGATTATTTTCCAAAATCGTTCAGCCCTACAACAGATCCCCACTCTCTTCCTGGAAAGGATTGCCCAGCTCCTTCAAAACTTGGGTCAGCTTCTTGACTTTCTCAAGGAAAACCCTTTGGGCTTGTGGTGTCTCATTGTGGTGGCTAGTTTGCTCTGCAGCCTCCTTGGCTTCAGATGCTGCCTCGTACTGTGCAACCAGGTGGCAGGCTGGAGGACCAGCTATCATCCTTCTCCTCAGTGCTGAGGGATCTTCAGTCATACCAACTGCTCTCCCGTCAGCTTTAATAACAGCATTTGACTGCTCATGAGCCTGGTCAATAGCCATTGCAGAGAACTCTCGCCTTGACTTGTGAACGACAAACTTTCCACTCGCAAACTCCTGGGCCAGCTGGGGATGTTTCTCTTTGAGGGTCACCATGTCTCGGAGATGGATGGGGAGCCAGCGTGCATAGTTAGTGTTGTTGTTGGCAAAGAAGTATGGGATGAGCTCAGTCATTGCTTGGCAGTACAGGTTGAAGTTGGCTTCCCTGAATGCTCGGATCAGTAGTTGGATCGACAGTTCCATGGACAGCACCAAACTCCAGAACTGAAACTGCGGACTTCGAAGCTTGTGACTATCACACCAAGCATCAAAGCATAGCACTTCCTCCGAGTTGTCAGCTGCCTCGGTGCAATAGTCATTGTAGGCTGCCTTCAACAGCTGGTAGAGACTGCATGCTGTTATCTGGTGGGCCTGGCGTGTCTTAGTGATGCTTGCTGCTGATAGGAAAGATTCTGCGGTCCCAGAGGAAGCCACCCCTGCCTCCACCAGGGCTCCTGTCCAACCACTCTCCTGTAGAAGTGTTCCAATTGACTTCAGTGCAGCCATCTCAATGTGTAGGCCTCCAAACAGTATGACAAACTTATCCTCACCATACTGCTCAGGCCAGTGCCACTGGATTTGCTTTGCCAATGCATAGATTGGCTGGTTGGCAGTCATGACAGGTATCTGACCTGGATTCAGGAAAGATAGTCTCTTTGACTTTGTCCATGACATGTCTGATGGTAGCAACCGAGTGGGCTGGGTCTCGCAAGAGAGGTAGCAGCGATGTTGTGCTAACCTCAGCTTCAGGGCTTCTCTTCTTGGAAGCATGGTGGGCTGGCCAAGGCATGTTCACTGCTCCATCTGTCTCTTCAGTTTCACTTCCTGTCTTGAGTTTCCCTCCTTTCCCTGATTGTGGGCCTTTCTCAATATGCGTTCTTGGGTGTACTTGTGCGCTCATGTTCTTGTTAAACGTCATCTCTTGCTGCCCCAAGTACTGTCCCAAACCCAAGTTTGCTTTCACCAAGAACGGATAAAGTTCCCGGATGTATTCCCGGAAATGTTCTCGACACGCCCATTTTACCAAGGATGCATCGGATGCTAACTTGTGTTAACTCGGCAGCGAATATATCCCAGCATTCATTTCGGCATTCAAGCGAGGAGCGGAAAATGACTCGACGCCATTGAACAACGGTATGGTTTTACTATTTTCGTATGCTATTTCATCACTACAAATTCACTGAGGCGAGAAATCAAGGGTTTAGATTTCAAATATTAGCAGTTTTACGAAAATCGATGGCGAATTCAAAATCTGCTTAAACGTTTTCGGAGTTGAGAAGCTCCACAATTGTGTATTGCGCAATACCAGCAAGTACGCATCGTCTCAAACCGCCAACAGCGCTCTGTGTGCTCGTCAAATTGCAAGTTCATTCTTCCAAGAACAACTCGCAAGAACGTTCTCCCCAAGTACACAAGTCCGTTCTTTGCATTCTTGGTATTGAGAAACGCCTGTGTCATTGTGTTCACCTGTTGCCCGTGTTTCTCCTCCCCTCTCCAGCTGTGTGTTGTTTTGTGATTAGCCTTGTGTATTTAGTCTTGGTTCCCCTTTTGTCTCTTGTTGGGTCGTCGTCATCCCCATGTTTGTCCCTGGGTCTCGTGGTCCAGTTCTGTTTGTTTCCCAGTCCTGTCTGCCTGTCTGGATTCCTCTCTGCTGCCCTCCTGTCTTTCTGGTTTGATTGAGTTTTTGTTTGCTACTTTTACTTTTGATGATCGTGTCTGCTCGCACCGTTTTTTGAGTTTTGTTGTTACAGCTTTTGTGAAATAAAGCTTGCCTTTTGTTAAACCCCTCTACCTGATTCCCCCTGTTTCGCTGCATTTGGGTCCTTCACTACAACCCTGACAACCAAAGAGAAAGAGGTGTCAGATCTGCCCATGTAACAAAGATCGCAAAGTCAACAATAGGTGTGGGAAATGCAATGTACCTGTGTGCAATGATCACAGCCAGAAACAGACAGTTTGTCTCAACTGCATACAGTGAGGAGACAAGAAGGCAAAACAGGATGTTCACATTTTTCTATTGCTGTTCTGGGTAATTTTCTTCTTTTTCAATTATCAATATGTTCAAAACGTTTTTAAAAAGTTTTTTCAAAATGTTAAAAAAGGTTAAGAAGTGAAAAATAAAAAAAAATTCAAACATGAAATCATTCTTGTGTGGTCCTAAATATAATACAAAATATTATACAAGTGATTATTCTTAACCAAAATGACAAAAATGGCATAAAAACACATTGATTCTAATATGGGTCATTTTTGACCCACTTATGGAAGAGTGTAGGGTCCAATCACTCGTCCATCTAAGGGTTAAAGTCTATGAATGTCACGTTATCTTCGTTCTGTGTTACATGAACAGCTAGTGGCTTAAAAGTGTTTGGTAATCCGCCTAATATCATGGCTATAGTCAGTCCATCGCTCATGGTCTCACCTGCATCTCTCTGGGCCGGAATGGTGTTCTCCGCCCTTATTAGGTAGTCCGTCACAGTCTCGTGTTCTGCCATTTGTAGCTTGGTCAAAGATGTGTATAGATTTATTATTCACGGCTTGCTTTTTCCAGAATAATTCCTTAATTGCTTTCAGAATTCTTAGAGCCTTCCTGCCATCCTCAGCGGCATCATGTCTGATCAGCGATAGGCTTGTATCATCTATCAGTCGTATTAACTCAGCATAGCAATCAGCATTCTTCTTTCTATCTTCAGCTAGTAGCTCCGGTGTATTGTTGGTGGGCTCATGTAAAATAGTCTCCTTTAATTTCAGGATATGTAAGCAGCCTAGGAATCTTGTTTCCCCAAGGTCATACTTATCTTCCGATCCATCACACACGAGCTGCGGTGACGAAACTCCCGTTGCTCTGCATGCCATCTTGCAAGCACGGCTTATTAGCTTGCTTTGCTATACTTTGTTAAGCTAGCTCGCTAGCCCTCGCGATACGTCGTGTTAAACTTCTTCCGACAACTCCATGTTGGTCCATATAGTTTGCAGAAGTTCAATACTTCGCGTTAAACTTCTTCCGAAAAAAAACCTACATTATATCGAACTTTCCCATAACCTGTTGAGCATGGCGGCACAATCTTCGTTTCACTCACGTTAGTGGAGGTTAAGCAAAGAGTCATTCCTTTTTCTTTAGCCTTCATCCAGGCATATTTATTTTAGGAATAGCCTACAGTCTGACACAGTCCTTCGACTACATCCCTCGTGTCTCACGCACTGATAATCACAGGTGACTGAACAGATAGAATTAGCGTGCACCCTGTAGTGACGTCACATATTACGTACCGTAATAACTGGAGTAAGGGCGCATCACAAAGTAAAACTCAACAGAGTTGCATCTACTAAGGTATTTTATATGACAAAAAACTAATAAGTAACGTATTGTCTGTAGGAAATGTATCAAACACATCATTGGTTTTAATTGCCTACTTATTTTTATAATAATACATTTTGAAGATTCCTTCTTATGGTGTTGAATATACACCTACACAATTCATACAGCAATCAACAATTTGTTTCTATGGTAATAATTGATATAAATTCTAATTCTCTCTGTCTTTTTTACTGGCTCACGACTGTGGAACAGCCTCCCAGAGGACCTGAGGGAGCAGAGAGCATTCATACTTTTAAGAGTAAACTCAAGTCCCACCTTTTTAATTTAGCTTTTAACTGAATTGTATTTTATTCGTCTTTGATTTATTTTTATTGTGTGTGTGTGTGTGTGTGTGTGTGTGTGTGTGTGTGTGTGTGTGTGTGTGTGTGTGTGTGTGTGTGTGTATGTGTGTATGTATGTATGTATGTATGTATGTATGTATGTATGTATGTATGTATGTATGTATGTATGTATGTATGTATAAACAGTATGTATGCATACATATATAAATGTGTATATATTTTTATTTTTTAATTGCAAAGCTATGTGTTAGACTGATTATTGACTGGGAAGGGGCAAATAGTATTGTTTGTATTTCTGAATTTTCTATGTGTCTGTAAAACACTTTGTGATACCACTGTGTATGGAAGGTGCTATATAAATAAAGCTTGATTTGATTATTTATAAAGTAATTTCAAGCTAGCAATTCACGCAAAGACATTTCTCCATGAAGCCAAGACCAAAAATCAATCTTTGTTGCCGGAGTAACAGTTTAAGTATATTGATTGTACTGATGTATACAACGTTTATTCTTGATTATGTCAGCGTCTGCTAGGAATATACCTCTATTATTACATGGATCTATCATAAAACCATCGAACACTGACCCTCTTACCCTGCTTATTCTTGTGGAGGAAACTGAAGGCGGAACCAGGAAATGACCTCTGGCTGATCCAATGACATCACAGCCTCAGCGTTCATTCACGAGTGTCTGAATGAGAGCAGCACCCTGACATTTTTTCAAGGATTTCGTGTGTTTTAATGGTCTCTGAGTCAAGCAAAGCTTGTTGTGGATTCGTGCAAGAACGGTGGGGCGAACCAGATCACCGACATGTCGGGGGAAGGAACTTCTTTGGTAGGTTTTAAGCAAACTAACCCGGTGCTTTGCGCCATGCCTGGAGAACCTTCAGTACTCGCTGTGGATGGCAAGCGCCATTTCCGTATGCTCCGTCATTTGGACAGCGGTGATTGGTTAATCCGTGTGTCTGTTCCAATGCTTAGTTTCTCATTGGACGAGAAAAAAGAGTTGTCAAACGTTGACACACGCGAGCTAGAAAAAGCTAATGAAAATGTTAGTTGAAGGGTTGAGTTTGAAATGATATATGTTTACCTCATATACGACCTTTTAGGGTAATAAACTAATATAACAGACTAGTAATATTTTGTCAACATTGCTTAAATAGCAAGCGGTAAACATTACCAATATATACAGTCGGTGTCCCTGTTTAATTTAGCAACACAGAATGTCAGAATGACACTCCAAAACATGGAGGTTAACTTCCATCAAGAGATACATTGGGAATAGCCAAATCAACCAACAGAAGTGTTTCGTTTGAACTGCTTTAGTAGTTTTATTACAATTTTAAGAAATGGGCAGCTGCGTCCGCCCACCCACGTTAAATGTTACGGCTTTTTTTGTATGTTTAGGTGCTATAAATGTAACTGAATGCATGCCGAAAGGATTAACCTACCAACTGCAGACATACATGGGTGAAGCAGCAAAATACCACATTGTAAAAACACTGTATTACAAGTAAATGTCCTAAATAGTGAGTATAACTATTCATTATTGAGCATCAATATAAAATATAAAGTAAATATATTCAGTTGATGTGCTGCGGACTATCTTAAACATTGTGCTGAAACTTTTTATAATAATCTGTATCATTGATGCATCCGTCCTATTCTTATGTCATTTATCATTTTTGGTTGGTTTGTAAAAATGGCATCTCATCAGTGACACCTTCAAATGTAATTCAACAGGAAGAAATCTGCAAGTCTTTGAATTACTCAGACAATAAAATGCATTATTTTTTGCTAACAATTAATTGATTATTCAACAGTTAACTGAATGTTTTTTGGATTAATGATTAGAAAACCAATTTTCTTTTTCAAATATAATATAGGCTACTTAGTTGTGGATGATGGTGTAGGCATTGCAATACTATTTGCAATACTCAAGTAAACAACAGATTCGTCAAATGTGTACTCGAACTGTATTTAAGTATTTCATTCCACTACTGCTAACAGCACAAACATCATTGTGTTTTTTTTATTTTTACAAAGTAACCTGACTCCTAGCAAACCAAAATTCGAAGTAATAACATTGGCTAAGGAACTCCAGTGAGACCAATGTTGAAGAAAAAAAATATATATAATGCTAGATCTAATTGGACACATTATCTCATATACAGTAATACATACAAAAATGTATCAATGATGTTACTCTACTACGATGTATTACAGTAAAAGATATGTTTTATTAACTGATGTTCATTGTACATTGATGTATTTGGAGTTATTTTATATTGTTACTTGATTCTGTGACACTTCTGTTCCATAAAGACTTTCATTAGTGTGGTTTCCAACACTTTGAGCTGTCAGCCATCAAAAGCTTTCAGACATTACAGTGATCAGAATAATTGAGAATATTCCCACATGATAGAGTTGAAAAAGTTGTCCTGCTCACTTTTAACTTTTCAGAGTTTAAAAAAGGGCCTCATTTTCTAAATTCAGCAAGAAACGACAGACTTGCACAATGTTGCTGTTTTTAAAGTATAATTTTTATATGCAGAGGGACCTTAATTGTTTTCGGTTACCATATCTACTATTATTTTGCACCAAAAAAGGGTGTTCACAAACAAAAGTCAAGGGATTTTAGTGACATTTTAAGAGTTTTAAGCTAAATTTGATGGTTATTAGGATAATATCATGACACGGAATTATCATAGCCTGGAAAATCATGACATTTAATTTTCATACTATCCCATGCCTACCAATAACAATTATTGACACAGTAAAACAGCTTTTTTATGACAGGCAAGGTGCTTTTTTATTTAGTTTCCTCAAAGAAACGGCAACGACAACTGTGCTTTATATGTTGAATGATTTACCATCAATTTATCTGTCTTATTCTATGGCAGCTAGCTGTTTTATTTTCAATCAAAAATAATGCCTTGCCAAAAGTCTGTAACCAAAGTTGCTCGAAAACCCTGTGACCACACCTCATATTCAAACCCTCCTCTGCGGCCCCTCCCTGCCTTTAATAACGAACTCAATGAATCAGCACTTATCTTTTGGAACCAGAGATATCTGGGGTGGAGGTCCTGAAGGAGGAGGGACGGGTGGGGGGGGTGTCCGGTTAAAAAGACCACTGTATCTAGACAAGAGACTATATGACCTCAGCTCATCTCCTTACCGAGACACAGCAGGCAGCCTCAGCCTCGCAGACACACAATAGCCTCCACAGTGCAAGGCAACAGAAGCATGGAGCAAGGACCTTACAAGTACATAAGGGTGAGGCCGGCGGAGAAAATGTATCAGTACAATTAGAAAACTAGTTCTAGACGAGGTTGATAATGTGTTGGGATGATCATATCTTTAAGGGATTTGGCAGAAAGTAAGTTTAAACCATTCCTTTTTTGTCCCGGCAGGATGGAAATGGCAAGGTTAGTCGTGTCATTCGGATTGGAACCCGCAAGAGCCAGGTACAGTACTGAGTAATTGGACCACAACTTAACCTTGATTGCTTTTTTTGTTTTGTTTTATATATATTTAAAAAAGACAGCGGCTTTCGCATCAGTGCATATTTAAACGTTTGAACATAAGTCATTATGTCAGTTAAATGTGAGTTATCTGATGTAAAGATACTGCAGAGCAAGAACTCTGGAGCTCCTCCCGCAGAGATAATGTAGCTCAGGCTCAACAATGTCTTTTTAAGATAACTCCTCTTCCTCCTCCAGTCCATTTAATGATTTGACCGTCACTGTGGAGGGCTATTTGCAATATATCAACCAACTTATTCTTTTATCCCAGTTGGCTCGCATCCAGACTGACAGCGTGGCAGACAAGTTGAAGGAGCTGTACCCTGAACTAAACCTGGAAATAGGTAAAAACCCTGCCTTTATTTTATAACACATGATCCTGTATAGTTGTCTGCAAATGTGGGTTGTTTTAATGATTGTAATTATATTTATATAATAATGTTTGCACTTGTATCACCGCAAGGGGTTAGACTCTGTAGAGACAAGATAAGATTTGTTCCCAGCTAATCTTGCTCACTCCTGGATCCATCTGCTTAAAAAAAGTTATGCCCATTGGTGCAATTCCCTATTATCAGGCTGTTCCAGCAAAGCCCTTCAAAGTGATTCAAAATGCTGTATTAACAAGGAAAAAGGATCATATCAATCCCATAGTAGCAGATCTACACTGGCTCCCAGTAAAGTTCAGAATTTGATCCAAAATTCTTAATGGTCAGGCTCAATCCTACTTTACAGAGCTCATAATCAGCAACCAGCTTTCTGTTAGGGAGGAAGAGAGCATCTCCACATTGAAGAGTAGGCTAAAGTCTAGGAATACAGTTAGGGCTGTTTAAGGCTTCCCTAGAACATCCTCCGGTGTCATATATTTGTTGGTATTTTATTTTGTTTTACTCTTTACTTGTATTTTACATTCCAACCTGTAATTTAAATATATTTTGTAATTTGATTATATCTTTTTACACTGTCATTCATGTTTGGTGATCTGTGAAGCCCCCGAGTTGTATGTGTTTTGTGATATTGGGCTATATATATCAAATCAAATCAAATGTCATGCACTATTTTGATTTCAAAAATCAATTTTATTGACTGTTTTATATCATCATTGACTGCTTACTTGTCACTCCTCTTTTAGCGATCAACAACTGCTTCAGTATTAAAAAGCATTTCCTTCAATCAGCTAGGCTAAACCTTTGCTGATGTTATGATCCCCTAAAATCTCATTCATATATATTCATTCTATTGCCTGAAAAGTTGTGAGAGGCCTGTGGACATGTGTTTAATGAGACAATACTAGTGTTTCTGTTATATCTGGTTAATCAAATGTCTTTCTCTCTTCCAGTTGCCATGTCAACGATAGGAGACAAAATCCTCGACACAGCTTTATCAAAGGTGAGGCTTTACATCTGCACACAGAAAATTCAAATCTACGTTTACATAAAGTTCATGATAGACTTTTATATAAATGTATTTCTTCTCTACTCACCATTGCAGGATTAGTAATTTATGATATATTGGGAGACACCACGGGTGAATAGGGTCAAAAATGATACTAATAGATATTACTAAAAAACGAACTTGCCTTTTATTTGATTAGATATTTGCATAGATTTCCAGTAAAAAAAAATGATAACTTGCTTAAAACAAGGTTAAAAATGTTTGGTTCATTGTCTTTGCCATTTAAGATTCAAATGATTTTTTACTGGATATTTATTAGGACTACAAATACACAAAGACAAATTACTTTTAAAGACATGTAATGGAAGCAAAATAAATTCTCAAAATTGACCAGCACATGAAAACAATGCTTTTGCCTATAGCGTCCCATGTTAACGCTTGATTACATACTGTACTTGTGAATTGAAGGAAATTTGCTATCATGTCCTTAGAGTAGATGTTTTTTTTTTTAATGCAACGGGCAACAATGTACCCTAAATCCCTCTCTGTTTGTGTTTCCTCTCAATGCAGATTGGAGAAAAGAGTCTGTTCACCAAAGAGTTGGAGAATGCTCTGGAGAGGAATGAGTGAGTGTTAGCACTGTCATCTGTGGCTGACACACACTGGCTGCACACCATTGTTTTACCGTCCAACACCAAGCAGTAGAGCTCAGTGACAGGATCACTTGTGAGACATAGCATTGAAGCTGTCAGTGACAAGTACTTAGTGTCAATAGAAAGCTTCAGGTATACAGTAGATGAGAGTCACGTCATGTCCCTCCCCTTTTTGGGTTACACATTCGCTGTCATTGGGCTGGAGGTAAATACAGATTCTGAGGTCCTTGCCAGTCGGTTAAAAACTATTAAGAATACAGTTAATCATTTTAACTGAATGGAGTCTAAATATGATTGTCAGTCAGGAAAACAATCACACGATGATGTCCATATATGGTTAAATAAATCAATAGGGTATCCATGTCACTGAAACTTGGATTTCCGTGGCTTGTCAGTGCTTTATATTTCAATGCAGCATCTATCAGGAATCCATAAGAGCATCCACTGTATGCTTCACATGCAGGAAAACTCTTTGATTTCCCCCCTCGCCTCAGATGTAGCAGCTGCTGTGAACATGTTAAACATTCCAAAAACTAAATGGCTGTATTCTACCATGAGACATAAAGGGCCTGTATATGATGTAATGTGCCTGTTCTCTGCCCCACAGGGTGGACCTGGTTGTTCACTCCCTGAAAGACCTCCCCACCACCCTGCCTGCAGGATTCACCATCGGGGCCGTGCTCAAGTAGGTGCTCTCACAGTGATGTGTATTAAATCTGTATAATCAGAACCAAAATACTTAATTTATGTATTGTTCCATTTGATTAATAGAAAATGAATAATTTAAAAAGATGGACATTGTTCACAAAATATGACATAGATTTAACTTTGGCTTTCTATCCCTTGTTTTATATATTCATTATTTGTCTATTTTGCCTTTCCTTCCCAGTTTGTTTGTGAACGGTGCTATACGAATGAAGTAAATCATTTGCTATAGTTTTTGTGAAGGGAAATCATAACAAGCAGATTAATTAGAATCAAAGAAGCGTGGAGAGAGTCCAACGTGATGGTTTAAGGATCTTGTACAAGGAAAAGAGAGGATACAGAGATGCAGTCACATTGCATGCTGCCATCGATTCTGAAGCACAGCCATTTTTTCTCCAGATGGTCTTTACGACCCCTCAAAGCGCTTTACAAACAAGTCATTCACCCCCCTTTGCTCTAGGAACTAACATTCATACACATTCATTAAGTATCTTGCCCTAGGATACATCGGGCTGGGATCGAACACACAACATTCTGGTTGAAAGTCAGCCGCACTTCCTTGCTGCCACAGCCGCCTATACTTTTAGCCATAAACTTCTTTATCTAAAGATGAGTCATTTCAATGAGAGAGAAATTCCCTCATTGTGTAAACATTTCAACATTTTCTGAAAGCATCAATGGTCAACCCTACAATATCATCTCTATATCTATATCAGATATCAAAGTATTATTCAGCGATATTGTGATTTTCTCCATATCGTCCAGCCTGACTGGAATAAGAGCTCTGCCTCAGCACATATAAAATATAACATATTTTCAACCCTTTCAATCTCATTGTGTTGTTATTGGATCAGCTGTAACCATTCACTGTCCTTTGCTTACTGTTGATTTCAGGAGGGAAAACCCCCATGATGCAGTAGTGCTACACCCCAAACATGTTGGCAAAACTCTTGACACTCTGCCAGACAACAGGTACAGCCCAATTAAATGTGTATTTCATTCATATCTGAAGTATGGAAAGCTCATCTTCATCCTGTGGGTTTGTGTAGTGTGATCGGCACCAGCTCACTGCGCCGCGCCGCCCAGCTGAAGAAGAGGTTCCCACACCTGGAGTTCAAAGATATTGTATCCTTTCTCGGAAGCAATGTTAGAACATGATAACTGAGAATTTGATTCCATTCACTGCACTTTGCCCGTCTTTAGCTTAAGTATGAGTCTCAGAAGTGTTGTCCTTAGCTGTGTTCTCTAGCGTGGGAACCTGAACACGCGTCTGAAGAAGCTGGATGAGAAGGACGACTACGCCGCCATCATCCTGGCGGCGGCCGGCCTCCGGAGAATGGGCTGGGACAACCGCATCAGCCAGGTAACACTTCATCTTCTCAAGCCCTCCCTGTGAAGTCGCTCTGTGTCACCATTTGTCATTGGGTTGTATGAGGTTCTGATCTGTAGATGGTGGGGAGTTTTAACAAAGTATTATTGGTGCAATAATGGTGTAATATTGGTGTAATAGGGGATGTTTTAAGGTGTATTATGGGTGTTATTTAGAAAATAGCAATCTTCATTTTCCCAAAAATGTATATGATTGTCCACTTAAGTGTTAACAGTCAACCTTTCTGATTTTGACACGTTAGATCCTGGGTCCTGAAGACTGTATGTACGCTGTTGGACAGGTAAGTACAACATAAAAATATAAATATAAAATTAAAAAAGCTAAACAATTGCTAATAATGCCACACGACATCCATGTGTTTTTGAGGGTTATAACTCATGTGTTTGTTGTCAGGGGGCTCTGGCAGTGGAGGTTCGAGCCAGAGATTTAGACATCCTGGAGAATGTGTCGGTTCTCCATCACCCGGAAACTGTGCTGCGCTGCATCACTGAGAGAGCTTTCCTCAGACACCTGGTACACACACTCAGACTCTCATACACACACACACACACACACACACACACACACACACACACACACACACACACACACACACACACACACACACACACACACACATATTGAATAATTGTATGAAAATGGCAATCTCCATGTATTCAATTTACCTGTCATTTTTAGGAGGGTGGGTGCAGTGTTCCGGTGGCAGTAAACACTGAGGTGAAAGACTCTCAGGTAAGAACACTAGGTAGAGGCACACATAAACACATTTGGATATTATAGCATAGAAAAATGCTGGCAGATTTATAACTAACAATTCTTAGTCATTATTGAAACAATGGATTCTTAACTTTAGACAGAAATAGACAAATCAGTCTTCTAATTTCTACTTAGCAACAGCTGATATTCTCACTGGCAGATATTAGCTAGCCTAGCTATAGCTAGGTTGCTCATTTAATGTTAATTAAACACGAGTTAGCTAAAAACGCTTTCTCCTGCTGGCTTTTTAATGTTTCTAGCTGAGTTGTTTTAGATGCAAACCCTGCGAAAGTTTTACAATCTAGACTTCATGGCCACGAACATGATATCATGTCAAAGGCTAAAGCTAACTGGTACCAGGTACAAAGTTAGCATCTTCACTAGACGTACAAGACAAAAGATAAGAAGAAAAATTAAGTATTAATCTCATATTCCAGTTCAGAGCTGTACAAGTTAAGAGTTCGTATCATAAGTATAAAGAAAATGTAAAATGAGACTGAATTTGTGTTATGCTAATCCTTGTAAGAATGCTACGATAGAAAAACGTACTTAGACACAGATATTAAAATGATGCTTTACTCAGGCAATCTGCTTTGCAAAATAAATGGGGGTATGAAAAAGTGCTTTAACTGAGGAGTTAGGCCTGTAAGTTGTTAAAAGTTTAAGACAGAGTTGCTAATGATAGCCGAAATATGCTGACATTAAACTGAGAAGTCTTGACATAGTGGGATCTAAGCACCAGCACTTTTGTGAGTGAATAGCCTACTTGCATCATTGTTCCAGTCAATGCAACCTGTAAACTTGCAGAATGTTGTCTGATGTTTAAGGTCAAACTGTATGGTGTTTTTGCAGCTCTACCTGACGGGGGCAGTGTACAGCCTGGATGGCTCAGACAGTCTGAAGGAAACCATGCAGACAAGCATCGCTGCTGATGACAAGGTAACAGCTTGATGTCCACTGTGTTTTTTTTCTTCTCACTTGCGTGTCCGTCACCATACCATATAGCAAACCTTCCGTTGGTATTGTTTATGTGACAGAGCGTAGACGAGGAAGTGGACGAGCGTGTGCAGCGTGTCGGAGTGACAGCCAGCAAGATCTCCGGTGCGGCCCAGGACCGGGCTGAGAAGCTGGGGATAGACCTTGCCAACCTTCTGCTGAGCAAAGGAGCCAAGGAGATCCTGACGGTGGCCCGGCAGCTCAACGATGCCAGATAATCCCGCCCCTCCCGGGAGGTCAAGGCTCTGGAGGAGATTGGGTGCAGTGTGTCACAGCCAAGTAAAATCTTGAATTCCTTTTTTTTTTTTGCTACACATTTTGACATTGCGCAAGAAAACAAACAACTATGCTGCATTGGGTGTGCTAAATCAAGAAAATATTAAGGATTTTAAACACTACTTGGACTACGGTCAGGCTTAGTTTGTCATTATCAGTTTGTTAAGAGTCACTCTTGGTCCAAGCCTTTTACATGAATACCTCATGGAACCATCACCTGAGCCATTTAGAACCCGCCTTAACACAAAATGACCCTCCAACATCGTCCTCAGCACTACAGTACCATCATTGGCTGATATCCTTACAATAAAATTCCTTTTTTAAAGCATGTTAGAATCAGTATATTAAAATGGTACGCCATGAGAATTAAACGTTTTCAAACTATTTTTCCCAACACAACCAATCAGTGTCCATTAGACTTCCTGTTTGGCTTTTACATTCTCCTTTGGAAAGGCTCGCTTTGATGGTACCAAAGATTCCAGGGATGTGTGCACATTTTTTCCAATCGCAGTAGGCCTACGCTGCACTGAAAATGAGCCTCATTTAGTGTGAAAGTTGAGAAATGTAAATACAAATGTGAATTCAGTCCTAGAACAAGAGTATTTTTTTCTAGAAGCTTCACCTTTTTCCATCCAAATCACGTTGAATGCAACATTGTCAGCTAAGGAGGCTTTTTTAGAGCGTGCTCGTTCCCGTTTTTACAGAGAGAGAATATATTTAATACAAATGATGAGAAGCTTGTGGGAGGATTTTATTTTACTCTGTTGTAAAATACTGGAGCAATAACTGCTACTTTTTTTGTGCACTGGGCTGTTATACTGCAAAAGATTGTCCTGTTCATGATGTGCTGATGTTAGGCTTATGATACTTAAATATGGTGTAAATGCTACATTTGTGTGTAAAGTAGTGTAATCGACTTTTTAAAGGTAACGGACACATAAGTAAAGTGGCCAACCAAACCTTATTTAACTGAAAATACTAAAGGCTATTTCTTCACATTTATAAATGTTTACGGCTGCAACTAGTCATCATTTTGCTCTAATTCTTGCAACAAACACGTTATTGGTTAAAACTAATATTTTAAAAATAACGCTTAGGTCTGCCTTCTGTATTTCATAATCATACCATCTTTTTCATTTAATTACAAGATAAAGAACTTGTCGTCATGAGACCATATTCTTGTAATTATGACTTCTGTAATCGTATTACATTACAAAATCCATATCTATTATGTGATTTAAATCTTGTAATAATGAAATATGGAACACAGTAATCTCATATGTCAAAATCTCAACTTTTTTTTTTAACATTTTCTCAAATGTTGAGATGTGGATGTCCTACTGAGAATCTCTCATGAAGATATACAGAAGTCATAATAACAACAATATTTACTCTGGTGAATGTAATGCAAATGAACAAGGAAATGAATGAAAACACATTTGTATTTGCTGTAATGCAAGATGCTGTACTCCTCATATCAAAAGTGTTTCCAAAAGCTAAATATTTTCAGCCTTGAAGACATGAATCACTTGCTTATTATTTAAAATGTCCTGAATAACATTTGTTGTTAGTTTCTATCAAAGTGCCATCTTTTCAAATGTCTTTCTGCTCATATGCCTTACATTTACAATGCCTGTTTTCCTTCATTCTGCATCAGTATACACACTTTACAGTTTGTGTGATGTCATATCGTATTCCTTTTATATTTCTTTATTGTATATTAAACTTAATTTAAACCTCCTGAGACAATGTTAGCCATATTTGTTTTTCAGCTTTAATTCCTGTGTGAATTATATAGAATGTTCTGTATTTAGTTTCTTTACCACAGTATTCGTTGTTGCATCAAACTTGTAATTTGTTGCCAGTTATGGTAACATCATGTCAAATAAAATCACTGATTTCAAGAATCAAATGTCAATAAAGCTATGTGTGTTAAACCTGTCAATGATTTTGCTGTTTATTATAATTAAGTGTATATCAGCCGAGAGCTCAGACTTTTTATGCTGATGATTTACGTTACTTTTCTTTCTCACCTTTATACTGAACACTACAGTCTACAGTGAATTTAAAACACTTCTAACAATTCACTCAGTGGGGGACAGGAATATGTGAGAGGGAGTCCAATTACATTTTACAGAAATACTTCCTTTAGTTTTTGAGACATCACTTGAAAATGTCAAGTGATGGTGCTATGTGAAGGGGATCCCCTAATCTCTGTAAGTACACATGTTCTAGAAATGTCGAGGAACTTGATGACAGATGGAAATGTGACCTACAGGTGGCACTAAAAGACAAATCACATGATCTCTAAATTAGAGCTGGGCAATAATGACATTTTTTAAAATTGCGATTAACTGCACGATTACTGTGATTAATCACATTGTTATACAAAATAATTCAATAATGAATTAAAGTAGTGTATTGCACACTTTATTTTAATAGTACTATATAAACAAAAGTGCAACAGTTGGTTTGCAAACATTTTACTCAAATAAGGTGCTTTTTTACAAAAAAGTTTGAATTTGAGTTTCATATCCGTGTGTGAACCTGTACTGTTTTTCCTCTTCTCTGTTGCTGCATAAACACTTGAATTTCCCCATGGGGATTCATAAAGGTACATCTTATCTTTTTAACAACAGTATTCCCTCTACACAGAAGCAGTTAAAATATTCTTGTACATCTCAACTTCACTATTAATTAATATAATCAAATCAATTATAAAACCAAAGCTATTTGCCACTGCCAAGGGATTACGTTTAATCTAATATTTTATAGAAAACCAAGTTACCCTCAGAGTCCAGTGATACGAAAATTAAACTCTGCAGTGGTTACAAATAACTGGTTCTATCTCAAAACTCCGGGAAGAGATTTTGATTGTCCATGTAAGAGTTCTGTACCTTTCTCCATGTTTCTGTCCCCGCTAGTTTTTTTCTTCTTTGGTTCATGTGAGCGCTGCAGCAGTCTGCTCTCATTGGTTGAGACACGTAATGACGCCCATCCTAAGCCAATACTGATCAACATCCCACCCCTACTTTGACCCCTGGTTTGTCTGTATGTGTATTCAGAGCCAGTGGGCAACGGACTTTCAAAATAATAATAAAAAAACGGCTAAGCCAGCCCTACCCAACTAAACAAAACTTCATGCTAATCAATTCAATGCAATGAGTAAGATTTTAGCCTGGACCAAAGAGAAGGACCAACTAAACCAGCAGCGCCATCTCCGTAGTTTGAAATTCCACTTACAAGATGTAGAAAACATGATGCAACATTTTATTTTATTGTTAGGATGGTACGAGTTGAGCAGTGTCTTTCTCGTTAACCGCAAAAACACAGCAGCTTTTCCTCATCATGTCCACTCATCCAGTCAAACTGCAGCCTTCCGTACTGAGTCTTCCCCCTGAGATTGGAAGTGAAGAAGCTCTGCTGGGAGTTCATTGGGATCACAAAGTGGTCCTTAAAGGAGGCAGGCTCTCGGGTGTCTTTCATCTGAACCTCCTGCACCACCCTCTGATGTGCTTCTGCCTGGCCAAGCTGCAGTGATGGGATGGTTTCAGCGGGTTGTCTGGCGTTGGAAAACTTGACTGGATGCCCTCTAGCGGCTAACCTTGCTCCCCGTTGAGAACAGAAACCTTGGAGAACAATACCTTTGTACAGGTTCTTCCTCCAGTCAGGCATGGAAATGTTGCCCTTTTGGTCTTTGGTGGGAAGGATAGTTTGTGCAAATTGTGGTGATAAATCGGAAAACAGTTGGTCGCTCGGCCATTCAAGACCGCTAACACTTGTGGGCTGAGTTGGAATAGTGGAGATCTTAGACCGAAGATCAGGACGGCGATACAGTCCACCGTTCAGATGCAGCCCGCCAGTATTAGTCTGAACTTGGGAGTAGGCACCCTTAGAAGCAGGAAAGCGTTCTGTTTTTGTGGAACACTTTCCAGGGTGTGACAAGTTTTTGGTGCCATACCTTTTCATCTTGTAGATTTCTAAGACTTTTCGATCAAGGCGTACCTGTGCTATGTCTCTGATGTTTTTACATTTGCTGGCCAATGGGAGGAAGCATTCCCTCATTGGTGGACATACAGAAGGCCAAAGGTCTGGTTGTGGTAGAGGATCCTCTGGTGATGGTGGGGGAGGCTTAGGTGGGTAAGGAGTCAAGTTTTGAGGCTCGGTAGGTGATTTGTAGGTTAGTTTTGTGGTTATCCTCGATGCTGTAAGTATCAATCAGAGTTAATGATGGTCTGGTTTGCTTGTAAGGTCAGGATATCTCTAAAATCACATGGACTTCCTGCTTAACAACAACTCTGTTCTTGCATGAGGCCAAATGTCTTCCCACATCAAATGAATACAGTATGTTCTTTTGCAGACAGTAACCTTGCTTTGAGATGACAACAACTGGATACACCACAGCACTTTTTGCAGACACCATAGGACTCATCACAGAAGGTTCTGGAAGCTTCAGGGTTCCTGTTGGTCCTTAAAGAAATCTTAATTCAGTTATATGACATTTAGGACAAAAAGGTTCATGAATATATAGATCTTTATATTATTTTCTTACCCTAGTAGATTAATTGCTGTTAAATAGGCTACATATGTATTGTTAAACTTAAAACATGCGAAAATAACCAAGTAGGGTGGTTTGTTCGAGGTTATCCTGGATTCTGTAAGTATGGAAAGGAACATGGAACACAAAAAATGTAAACTTATGAGTGGTGATCTAAATACTGTAAGAAGCAATGGGCATCAGGCAAGAACATTTAAGGATTCCTTTCCTAAACCTATCTTCACCTACCTTTTTCTGCAAGGTTTGTTTGGACGAGTGTCTCATGTTAGACTCAGCACAACTATACCTCCATGAGTCTACAGCAATGCTAGTGTCGCATTAAGACCATAGCTGTTGTGGATTTCATTAGCTATGATAGTATTTGGTCACAATTCAAAGTACTGGAATGATAAATCGATCCTCAGACAGTAACCTTGCTTTGAGATGACAGCAACTGGAGACACCACAGGACTCATCACGGAAGATTCTGGAAGCTGCAGGGCTTCTGTTGGTCCTTAAAGAAATCTTAAATTCAGTCGTATGACATTTAGGACAAAAAGGTTCCTAAATATACAAGTCTTAAAATGAATGCTGTGTTAACTTCAACTTATAAAGAGGGTTCTTGAAATCATTTTCTTACCCTAGTAGATTAATTGCTGTTATATAGGCTTCTTATGTATTGTTAAAGCATATGAAAATAATCATCCCAAATGCCATATTAGCATAAATTGCTGGTACCTTTGGAAATGAAGCTGGATAGTTTCTCTCTGACAGGCACAGAAACATATTGGTGGGGAGCTTTGATGGTTTCTTGAGGCTTGATGCCTTCTCGTTTCTCTCCCAGTTGTTTAGGTCCATTGTCATGACAAGTAAGTCTAGAAGAAAAAGGTTTGCTTAAAGCTGTCTTTTCTAAATTGCATGAGAAATAGCAATTCTCATTTATTGTAACACTTACAGGGAGTTCTCCACAGTGTTTCTTGAATTGTATGTTGAACTGACTTCTTGCCTCTGAGGCTGGTTCTGCAATGTAGTCTGGATGTCGTAAGTGGGCTTCAGAAGTTCAAACCCATCCTTTTTGTCTCCTTCCCTTTCTTTATTCTCATCCGCCATTTCCTTTCTCTCTACCTTGCCTTTCTCATTTCCCTTATCTTCCTTTTCTTTCCCCCTCCTTTTCACATAATCTGTCTTTATTTCCTCTTCCTCTTCCTCCTCATCGTCTGCCAACCAGAACACTCTTGTGCTTACATCCTCCTGATCATATGTTGTGCAGTGCTGAACACTATAACATATATCATCCGAATAGCCCTTCATGGTAAGAGCCTTTCCCTTCCTCCCCCAGCTCCGGATCACAGAGTTAGGGATGTATCCATCTGGAGCTATGGGCCACCTCAGAGGCTCCATGTTCACATCAACAGTTTCCGACATGATGTGATATTTGGCCCTCTTCACATGTTGGGACATCAGAATCTTGCACCAGTGTTGCCCAACATCAAGCTGTAACTGCATAAGAGTGAGATGTCAAAGAGGAAAGTACGGATTGATATGTCTGAAAATACGTTTCCTGTTTTACAGAGTTGGCCACCTCTCTCATGTACGTTGAATATGAGGCTAAGGCCTGAAGATGGTTAGCGTAGCTTAGCATAAAGACTGGAAACAAATGAAAACCGCTAGCGTGGCCTTGCCCAAAGATAACAGAATTTGAAATGACCTTTCAAGAACACTTAAACACGTCAACCAAGTTGGAAAAAAATTAAAACATTAAGAGACTACAAAGAAACATGGAAAGACCACGAAAAAAAGACTACAAAAACACTAAGGAACAACAAAGAAATGGGAAACCGCTTCCATAAAGACCACTAAAAGCTTCATGACTATGAAAATGAGCAAAATATCAACAACAATCACTGAAGTACTACAAAGAGACATAAAAATGACCACAAATACATCTAACTACAAAAAGACAAAACTAGCTTTTTCCAGTCTTGGGTGCTAAGGCTAAGCTAACCGACTGCTAGCTCCAGCTTTAAATTTACCAAACCAACTTGACCAACTGTGCTCTCATTTAATAATTGTTGATAAAAAGATTACGTTTATTTCTAAAAATGTACTATTGGGTTGATGAAAGGATTAAAAATTAGCTACATGCTACTTTTGTGCTTCCTTCCTTTGAATAAGAAACACAATTGCCAGGAGCTATCATATCAGCCAGAGTTGTAACTCACCAGGATGACCTTCTTTCCTCCTTTTTTTTTATTCACCTACTTTTTAGCAAGTGCTTTCTGCTGGCTTTTATTTCCTGCTGTCAGCTTAGTTTAACGGGAGAGCCCCCCGCTTAACTTCTGCTGTGATTCATTCATTGTTCAAATGTAAACATTTCAATTGGAATTTTAACAACTAATTTACAAAATGGAACTGACAACAGGGTTACCATTCCACAGATAGGAACAGGAGTTTCTAGAAAAAAATATTTCGGGTATTTCTGTGTGACTACATTACTTCCTGGTTGAGAGACGCCGGCCAGATGGTCGTTAAACTTTTGGTAAGCAGGTGACCAAAAGCTGCTCGCTGATTGGCAGCTTCATACTTTTCCACGGACGCAACTCTCTGCGCCTCGACCCTTCCACTTTTATTGACAGCCAATCGGTTTTCATGATCTTGGACCTCATGTGATTGGACCATGACCCTGTCTTATATTTTTACACCCGCCATTAGTTTTCTGGATCATGCCGTCATGGAAAATGTAAATGCGGCCGCAGAAAATTGTGTTTTTTCTTTACAAAAACATCCTTTCCCAAGGCGTCCCCTGGAAGAATAAAGGAGCTTGGACCGGACCAACCCGATTTAAAAATTCATCAGCAGGTAAGTGATCGAGGACGAGTTTACAACCGGGGCTTTTCACGATAAACGGAGCTGTTAGCTGGATGTGCTGTTAGCAATGCCTTCTATTGCTTTCCCTGCCTGCTGTGTCAAAGCGTTGTGGACAACGACGGGGGTACAAAATGTAAGACATTTTAGAGAGAAATGCAAACGGCACGAAAGTAGCCGCGGTTATCTAGAGTCTAGACAACAGTATGAGGCTAAGCTTTTTGGGCAGGCTTAGCATTGCTGGACAGCTAGATGAATCGGCATTGGAAAGCACAACCAAGAGGTGACAAAAACTAAATTAACATTTAATTCTAACAGGTTTAAATATGTACCCTTGTCTGCTAATGTGTAATGTTGGTTAGCTAGGTTTAGGAAAAAACCAACCGATCTGTCCCGAATAATAGACTGTGACATTTTGTTGATCATTTGAGTTTGCTTTGGGTGGCCATGATAAGAGTGAGGGCTCCGATAATCCCTGGATATTCCTTGGTTTGATGGATTTTGTTGCCTCCCTTGATGGAGTGTTGAAAGAGCACCTTGAGAACGCGACTGTATTTAAGGCCCGTGCAGAGCGAGCTACTGGACTGTATAGAGCTCCTGCGGTCACGTGACTTTTGGTTGGGAGCCACCATTTTGGCAGTCAACATGACCACCGGTGCCAGTGTTTTCTTATCGAGCGAGTATACTTCTCATTTTAATTCAAGTGAAATTCGGCTTTATAGTACAAAATTAGAGAGATTAAATATAAGCGACCCATATAATTCACCCGGTGTGCTTTTCAAGAGCATAACCTCCTGCTCTGAAGACGATGTACCCGACTTGCGCTACGCAGACATCCACAGCTATCTTGTAAGCTTTCCATCAGTGTACTCAGGAGACTCCCTCAGAGCGTACAAAAGCTTGGAGGCTTACAAATGGTGTCAGTCCGGCTTCGTAAACAACATTCAACTGTGGAGTCTTACATCCAAAAACTTCGGCATCATCACTGCAAGGGTAAGT
This sequence comes from Eleginops maclovinus, assembly GCF_036324505.1. Lineage (NCBI taxonomy): Eukaryota > Metazoa > Chordata > Actinopteri > Perciformes > Eleginopidae > Eleginops > Eleginops maclovinus. The sequence goes on along the minus strand of NC_086366.1, from coordinate 21,364,301 downwards.
ATTAAATTATTCCAGTTTGATAGGCAGTGTCACGTTAGCATTGTTTGTTTATTAGCTTGGCTAGCTACGGAAGTGTCACGTTAGCTTGTTTTTTAGCTTGGATAGCTACTGCAGTGCATCTGTAACTTGCTAGTTTGTATTTTTGATCGTACTCAACCAAAGTGGCTGGCGTTTTTTACCTTTATTTATCTGTTTTGGAATTTCATATAGGTTAATCACTCCCAAAGGCTTAATGAAAGTCAACTAAAGCCATGGGTGGTGGTGAGGAACGACGGTGTTGTGCTGGGAGCCCACTGCAACTGCACAGCGGGACTCGGGGAGAGCTGCTCTCATGTGTCAGCTGTTCTCTTCAGTCTGTGGGGAAAAAACAACGCAAGGCACGAGGAGATCAGCTGCACATCCAAAAAATGCAAGTGGGCCTCTCCCAGTGAGGATGCTGCGAAGAATGTGGAGTACCTGCAGGGCAAGGACATCATATTCAACCATACTCAACAAAATAAAAAGGGGAATTCCACCAAGGGTACCTCTGCGCCCCCATCTTTCCCACCCCTGACTGCTGCTGAGCAAACACAGTTCTACCAAAATCTCTCACAGTGCCGGACTCAAGATGGGAAGTCCTGCAGACCTGCAGTCCTGTCAGTTGTTCGCGGGTACGCCACATCCTATGTACCCAAGGCTGTCAAGCTAGATTTACCTGAACCCCTTACCAGTCTGTATGACAAGAAGGCAAGAGACCTGAACCTGGCTGAATTACAAGAGCGTGCAGAAGGAATATTTGAGGACTTGACTGTCACTGAAGAACAGGTACATAACATATTCTGTTTACTAATGACTGAAATCTAAGATCTACCATGTTATGTGCACGTGTACTGTGTGTGCGCTATCTTGCAATGTAAATGAGAAACTGTTTGGATTGCCATGTTTTCAGAGTGATATTGTAGAGGAGGAGACCCAAGCACAGTCCAAGTCCAGAATTTGGTTTGATCAAAGGAGTGGTAGGGTGACAGGATCTACCTTCAGAGCAGCAACAAGAACAGACCTCAGAAAGCCAGCCGTGTCTCTCATAAGACAGATATGTGACCCAAAGTCCCATGTTTTCAGCAGTGAGGCTACCAGGTATTCATGGGCAGAGAATTCCAGCCAATGTCAACATGCAGTTGAACATCCTATCATCATGTATCATGTGGGATGATATATGCCACATCTTCAGGAAGGTACTGACAAGTCAAGGGTAGTGTGTGTGAGCATTACAACTGCATGTTGAAATCAGCTGGAATTTCCCTGTAAACTAAAATAGGGTGTGCAGTGTGTAATCTCTTCTATGTATGTGTTAACTTACTTACGTACAACATATGGTGTACAAGAAAATTAGTGTGAGGTGAATGAACAGAGAGGGTAAATGCAGTAAGTACTAGGCTATTCTTTAAAAAGAAGTGTAAAACCAAGTACAGCATTAAACATTTGTAAAGGGCAGGGAGGTAGCAATGTGGGGTGGCATTACTATTGTCCAAAACTCATATTTCCATTGTTTCTTCAGATGGGGATGCAATAATGAAGAACTGGCCAGAAAATACTACGAAATGCAGCATCGCCTATCACACACAGACGTCCTGGTGCGACCAGCCGGATTTAGAATTTCACCTCTGCACCCATTTATCGGGGCCTCACCTGATGGGTATGTGTCCTGTAGCTGCTGTGGTACAGGTGTCTTAGAAATGAAGTGCCCATTTTCTGCAAAGGAGCTTTCTGTCAATGAAGCTGTAAATTCTGTTGCACACTTTTGCCTTGAACAAGATTCCCTAGGAAAAATTAGACTTAAGCGAGACCATGCATACTTCTACCAAGTGCAGATGCAGCTATTTGTTACCAAATTGGCATACTGTGATTTCATTCTGTGGACTGAAAAGGAAGGTGATTCACCCTTTGTGGAACGCATTACATTTGACCCAGAATTCTTTCTCAAAGAACTTGAACTTGCTCGTGACTTCTTCCTAAAATGCATCATCCCAGAGCTGTTAGGCAAATGGTTTTCTGCACCAAAACAAGCAACTGCAAGCACCGATCCCCAGCAACAGTGGTGCTACTGCCGTGCACCTGCGGCAGGGAATATGCTTGTTTGTGCCTCAGGGTTCTGTGCCGTGAAGAGGTTCCACCAAACCTGCCTTCGGATGAAAAGGGTACCGAAACAGTGGGTGTGTCCTAGTTGTAGGAAACTAATCAATGCTCAAAAAAAAAAAACATAATTACTTAGTCTTACTTACTTACGAAATGTGTGAATATGAATGAGCTGATGCAATGTAAATATTTTATTAATTAATAAACAACTGTTAAACCAATGTCTTCTGTGTCTGTAGCAGTATCTGTAGCGATCTTAAAATGTGGATAGGTCACTCAAATCTAGTGAGTGAGAAAAGAAGTCACAAGAAACAAGTGAGAAGCGAATCAAAAAGGTTTATTTTCTGTTGACGCACAAATTCATCACTCAAAGGGCACCACAGAATCAGGTACATTTGTTAGTCCACAACATACACTCACAATTTTATCAAGATAAGTAACATCATTTTCTTTCTCTATGTCTGTGAAAGTTATTGGCACAGTGCTTTGTAAGATAGTATATTTCTGACGAAGTACTCCTATGACTCTTTCGATGTGAATCCTTAAAGAGGCTAGAGATCTTGTATTCTCTATGTCAGCAGGATCTAACTGTGTTTTTCCACGAGTAAATGCTGGAATTTTTAATTCAGCCTGACACCTTTCAACAGACTCTTTCACCAGAAACCCCCTGTCTGCCAAAACAACATCCCCTGGGAGAATATTAGGTAAAAAAGTAGTGTTCTGTAATGAACTTATCACTGGTGCGACCTCCCCATCCAGTAGAAATGAAACAAATTGAACCTTGAGGGCAAATGGCAATTAAATATTTCATGGTGTGATGTGATTTGTATCTTGAGTAACACTGCGCACTGGGTCGCAATCTACTTGGTTTCTCTAGAAATATTTCAAAGCAATCAATGATACAAACAGTCTTCTCGTAGTCACCATTTCTAAATACATATGGAAGAGATGTTCTTAAAGATTCTCTTTCAGGCCACACCACTAGGCTTGGCACCAGTCTACAATACATCAAATTAACACAGTTTTTGAAGTGCCTGGAGACAGTAGTTGGGTCGATGCCAAAATAAAAACCCAAAAAGTCAAATGTTAAGTTCATTCGAAGCTTCATCAAAGTCAACATGTATTGTTGAAAACATGTTATTGATGATTTAACTTTGAGAAATGGAGCCAGATATTGAAAAATGGTCATGAGACATGCATAGGTTGCCAGCCCAGTGAGGACATTCACCTTTTTATCATTGTTATTTAAACTAATCTCTGTCAGGGTCTTCCTATTAATCTTTTCCCTTAACAACACATTTTCAGCCCTTAGAGCTTGGCATTCTTGCTCAAGACTCTGGATGCGGGTACAGCAGGTTTCAGAGGTGCATGGTGGTGTTACTGGTTCAGGCTGGACAGGATCATCGGCTGAGTCTTCCAACGGATCTGTGATGGGGGGCTCCTTCAAAGGCTCTGTGATATGGTCTTCTGGGGCTGCATCAGTTGATGTCCTGATGAAAACACAGAAGCAGCAAAATAAGCTTTCATGCATACAATACTGATGGCAGTTTGACATGTTTACATGTTTACAGTTTGACATGTTTAATGGAAATCATATGATATTAGCCTTCATTAAAGACCTCATGACACGTGGAAAATAAAGTAATATACATACACACATTGAAAGTACACATACAAAATAGTCACTTGAAGTTGGTTTTAATCATTATGATAGAGAAATTGAGTTTGTACGGCCTTTTAAAAGTGCGATTTTTGCGATCTGCTACCGACCTTCCTATTAGTCAGTCACATGACCTATGACGTACACTCCGGAACGGCTCCTTGGTCAAGACACTATCCCACCTGTCACTCACGACTATCCTGACACCTGTCAACAACATGGATTCTGACAACTCCGATTCATCCTCGGATCCTGACACATTTTTCGAAGTGGCAGAGTCCGACCCAATGCTGGAGGACAATGTGAGGGGCGTTATGCCCTATAGATACGAGCCATACTTGGATGAGTTGGAGCCACAGGGTTCTACGGAAAGTTCGGATGGCGAGGCAGAAGGCGCTGTTGGTGGTGCTGCTGTGGCAGACGGTCGGATGCCTATGGATTTTGGCAGACTACAGCACGTGGAATGGTAACTTCCTTCTTGTTCACTTTTCTGACAATGAACACTCCGTAAGATATTGTACTTTGTAATATCCACCACAACCAGCGTTTGCACCAGCGAGCATGTGTGTGTGCAGTCTGCCTCCTCACCTCCCAGAATTAGCCAAATAGTCACCATTACTAGCCTACAGATCGCAAAGGGCCATTGTTGTTTCCCGGTGCTTGTCATAGTCTTAATCTTTATTTAGTTATGTTATTTTTTTTGAGAGCGATGAAAATACCAATTAGGTCTACTATATTAGTTTGCCCTGCGTCATACTCATACAGTAGCCTATGCTATAACCCAGTAGTAGCCTATGCTATAACCTAGCTCCTGACCAGTGGCCATCCTTCCGCGATTAGGCTAGTTCTACGTCGGCTTTTCACGCGAATCAACCCATGACATTGACACTTTGTAAAGTTCTGTGACAATTGTAAGATTGTTTCAAGCCCCTTGCCTTTATCTGTTATATTTTAGGTGTTCTTGTGGGAGATGTGAGCCAATGCCACTGGTAGTGGAGTCGGTGTGCTGCCGCGAACAGTCAAGAGTGTGCGAGAGGAGAGAGGAGGAGGGAGCAGACACCCGCTGCATCACAGAACATTCTGGCTTTGAGCCAGTTTGTCTGAATCTGCATGTTCTGCGCACCGCACATTTCCACTATCGGCAAGAATACGGGGATGTAGAGGGAAACGAGTGAGTATACAATCCTATTGTAAAATCATTTGTATGGACTAGTAGGAATTGTATGATTTGATATCACCAATGACGTAAATGTATGCGTAAAACGAACTGTCATGTAGGTTACAGTAGGCCTAGGCCTACATCTAAAACACCTGTGTTTTTCTTCTGATTTTCTTTCAACTTTTAGGTGGAAGAGGTACACTGGATACAGACAGTTTGTGCGATGGTGCTACGAGTACCTGGGAAGACATGTCAGGGTCCCCATACCTTCCTGTGTGGTGTGGTGTATCCGGAGAACTTTTCCCTCCATTGATTACAGGGGGTTCCAGGACACCAACAGCCCGTGATGATACATGTATGCTGTTAACTTGTTAATTTTGTTTTTTTAGTTTAAATACATGAGTTTGTAAATACATGAAAATGAATGTCAATACATGATACCTCTGGCTTCACATGAATGTGTCTTCATTTTTACAACTTACAACAGCTTACAACAAATAGGCCTAGCAAATCAATTTACACCTTCACCATGGAAGGGTAGCTGATATTTTTGATCATACGGTGTCTAAGATGTGCTGTACTTCAGGGACAATGCAATACAAGCCCACATGGATAAGGGGGAAAACTGTAGCAACACAGACATACTACACACCCTGTAATGACACTTTTCAGAACACCAAGGTGAGGATGGAGCAGGAGGTTCCCAACACAGTAAATCAAAGCACTCACGGCAAAGATGAAATTAAGTTTGTGTTTATTCCATTCAGTCCGGTTCTCATGTGTACATTTAGGTGTTATTTGTAATGCTAAAGCGGGTCATATGTGCATTGACTGCTGCCCTCTTATCCGGCTTTTCGAATGATGCATTGAGTGGCTCTGTAACAGGGGACGGGTCTGGGATGTCAAAGTCATCACCGTTGTAGTCCTCACCTCGACACATGGCCTCCACCATCCGCATCAGCTCTTCAGCATAGCCTGTTGCAGAGGAATATGGGACAAGGTTCAAATTAATCCAACCATAGATATGACACACGACTATGTACATCTCAAAATACAAATCATATCTGCAATCAACTTTCTATTATGCTTACCAAAAGATGGCTCCTGTAAGACTTTCCTCACAATGTAGCCGCCCTTCTTATACTTTGGATACCGCAGGTTGAACATCATCTCGCCATCGTGTCTGCTCCGCTGCTCCCTGTTGGCATTCTCGTTGAAATGCAAAGCAGCCAGGATCCCTCTAAGAACAGAACACAAACAGAATAATCAGGAACAAGATGACCATTCTTAACAGCGAAACATAAACAAGTCAACCCAAAAGAGCCCATGTTACCCCTCTATTTATCAGGTTGCACTGCCTAACAGTGGCTGCCCAAACCAGGCACAAGGCCCTGACCCTTGCCTACAAAACCACTTCAGGACATGTACATTTCCTGTGCACTGCAAATGTTGCAAGCTGTGATTTTGTCCTCGATTGTAAGTCGCTCTGGATAAAAGCGTCTGGCAAGTGTAATGTAATAGAATGTAATAATGTCCTAAAAGAATGTTTCACGGAATATTTCTTTGATTACCTGCTCTCCATCCCTTTGTATGAAAAGTGGCACATCTTTGGCGCAAAGTGGGTAATCACGCTATGGAATGCTTCGAGGTAGGATGTCTGGTGTGACGGGGACAGGCGTTGTATATCTGCACACAGCCTCTTGTTCCGGATGATCTTCTCCACTTCAATAGACACCTTCGTATCTGAAGAACATTGTACAAAATACATGTAAATTATGCAACATGATGCAACATGATACTGTGATCACAATCTCTGTAAAATAAACATTAGGAGTATACTAACGACAACTCAGCCACGGTTTACGCTGTTCCCTGCCTTCCAGGACTCCGTGCGCACAAGAAGAGAACAGTCCCTCGAACCCGGTGTGCCTGTTGTGGATGTGATCGATGACTGATGTCCATTTGTCCACCACAAGTTGTCCACTGCCAGGAGGCGTCGAGACCACGGACCAGTACAGATGGTTTATAATACTTCCCACCCAGGGTTTGAGGTCCTGGCAACCTCTAGTTTGTCCAAGGCTCTGCAGCTTCTTCTTGACACCTGAGTAAACATGTGTAGATGAATAAATAAATAGAAATCTAATGTACTGCTTGAAGGTCTTGACTCCAAGGGCATAACTAAAACCCTTTTTAGATACATGAACAGCCTGTAATAGCCTGAAATAGGCCCTGTCCTCCACACACACAAGGATTTCACACATAAAATTTGTCCAAACCCAAAAAATCATATCTTTCAAAAAGGAATGTCAAGGTAGTGCTTCAAGTCTCTCTTAAAAATTACATTAAACAGGTTTAAACATGTTGCACTTACTCTTGGCTACATGCCATATGTCAAACTGGTGCGTGATGTCTGGATGGTCCTCTCTAATCATCATGTTGATGCCTATGTGTCTGTCTGTCACGAGAGTTCCGACATCCACAAAGCCCTGGACTTTCTCAAGGGATCGCTGCAGTCCCACTTTCTCCATGTGGTAGGACCCTCCAACCTCATTGCTCTAAAACATAAAAAGCAGGAGATTTTGATGAGCATAACATTGACTAGTATAAAATTGTCCTTACTACGACAGAAGAGTGTGTTTTCTATACTGGGCAGGACTCACATAGAGGCATAATACATCTGAAATGTACCTGTACAAGTTGTACGTCAATAACAGCTGTTTTCCGGAGCTCCATTGTTGAGTAGGTGCCGTACTTAGCGCAATGCCCTGGGGTGTCGGCACGCCCGTCACCACCACACACGATGGGTTCCCCTTCTGCCTGTAGCAGACAGAGCATGGCAAACTGCTGCTCGCCCCAAACTCGCTTCACAGCTTTGAAAAGCACCTGGTCCTGATGTCTGAAGAACGATCTTTCCGACATCACAGCAACGCCCAATCTGGATAGGACACGCAGCACCTTGGTGACAGTGGCCCCACTGAAGAGAATGGCAGCGGACAACAACACATTCCCAGCTGCTGTTCTGCCGAAGAAAGGTTGACTGTTCCATAGTCCTTGGTTCCCACATCCCCCGCACTGGATGGTGACCTGCAACTGTGTTCCTACTTCTTTACACTGCCAGGACAGTGACCTGCTCCCACAAAGTCCACAGCTGCACCATGTTGACAACAGCGTCACCAGGCATTCCCAGAACACAAGAAAAACGCTACCTGCTGGCGCCTCAGGTGGCGGCACTGGTGGAGTATTGTGTTCAGGACTCTCTTCAGCTGAATCATCAGAGGACGGCAGCTTGTAGTCGGGATCATCTGTCGACATGTTGTCATCTGAGTCAGAGCCACAAGAGGTTGAGTTGTCGGTGTTGTGAAAGCAAAAGCAGTCATCCTCAGTCTGAGTCCCAACAGTGACCATTGATGTAGTAGCCTGCACACCTGGGGAAAAAACAATGTTTAGTATATAGAAATCAGTGTCAGCTTGAAGGAAATCTTCATTCAATACACACAACTTTTTGTGAAGCTTGCTCGCACTAGTAAATTTGTAGATTGTAAAATAGTCTTTTCCTAAGACAGATAGTTTTTCCAACATTCTTGTGTAGATGTGAAAATAGATGTTTGACATAGAAAAGGATTGTCATTAGTGATGTATCTATCTACACAAGATGCAATGCTGAAAAGACCCGTTTCCCCGGACATCTGTTTGGCTAAAATACGTACATAAATGATAAAATACCTTTAGTCCGTCCCCTTCCTTTGAACTGCATAGCCACCGTCCTTGTTGGTGGCCTCAGACACACTTGAACGGAAAAGTCACTGTGCTGATCTTCTGTTGAATTCACCTGAATAAATAAGTAAGTAAATAAATAAATGTGTGTATACATATGTGTGTGTGTGTAAAAGTTAAAAAAAAAACTAAAAAATAGAGTTTCCTTCCAACACAGGTAACCTAGTAAAAAGTAGACCAGTGTATTTGTCTTACAATCAGCTGATTCTGCACTGGTTGAATTGAGTTTGTGGTGGGTCCTTGTTAGGTTTTTAGTGTTTTTCAGTAATGACAGTCCATCTATCTAGTTAGGTACAATGGAGTAAATGGTGTAACGGTTATGTTATATGTGCTACTGTTGTAATTACACCACAAAAGTACTTTTACTTTTAACACCTCTGGAGATGGTGAGGGTGAAGGTCTGAGAGAGGGGGCACTGGCACTTGATATACTGTAATGCTGTGTGTAGTTAGTCAAATAAAATCTTTAGTCAGTAACTTAGTTGACCTGAACGCTTTCCGAAAACTTACATCAGTAGATGGGTCCCCGTCAGGAAAGTCATCGCTTTCCTCTTCAGCAACATACTCAGACTGGCATTCCTGTAGTACCTGAAACATAAATAAATAAATCACAAGATTTAGCGTGAGTTGGAGGGGGAAAAAAACGCTACCGCAAACCTAAAACAAACACTTGAGACTTGACTTTTTGCTAACACTCTGAGGTGAACTTAGCTGAATAGCTAAAGCACTTAGCACTAGTAGCCAGCTGAGCTGAAGTGTTCAGAGCTAGCGCCAACTTCAACTATGAAGAACCACCGCAAGCTGTTTACACAGTGCCAAACACTCATTCCTTTGCATTTCATTTCCCTTCCATTATTAAAATATAGTCCAAAATAAGAAGGTACGTACCTCCAATCTCTGCCTTTTCTCCAGAGCATGAGACCTCCGGCTCTTGACGTCGCCGTTCGCCCCCGGGGCTAACCTCGAGCTTGTCCCTCGATGAAATATACGCGGAACCGAATTGGGCAGCAAAACCTTCTTCAGACGAACATCAATACCAAGCTGCTCCTTCAGAGCGGGGATCGAGTCGTAGCACTCCTCTTCAAAATGCGCTGAGCAAAGTACAGACGACGAGCTTGGCTTCCATACTGTTCCTTTCGGACCAGCTCTTGTCCTACAAACTTGTTGCGTCCAGAGTTCACACAAAGCAGGGTCTTTCGGAAACCGATGAAGGGTAAAACCGTTCTCCCTGGTGTTTGAACAATACGCTGCAACACACCGCTCAGGCATGTTCTCAACAAAAATATTAAGAACAAAACTTTAAAGATGCTAAAACTGCGAGTACGACTTACTGTGACTAGAAATGATCAAGGTCAAGGGTGGCAGCAGGTGCAATCAGGTCTAAAAGCGTTCCGGAGCATACGTCATCTTTATGTTGGAACGTTGTCAAGACACTGGCCTGTGGATTTCAGTGGCTTGCGTACAAATTTCGAAAATAACAGAGAACCGGGCATATTTATCACAATTATGTATTTCAAATCGAAAATAAAAGTTATTTTAGACTAAATAAAAAAAGGTAGTCTCTAGGTGTCATGAGGTCTTTAAATGACTGGTGTGACGTTATTGTTTATAACCATATCACGGCAGTTAACTATTTGAAATAAAATAATCTGAATAACACACCGATCACAAGTAGACCCAACATGTAATCAGACAGGAGTTTGATCTACCCACCTTTGACGGATGGCTTCTGCAGATATCTTTGCCTGCTCTACTTTGTGCAGTTTAGCCTTCTGCCTTCTGTTAAAAACCTCCAGTCTCGTTTTATGTCTCCTCTTCTCTGGAGATGGAAGGTAATCGAAAATTGAGGGGATAAAATCCGGACTCAACGGATTATCACTCTTTCTCCCTACAAAATAAGAAGGAATATTTCAACACGGGTTTGTTTACCACTAGCTTGCTACAAGCTAACTTGCTAACTGGCTAGGCTGCGCCAGAGCCACACTTGTTGAGTTAAAAAGGGACATCACAGTGTCCGTTAGCTATAATAACTGGGTGCTACTTCTTAAATTAAACTAATTAAATTTAATTAAACTGACCAGAAACTTTTTGTAGCATTGTACTGTATTCCTTCACCCACCTGATATGAAGTGATCACTGCATAAGCGAAAGCCAACGGCCGGGGGGTCCCATCTTTCAGTCTTTTTCTGAAGGCTCCTGGCTCTTTTAATCGCTCCAATCCACTTCTCCCTCCTCTCCGCGTCTTTAGGAATGCGATAATACGATACACCTTTCTTTTTCCCACGCCTATTTGTGCAACCTGGTGCACAGCAGTTATCCACCATCCTTGACAGTCTGCCAGTGCCTGTCAATTTACTGCCGCGATGACTGCCAAAATGGCTGCCCCTGTCGTATCTCGTCACGTGACCAGCATATATGACATCATCTGCAGGAGCTCTGTTGTTAGGGAACACATCATCAAAGAAGCTCAGAGCAGTGTTTTAAAAAAAAAAAAATCAATCCAGGCAGATGAGACAATCGATATTGCCACACAGTGCCAACTTGTTCTTGTGCTGCATTGATGATAAACACAACATGCAGGAACGATATGTTGAGTTCATTCCTTTGCAGTCAGCTACAGCTGAGTCCATCCTACACCATTAAAAGAGCGTCTTTCTGCCATCCTTCCTGAGGATCAGAAAAGCAAGCTCATCTGCCAGGCGTATGCAGTGGCGGTTCTTCCATTAGGCAAACCTCGGCAATTGCCTAGGGCCTCAACCAAATAGGGGCCCCCAAATCTGACCATCCCAGTCACAGTAAAGACACAAAAAACGAATGTTAATTTGTTACTTAAGTGAAGTAAAAAAACAAAACACATTTCTAATAAAAAAACAAGAAATATCAGCATAATACCGAATTAATGTCTAAATAATAATTGTCCAAGCACACATACCCCCCTCCATTACTGTGCATTGACTAGTCCATAATATGATGACGTAGCAATAATGACGTGCCTTCAAACCAAAGCAGCGGGAAGTAAACTGTATGCGACTCGGTAAAAATGAAGCGGAGCTACGAAAGTGGTTATTCTAAAAGAAAGAGAGCAAAAGAATTGCAGATACACTGCCAAAATTAACGTCCTTTGGCTTTTTTTACATCTCCTGCTGCTACAGCATCCGCTGTAGTAGCTCCTGAACTTGCTAGTTCTACATGCTCAGCAGGTATTGATGAGGAACATGTTGAAGTGGAAGGAGAGGTGGCTATGGGTGCCGAAGGAGAAGAGGTGGCTATAGAAGCCGAAGCAGAGGAACAGGTGACTCTGGATGATGAAGACGAAGGTGATTTAGTGGTGAGTAGTGCTAGGCCATTTACCACCAGCAGTGGAGATAATTTAATAATAGGCGACGACCCTGCACATTGGCCAGAAAATTTAACAGACAGAGAGCGTTGTTCAATAGTACAGAAAGGACCAGTGCAGATACGAGGAGATTTCCCCCAGAACACTCAGGGCAGATGATTCACAAACAAGTACTACAACATGAACATGAAGAATGGCGAAAAAATCCAGAGGTCCTGGCTCGTGTACAGCATGATGAAAGACCGCGCTGTTTGCTTCTGTTGTCGGCTGTTTGGCAATTGCAACAAGCAGCGGTTCAGCTCCGATGGCACAAACGATTGGAAAAATTTAGCAGCCTTCTTAAAAGATCACGCGAGGTCTGCCGATCATCTTGATAATATGGCTGCTTGGCGAACACTTCATCAACGGCTTCAAACAGGTAAAGCCATAGATAATGTGAACCAAGAGCTGTTTGTAAATGAAGTTAACAAATGGAGAGAGATTCTGAAACGACTGATTGCCATTATTACACATCTGGCCGAGCGCAACTTAGCTTTTCGAGGCCATTCAGAGAAGCTGTATGAGCACGGCAATGGCAATTTCTTAGGCCAAGTTCAACTGATGGCTCAGTTTGACCCTGTACTGAGGGGCCACGTGAAGAGGGTAGCTGAGAAAGCAGTCTCTGAGAGTTACTTCAGTAAAGTGATTCAAAATGAATTGATTTGCTTGATCGGAAGCTGCGTGACGAAAACAATAGTGGAGAGGGTGAAGAAGTCCAAATACTTCAGTGTCATCATGGACTGCACCCCAGATGTCAGCCATGATGAGCAGCTGTCCGTGGTGCTGAGGATTGTGGACTGTAAGCCTGGCGAAGGAGTGTCTATTCATGAGCACTTTGTTGGCTTTCTCGTGGCAGAGGACACAACTGGGAAAGGCCTACTCAAATTGTTTTTGGGACACCTGCAGACACTAAATTTGGATCTTGCTGATTGTCGTGGGCAATCCTACGACAACGGCAGTAACATGCAGGGGAAGAAACAGGGGGTCCAGAGCAGAATCCTGGAGCTTAACAACAAAGCACTCTGTGTCCCATGTGCCAGCCACACATTGAATCTGGTGGTTGGTGATGCTGCCAAGTCTTCTGTGACAGCTTTAAGTTTTTTTGGACTGTTACAGCGACTGTATGCTATTTTCAGTGCTTCAGTTCACCGCTGGACAATCCTTCAAAAACACGTGACGGATTTTACCATTAAATCACTCAGTGCAACAAGATGGGAGGATAGGGTGGAGTCCGTGAAAGCTGTCCGATACCAGCTGCCTGAAATTTTGGATGCCCTAACCGCTCTGAGGGAGTATGCTGAGGGGAAGCAGGACTCTGAATGTGCCTCCAATGCCAACAGCATTCACAAAGAGATGAAGAAATGGCCTTTTCTGGTGAGTACAGTTGTATGGTACAATGTCCTATTTCACATAAACAAAGTCAGCAAGCTATTGCAGAGCCCCAAGGTGTCAGTGGAGGTCATGAGGAGAGAGGTCCTTGCAGTGATAGGATTTCTGAAAGATTATCGAGAGGATGGATTCAACTCTGCTAAAACAGATGCCAGGGAGATAGCAGAGAAGATTGATTTGGAGATGGCCTGGCCAGAGATGCGCCAGAGAAAGAAGAAAAGGCAGTTTGAGTATGAGGGGAGAGAGGAGACAGTGTGTACTGCAGAAGAGCATTTCAGAAGAGAGTTTTTCCTGCATATGGTGGACACAACCCCGGTCACAGTCAGGGAGAGATTTTCACACATGGAGGGTGTTTTTGAGCTATACGGCTTTGAGCCCTGGCTGAACAAGGTATTTGATTTGACAAAGTACATTCCTGTTGTATAAGGATCCTTGCCAAATGAAACACAGTGTAGTGAGTGTTTTTGTTCTAATGCTGTGTTTGTCTGTTTTTCAGGTTGGGTTCCATACAGCTGCTCACCACTTTTCTATGATATGAAGACTTTTGAGAAGACGACAACAGTAGGACTTTACAAATGCTTTCTGTCTCGCTCACACACTCCTTTACACACACACACACACACACACACACACACACACACACACACACACACACACACACACACACACACACACACACACACACACACACACAGCTTACTCATTCACTCACTCACATTCTCTCTCTCTCTCTCACTCTCTCTCTCACACACACACACACACACACACACACACACACACTGTTTTGCCACTCACTCACTCACTCACATGAAATGGTGAAGGCAACATGGAAAATGGACATTTGAAGATGACTTAACTACCTGCAAACCTAAACTCTCTCTCTCTCTCCCATTGTTTTTCCTGTTACTCACTCACTCACCCACCCATTCACTCACACACTCAACCACTGCTTTGCCTGTCTCTCTGAATAATAAACATATCATTTTGGCAAATGCTGGAGCAATCTGAAACTGATTTTACTGTGGAGAGTTAAGACCATTGTTAGTGACAGTGCACTATTGGTTTATTGCGATTCTTTAATCTCAATTTAAAGCAAGGGTATTGGAATGGTTATTTGGTTGATGTGTGTGTTTCAAGAATGAGGGCCCCATGTCTATATTTTGCCTAGGGCCCCAAAATGGCTAGATCCGCCCCTGGGCGTATGATGCAGCCAGCGTGATGAGGGGTGCCACTGCAGGTGCTCAGAGGAAGATACAAGATGTCTACCCAAATGCCCACTACATCCACTGCTACACACATCAGCTCAACCTCATAATGCAACAAGCCACCTCTTGAATATCCAACTTTTCTGACCTTGGTGGATTTGCCAGCTTTTTTTCCCAGATCACCCAAGCGGACAGGTGTTCTTGTTAAAATAGTTGCCCATAGGCTGCCAAAATCCAGCAACGTTAGATGGAACTTTCACATCTATGCAATCAATACCGTGTTTGAGCACAGAGAGGACTTCATTCACTGTTTTGAGAGCATACGTGACTCTAACTTTGACCCCAGTACCATCAGAGAAGCAGGAGCCTTCGTTAGGCTACTGGAAGATCAGGATTTCAAGTTCCTTCAGCAACTTTTTCACCCCATAATGCCACATGTGGACTTCCTCTATGCAAAGCTCCAGAAGAAGAACATAGATTCGGTCCATATACAGTGGGGCAAAAAAGTATTTAGTCAGCCACCAATTGTGCAAGTTCTCCCATTTAAAAAGATGAGAGAGGCCTGTAATTTTTATCATAGGTATTTTTAAAGAATTTCTTTTCCAATTGTTGTGGAAAATAAGTATTTGGTCAATAACAAAAGTTCATCTCAATACTTTGTTATATACCCTTTGTTGGCAATGACAGAGGTCCAACGTTTTCTGTAAGTCTTCACAAGGTTTTCACACACTGTTGCTGGTATTTTGGCCCATTCCTCCATGCAGATCTCCTCTAAAGCAGTGATGTTTTGGGGCTGTCACTGGGCAACACAGACTTTCAACTCCCTCCAAAGATTTTCTATGGGGTTCAGATCTGGAGACTGGCTAGGCCACTCCAGGACCTTGAAATGCTTCTTATGAAGCCACTCCTTCGTTGCCCTGGCGGTGTGTTTGGGATCCTTGTCATGCTGAAAGACCCAGCCACGCTTCATCTTCAGTGCCCTTGCTGATGGAAGGAGGTTTTCACTCAAAATCTCACGATACATGGCCCCATTCATTCTTTCCTTTACACGGATCAGTCGTCCTGGTCCCTTTGCAGAAAAACAGCCCCAAAGCATGATGTTTCCACCCCCATGCCTCACAGTAGGTATGGTGTTCTTTGGATGCAACTCTGCATTCTTTCTCCTCCAAACACGACGAGTTGAGTTTTTACCAAAAAGTTCTATTTTGGTTTCATCTGACCATATGACATTCTCCCAATCCTCTTCTGGATCATCCAAATGCCCTCTAGCAAACTTCAGACGGGCCTGGACATGTACTGGCTTAAGCAGGGGGACACGTCTGGAACTGCAGGATTTAAGTCCCTGGCGGCGTAGTGTGTTACTGATGGTAGCCTCTGTTACTTTGGTCCCAGCTCTCTGCAGGTCATTCACTAGGTCCCCCCGTGTGGTTCTGGGATTGTTGCTCACCGTTCTTGTGATCATTTTGACCCCGCAGGGTGAGATCTTGCGTGGAGCCCCAGATCGAGGGAGATTAGCAGTGGTCTTGTATGTCTTCCATTTTCTAATAATTGCTCCCACAGTTGATTTCTTCACACCAAGCTGCTTACCTATTGCAGATTCAGTTTTCCCAGCCTGGTGCAGGTCTACAATGTTGTCTCTGGTATCCTTTGACAGCTCTTTGGTCTTGGCCATAGTGGAGTTTGGAGTATGACTGTTTGAGGTTGTGGACAGGTGTCTTATACTGATAACGAGTTCAAAAAGGTGCCATTAATACAGGTAACGAGTGGAGGACAGAGGAGCCTCTTAAAGAATAAGTTACAGGTCTGTGAGAGCCAGAAATCTTGCTTGTTTGTAGGTGACCAAATACTTATTTTACCGAGGAATTTACCAATTAATGCATTAAAAATCCTACAATGTGATTTCCTGGATTTTTTCCCCCATTCTGTCTCTCATAGTTGAAGTGTACCTATGATAAAAATTACAGGCTTCTCTCATCTTTTTAAATGGGAGAACTTGCACAATTGGTGGCTGACTAAATACTTTTTTGCCCCACTGTAACTATTCACACCCCCGCAAAACTTCTTTAGCTCCTTGCTGTTGGATGGTTTCCGCTTGTGAACAGCAGTCTTCAAGTCAAACCAGAGATTCTCAATTGGATTGAGGTCTGGGCTTTGACTAGGCCATTCCAACACATTTAAATTCTTCTGGTTAAACCATTCGAGTGTTGCTTTAGCAGTATGCTTCGGGTCATTGTCCTGCTGGAAGGTGAACCTCCGTCCCAGTCTCAAATCACACGCAGACTGAAACAGGTTTTGCTCTAGAATATCCCTGTATTTAGTACCATCCATGGCAAAACAGTAAGTAGGCTTGTTTGAATGACCATAAAAACAGATCTGCATACCGCAGACTTCTGTCATGTTTAGCCTGTTTGAGTCAGTGAGAGAAATTACACTGCCTTGATTTAGCTATTTCAGCATAGTTTGGCTCATAAGTGGTAAGAGCAATCCTGAGACACTCATGCAACTTCTCATTGATCATGGAGCAACGTGCCCTTGTTTTGATGGCATTCATATGAGAAAAGCTAGACTCTCAAGTATAGGTAGATCCAAACATTGTCAGTATAAACAAGGCCAGCTGGCTAACATGGTTAGACCAAAAGTCTACCACACCCTCAGACTGCAGGAGCTGTTTTAAAGCAAAGGAAGACTGCACATCAACCAGCTCCATCTGAAAGAGGCTCTCATCAATGCAAGACAGTACCTCTTTTACTTTTACACAGAAGTCTGCATCAGGCTTGATGCAAAATGGGTCACGAGCAAACTGCAATACCTCAATTGGAATGCTGAAGCCTTGGTATCTGTCAGTAAAGTTTTCAGTCAATTTTGTCATGAAGTCTGTCATGACTGGTGTTTGCCCTGGGTGATGTGGTCATAAATGCACGGAGTTGTGGGAAATGCAGCCGTTTTGTTGTCATTAGGTCTGTTTTGAAGATCGTTAGCTTTGTCTTGAAGGCACAAAGTCTTTCAACCAAATCAGCGATAGACTTTTCGCGGCCCTGCAGTTCGCAATTCAAAGTGTTCAAGTGTCCAAAAATGTCACACAGAAAGTAAACATCTGCCATAAACTGTTCACCCAACATGCGCTCCAAGAGGTTTGAAGCTTGTTTGTGCTTACACGTGCCAAGGAAAGACACAATCTCCTAGAGGAGTTCACAGAAACGGTCCGGGACCTTTCCTTTGCTGAGCCACCGGACATCGTTGTGGACGAGTAAGTCCGTGTGTTCAGCAAACGTGTCAGCAAGCAGCTGACGGAGCAGGCGGTGTTGTAGGCTGGAGGTTGAGCGATTGAAATTCACAATTTTCATGACAGTGTCCATGGTGTTTTTCAAATCACCACTGAGCTTTGCACACAACACAGATTGATGAATAATACAGTGTAAATACTGCACGTGTGTGGCTATGGCAGATAGACGCGCCACCAGCCCCTGCACTCTGCCAATCATAGCTGGAGCGCCATCAGTGACCAACAGGCACACTTTTTAAAATCCAGTTGACGTTCGTTAAAAAACGAGACTATCGTTTGAAAGATAACCTCACCTGTAGTGTGTCCCTCCAAAGCAATAAGCCCCAGAAGTTCTTCCCTAAAGCGATCTCCATCAAAAAACCTCACATAGATGCATAGCTGGGCCATGTCAGTGCAGTCAGTTGATTCGTCCACAGCGATTGATATAAACTCCGCTTTTCAAAGGTTTTCCAAAAGCTTCCCTGACACATCCTTTGCAAGTAGTTTCACTTTGCGAAGTGTTGTTGTGTCTGGGAGAGGTACTTTTTTAATGGCTGAAGTGACGCTGTCTTTTACTTTTTGTTCAATAACCACTTCATCAATGACAGCAAGCATGCACTCTTTAACGGTCTCCGCGTCAGTAAAGGGCCTCTTCTGTCCGGCTAGTGTCCAGGCTACTCGCAGGGATGCTATCGTAGCTCTCTCTTGTTCTGTGCAAAAGGGACTAAAAGCCACTTCACTCAGTTCAAACGAATGCTAGCAGTCCCTGTACTTTCCTTCTCCGTTCCTCTGAGCCCGCGGGAAAACTGGCAGAAAACGAGCCCTGATTTGAGTTATAGTGTCGCTTTACGTTGTATTCTTTCATCACGTATATACATTCGTTGCACAGTAAACACACCGGTTTATTACTTGTTGCGGCTGGCAAATAAATAAATATTTGTCAGTTCATTCATTCTGGAATTGGCGATTCTCCGAATCAACTTTACGTTTCTTTGGCTTGGAGAGAGACATCTTGAAGCTGTTGTTAGTTCAAGTACTGCCTCTGTGGCCCGCGAACCTTCCAGACGCATTTGATGAGGCCCGTTATTTGAGCGCAGCAGGCAAAACAACGGGCCTCATTCAAATGAATGGAGAAACCTGCGTTTTCGCCGCATCGCCGGATTTAGTGTGATTCAGACATTAGTGCTATTTATGCTATTACACATCTGCCATTTCGATTTGCAGGCAACCTCTTGTGGGCCAGAAAAAAGTCCAGACGGGCTGATTGAGGGAGTCCACATGCTTTTTGGCAACTCAAAACGTGCCTTCTTATTTTTTAACACTAAGTAATGTTTTTTTTCTGGCCACTCTTCCATAAAGCCCAGCTCTATGGAGTGTACGGCTTATTGTGGTCCTATGCACAGACACTCAAGTCTCTGCTGTGGAACTCTGCAGCTCATTCAGGGTTACCTTTGGTCTCTCTGTTGCCTCTCTGATTAATGCCCTCCTTGCCGGTCTGTGAGTTTTGGTGGGCGGCCCTGTCTTGGCAGGTTTGTTGTGGTCCCATGTTCTTTCCAGTCGAAAATTATGGATTTGATGGTGCTCCGGGTGATCATCAAAGATGTGGATATTTTTTTATAACCCAACCCTGACTTGTATTCCTCAATAACTTTGTCCCTGACATGTTTGGAGAGCTCCTTGGTCTTCATGGTGTGATGCCTCTTGCTTAGTGGTGTTGCAGCCTATGGGGCCTTTCAGAAAAGGTGTGTTTATACTGACGGATCAGGTGACACTTAGATTGCACACAGGTGGACTTCATTTCACTAATTATGAGGCTTCTGAAGGTAATTGGTTGCACCAGAACTTTTTAGGGGCTTCATAGCAAAGTGGGTGAATACATATGCACATTCCAATGTTCAGTTTTTATTTAAAAAAAATATTTTTTATATAAATATATTTTTCTCATTTCACTTCACCAACTTAGACTATTTTGTGCAGATCCATCACATACAATTCAGATTAAAAAACATTTAAATTACAGGTTGTAATGTAACAAAAATAGATAAAAAGCCAAGGGGGGTGAATACTTTTGCAAGGCTCTGTATTTAGTCAATAAAAGTGGAGTTCCAAACAGCCATACAATAAAAGAGGTGATAGTTTGTCTTCCACAATTGGATGATTTTGTCAGAAAATGGACCAAAATGTACTCTAGAATAATGGTATTGTAACAACTACAGGTTCTGATTTTGTTGGTCTCCATAAGAGCCATACTTGAAGTGTATTTGTCTTTAGGTTGGAACCATATGACTTTAGAAGCACCTCATGTCATAGACAGGAAAAATAATAGTTAATTCTGTGATACGATTTTTCTGAGGCTCAAAAATGTTACCCTGAGATGTTTTTATCAATAAGGCTGTGATGACTACACCACAAACATTCTGTTTCTTTAAAACAGCTTCTTTTCTGTACCTGGATAGACAGTCATAACATCAGGAGACTTCACTTTATTCCCAACAGGCACTCACAACAACACAGTCACTCAATTACTGGAACATGTTTCAAATGCAGTCAACACCTGAGATACCGAGCATAAAAAGTGTGCATGCTGTTAATATTTTTGCCTATAACAATGAAGAGTTGATGAATAAATAAAAATGCAACTGGAAGACTTTTTCCCCTAAAATATGATGACTTACAGCTACTCTGAATTTTGAAGAACATTTAACAAACTTACAAAACAAAAAAATCGGAACAGAATAAAGCAGCTGCTGTATGATTGTCAATAGTGCAGGTTGTGCTGTTATATAGTTGTTGTTCCTTTTACATACAACACATTAAAGACAGAAGACATTGCTGTACTGGATGTGCTACGAAAATAGGCGAGTCCCTGATGAAGACGTGAAGCCAGCACTGATATGTTTTCCTTCACTGAAGAAGGGCAAGCAGCGGGGTGAATGAACGGTGAATTACTGCTGGGATCTCTACACGAAAGCAGGGAATTTACTGTATGATATAACACTCTCTTTAAAAAATCTCAATACATTTTGTGAACTAAGCACACTTTCAGTTACATTGGACTAAAGATCTACCTGCAACCACCAAGTCTACAGCCATAGAAATGAAACCCACTGAGGCTGTAAAAAATGCATTACACACCAGTAAAACCATTTTGGAGGCTAATTTGTTCTGTTACATTCTAGATTTTAGTGGGGTTTAAATCCTACAGAATCAAAATGGTTTACAGTATCCAAAGTAAAACTCATGTGCTACAAGATTTAGCATCAGAGATATTGGAACTAATGCTCAGTCAGACGGAACTCATGAGCTTGTGGTTATGACAGGGGTCCTAATGTGTACACAATACATTTGCTGTTAAAGTTGTTCATTCGAAACAATGTGTCTTTGAAACATTTGAGTAAGCTAACAAGCATGTAAGGTAATGCAGTAAATGCAAATACATAATGACGTCAACCATCCATATATCTTTTTCTTGAAGATGCTAACCACAACCCAATTGGAAGGCAACATAAGCTTAGTCATGCTAATGTTAGCATAACATGTTTGATTATTATTGCATGATGACAGGCTAATATCAAATGCTAAAACCTAAATAATAAACAAATGCATGGTTAGCCTGGTCATGCTAATATTAGCAAGACCTCATTTAAACATTTCATTCTAACAGGTTTAAATATGTACCCTTGTCTGCTAACAGCTAATGTTTAATGTTGGTTAGCTAGGTATAGGAAAGTCAACCAATTTGAGTTTTGAGTTATCCAGTTCATATTTAGGGAACCAAAAAATGTGCCTTGGTGAAATAGATATTTTATTTATTCGAAATAAACTTAGCCTGCAAGATATAAATACTCTTAAGTCTAACTGAAAAAAACAAGTACCTAAAATGTTAGATACAGAACCCATGGGTTATCAGTCTGATATTTCAGAATTGAATTAGCCTTTGAGACCAATGCTGATTTCGAGAGAGGCCTCAGTAAATGATAGTACAGTTAGCAAATTGAGACATTGAAATTAAGTTGGAGTCAAGAGACGACTTCTGCAATCAGGTTCTTTAACAAGTAGCTGACTTAACAGCATTTATTTATTTAATAAAAACTAAATTGTCATCAGAAAATGGTTGATGACTTCAAAAATTGGAGGCAGGCAGTGCAGTTCTGCCTCTTTCACTCTCACAGACATTTTAGCTGCGTGCAAGCGAATCACGTTCAAAAATAATTGGTCAATAGTGCTCAAAATGCTCAGACTACAAACAGAAACCAGAATGCTTCCAATTACAACATTTTGGCATGTTGCCTCCAGATTCTGCATCCATACAGATGTCTGTTTATAAAAACAAAAATCCACGCATTTTTGTTGGTAATCAATTATTTTTCTCAACACATGGGACAATATTATCTGTTATAAAATGTGCTTATTTCACAAAATGTTTTGAGACTGGGATGACAAAGTCAGCTGGAGTTCAGTGAGAGTTCTCCCACACAGTGCAGCCAACACCCCTACTCCCAAACTAACTAAAGCTCCCTCTACTTGCAAAAATAAAAATAACAATGAAATTAATGTTATTATTGTAAGTGGACATTTGTTAAATTGTTATTTAATTCAGCCTCCGAGTAAGATCAGTCAGTTGGTCAACCATTCATCGGCTGCGACTTTTCTTCATATCCAGGCAGGAAGCTTTTTCCTGCCTCACTGCTGAGCCACCAGCTGTGTGAAGAGGCGGCAAAGAGAAAGCTTCCAGTATTTTAGCGGCACTGGTCTGAAATTTGTTCCTGCAGTCAGTAGAGGGGAAGGAGCACAGTATGATCAGGTTGGACAGAGTTCAGATTAGATGTCATTCTTGTGTCAGTGTCTCCCTCCAGTCAAAGGAGTGGTTTGGTCCGTGTGTGAGGGGGAGGATGGGAGGGTCCACTAACTGCCAAACCCCTGTGTCTCCCTGCTCCTCACAGGAACAAAAACCCAGGTAGGGGATCTAAGAGCAAGAACAAGAAGAAATGATGAGTTTGAGAAGAAGTTCAAAGAAATAAAGATGTTTTTGGATGAAGTAGCTTGATGTAAGAACTTTAGGTCAGGAAATGATCACTAAGATAAGTGGTTTTACCTCCTACTGTAATAACTGTAACTACATTTGTTATGACAACTTTTCAGTTTTTTTTATTGAACCCTTCTTTATTAACACAACCCTGCAGTGGCTCATTCGACATTTTGCACACGTTTTGCCATGTTGTGGCACGAAAAAAACAAGTTTCAGAATAAAAAAAGAAAAGATGTCTTTGTTAATTGTAGTTGAATTCTTTTGTGTGATTACATTTATTTGATATGGTGCATACATTTTCAAATATGGCCATTTCGGGGGCCACTTCTACTAGATATGATCCATATATTCCAACTTTTAGACATTTCTTACTTTACCAAGTACATCTACACATCTAAAGTTGCCTACTCTGCTCATTTACATTTTACATACAAATATATATATATATATATATAGCCTCTGAATGGTGATGTACTGTTCAATGAAAAAAAGGCAAAACAATTGTTAGTTTAACTGTTGTTTTCCATATGCATGCAAAATAATTGTATATGTCTACATTAAATAATGTGTATGGTATTTTCATTCATTTATCCAGCCAAGTTGGTCATTTATTTTCTATTCTAGTAACTGAAGGAACCAAATGGAGTAATGATCGATGGATAGGAAATGTATAAAAGCAAAAAATCTATTGAACAGACCTTTCGGACTACTTGGATGAAGTCCTTGGCGCTCTGTGGGCCGCGGCCCTGCAGCTGCCGTGTGCAAGCCTCTAAGGAAGAAGCGTGGGCTACAATCAGCACGTTGTTTCCTGCGGAGAGTGGAAACCCAGGCAGGATGGAACATCAGCAGTGGACAAACCCATGAGCATGCAAAACAATGAAGTATAAGGTTCCTTTCCCCGCAGGAGCTCGGCTGTGTGTTTCTCACCAGTGATTTTGCAGTCTGACATGATATCTTTGGTCACTTGGTAGCTCCGGCTCATGTAGTTTTCGTAAGGTTCGGACAAAGTGAGCTTGCTGACTGGGATCAGAGGTCTGCATCCAGACAAACACAGATATTTAGAAAACCACTGGTACATAAAAAAATATATATTTTGAAAAAATATTAAACTCGATGGACTTCGAATGGAAGTTGTTTGGAAAATACTGAATGTACTCTTTCAGGGGCAGAGGTGCACATGATAACGAAGGCCCAAGTGTATAACAGTACGACAGGATGTATGATTACCTAGAAGAGAAGCATGACACACTGTTTTAGGCATATGATAAGCTATGTGACAGCGATTAACATGATGATTCAGCCTGTATGAAGATAGGAATATGACAAGTGTGATAATTTCTGACGTGGGCCTTTGCTAATCTGAACAAAACATTGTATACTGCTTTGTACCGGTATTCCTCCGTCTTGTGCTTCACTTGCTGTATATAAGTAAGTGAAGCACACTTTTCGACAAACTAGTTGTACCATATGCTCTGTATGTGATGACTACTTCAATTCTTGCAAGGATTATAAATACATGTATCCTATTTTGAAACTCAAGCCGGTGACAAGGGAGATTCTATCAGAAGTGCACTGTGGATTGGGGCTGTTGTTTTCAGTTAGAAAGCTTCAGTTTAACAGCACTACATCTGCTGCATGTTGTGCATCTAAACTGCACAAACAAACCGTATATTACCTTATCTACATCTTTCATTTTTTCAATTTAAAGGTTATTTTGTGGGATTTTTGCCTATGTTTGATAGAACAGCTTAAAATACACCCAGATTCGAACCCAGGCGGGTAAAACTCAGTCTTTAGGACATGGGGTGCCTATCTACCAGGTGATCTACTGCCTATCAATTATTATTTTCTGACAAGCAAACATCTAGGCATGACTTGGTAAAACTGTGGGACGTTTAGCAGATGACACATTCTTTTACATGTCTAATGAACACAATATTTTAACCGTGTTAACTGTTTGCCTTGTTTGTATCACCTGTATGTTGTGTCCACACTGAAGTGGGCTGCAGCCAGGTCAGCGGGGGGGATCCATGCAGGCAGGGAGTTCCCCGAGACCCACTTGGTCCACTCAAAGAGCCCCGGCTCCACTCTCACCTTCAGCTTACTGTCCTGCTGCAGACCTGCTCACACACATACACCAACACAACTCTTTAGAGCTCATCTTCAAAGTGAAAAGGAAATCCAGGCACGCTTGGCTTCTTCTCTCACCTTTCAGGATGTTCTGTGCCGTCTGAACACATCGCAGAGAGGGAGAACAATACACAAAGTCGATCACTGTGTTGCTCTCTAACAGAGCCTCACCTGAGAAGAAGCACATATGAGCCACATTAAACAAAATGATTTATTCCCCTGTCAACATGTGTTTATTTACAACTATTTTAGTGACGTACCCACAAGTCGAGCCTGTGTGGATCCGATCACAGTGATGGGAGCGTCCATGTCGTAATCTCTCTGTCCCCCCCACAGCGGCAAACTGGGAGGCATGTTCAGATTGGAGCGTACATATCTACCTGCAGAACCACAGAGCACACATTCTCAACTGTAAGGCCATTTCTGTAAGGCAGTGAAAGGTAGGAATGTTTTTGACTTATTGTCTGCCTGCTGCTTCTCACCTTTACTGTCGGAGCAGAGGTTGAGCCAGTGTTTTCCGAACACTACGTCCATCCTCTCCCCGTGCCGACAGACGAAAAGTGTCCGCTTGGGCTGCCTAGAATGACTGCTACTTATCCGCAGGACCTGCAGGGAATAAAATGCATCAGTACATTGCTTTGTACAAATATTCAGGCGTTATGTTTGACAGGTGGCAGTGTAAAAGCACAGACTATAAATATGGATATAGAGAGGGGTAAGACATGCACTGTATACATACCACTCGGTTACCAAGGCACTTTTTTATTTTAAGATGTGATATCAAGCAGAACAATTCTGGTGATGCATTTCCTAAACTTAATCCTAATTGTTTTTTCTCTTGTCTTAAAGAGGCCCTATTATACTTTTTGAGGTTTTCCCTTTCCGGTAGTTTGTTACATTTGTGTGCATGTAAATGGTCTGCAAAGGCTAAACTCCCTGTGTATGTTATAGTGACCTCAATATGTCAGGTTTTGCCAGGATGACCTTTTTATATTCTTTTTTTCATAATTTCTGCCGTTAGGGGGAGCATGCACAAAAACAGAACAATAACAGTGATAAAGACTAACGTACCTGCATTGGATGACAGATGAGACTGAGGGTGGGGTTGTCTCCAGGACTGCTGTTCTCCTGACGTCGGCTGTCCAGCAGCCCGTCAAACATCCCTCTGTCCTTACTGCTCCTGTCACTTGGCCCACAGCTGAAGAAGGAATGGGAGCTGTGTGTGTGTGTGTGGGGGGGGGCAGAACATACACCCGTTATTCAGTGCAACAAGATCATTTATTTTTCTTGGAAATTATTTTTAAAGCTGATAGAACAGCCTAACATCTTTTTATTACCTGCATCTGTACATAACTTAATACTATTTAGTATTAAATAGTTTTTTTACATGCCCAGATAACATTCAGACTTTTCCTTTGATATTATTATCCCATTCCCGGGCTACAAATGTAATTATAACTTGTATTTTTTTAAATTGTATAACCTACACTGGCTCTAATACGCTACAATGTTTTTAAATAAATGTTCTACCATATGCTTTTTTGTAATCTTTTTATAGTGTTTGGATATTTAGGACCCTCTCCCGTGCCAGGCTGTCGTGCAATGCTCACCCGTGGAACACCCAGGTGTTGGACTCATCTGCCAGGCTGACGTAGTTCTCTGGCAGCAAGCCGGACAGCCCTGAGCCCAGCGAGGTCCCGTACACCCAGCCCTCGCTGGTACTGCTCTGATCCACTGGAGACATGAAGACAAAATCTCCGGGAACCAGCTCCAGCTCATCCTCGTTCTGAGGCGTGTAGGGGTACATCACCCGCAGCGTCTGCAGAGGAACTCATTAACTGACGTAGTGACATCTACCTCTTATAAATAGGCATCACTGACCTTGAAGTATGTATGGTTTTTAATATTACCCACCTCATGGTTTGCAAAACGAATGTCCCGGGAGAACAGGACTGCCAGCCAATCACAGCCCAGCTTAACTTCAATGCCCTTGGCCAGTTTCTCCAGTGATGGCAGGTGATTGGTGGGGAAGTTGTAGGCCAGAGTTACATGGAGCTGCTTCTTATGAGGCTCCACATGCACCTCTGGAGTTGGAAGATAATACGTTGTTGGATCAAGAAGTTTCAGTAAGGTGAGTAATAACCATCAGAGAGTAAAAGCAACAACGTTCAACATTTCCACATAAAATGTAAATGACATGCTCTGATCTTTACCAGAAACAGAAATATGACAGCGTGTTAGTGCCAACGCCACGGATCTAATCTGATTTGGCGCTGAACTGCCTGAAATACTCTTTGGCAGTCAGTCACATTTTCGCTTGTGTTTAAAAGAGAGTTACAACGACAGATGAGCGAGATCTTTAATAACCCGACACGAACGCCACCCTGACCGATCATTTACTGACACTGCTGGGGGAGACAGTCACTCACAACGCATCACACGGTCATGGCATAGTGATGAACTGAAGCTGAACTCTATACCAGCGGTGAAAAGAAACCAAGTATGTTAACTCAACCACTGTACTTAAATGCATTTTGTGGTGCTTGTACTTTACATGAGCGTTTCCTAAGGCTCTCAACTTCAACGTGGGAAATCAGGAAGTGATGGCGCAGTAGAGTTGTGAATGGCGACCAGAAAAAATCGTTAAATGTTTCTAAATGTTTCTATTTGTATAAAGCCATCATACTTGTCCACTCCCAAGAAAATAAGATCATTAAACACATACAAATATCCACGGATATGAGGCTTAGTTCTTCTAAAAAAAAGATTTATCCAGCAATAAACTCCGGAAAATAAAATCAATCCAAAAATCACTATTGTGATCGGGCAATCAAATGAAAATGAATAAATAAAAAATGTGTATATATATATATATATATATATATATATATACACAGTTTCTTTTAGATATGCTCTTCGTAAATGGCTCCATTGCTTCCTACCTGCCTTCCTGGCGGCCTCCGTGGTGAAGTCGGCGGCAAACTGCTTCAGGACATCGGCCACCGTCTCTTCCACGAAAAGGCCGATGAAGTTGGAGGAAGTGTAGAGCTCCAGAGGCAACGGGCTGGGGAATCGACCCCGCCACTGCTGGACGGAGGCCTGCAGGGCCTCGCACAGTGCTTCCACTTTGTGGTCTGCACACTGTGTGGAAGGGTTCGTGGGAAATTGAAAATGGAAAACAATTCTGTTTAAGTAATGGTTCTTTGTTGTGCAGACAGAGGTAAGTTATGGTAATGGTGCATGTCAGATGGAGGGGTAACACACAAGACGCAATCACAGTCCAATTGATATTAACTGACCAACTCACCATGAAGAACTGGCAGAGGGTGATGTGTGGGAAAATGTTGTGTGCTTTGTTTTTGCCACATGTGACACGGCTCTGCTGCCAGAAGTGTGAAAGCTGGTTCTGCAGGGGTCCGCTTGGACGCAGGTAGAGGACAAACTCCCTGGGCAGAGGGTCGTCCAAGAACGGGTCGTCCACATGAGAGAAGAGCCTGGGGGGAGAGGGACAGAGACTTTAGTTACTTTGAAGCTTCTATTGAGGTTTCCAAATGATGCTTTGGATGTCTGTCGTCATTTTTATTGGCGCCCTTGGTGTGAGGCAAGCAAGAGAGCAAAGGCTAAAATGCTAAAAATAAATTGATTGAAGCAGAATACTTTGTTGGATTTGTTATTTTTTAAAGATTTTTCTGGGCAACCAGTACCTTTATTGTTGAGACAGAATTGAAAGGGTGAGACAGAGGGGATGACGTGCCGCAAATGGTCCCAGTCCCAGTTTTAATTGGATTTTTAATTGAATTTTAGGCAATTATTTCATGGTGTTTTTTTTTTTATTAATACGTTTAGACTTTTATTCCTTACAACCCTTGGGAGATATTGCGAAAGTTCACACAAGTCTGAATCATTCATATGCAGCCACCACTGGAATCTAATTATACAATAGTGTCATACTTATATTATTATTCTATCCTTATCTTGCAGCTGCAGAAGTAGCAGTTTTAGACACAGTGAACATCAATAGGCATGCAAAATGCATTTGAAAGCATTTCAATGTCAATGTTATGAAAAAAACAAAACATTGAGGCTTCTGATTCTTCAGGACAGCTCTCGATAGGGGTGAATTTATTCAAGCACGAGCCACAGGTCTACTGTCCAGTTAGTAGAGTTCTTCTAATTTGGTATTGTTTTTATTAAATCTGTTGAGAGGAATCTAAAGAAACTATTAAATGTATCATTATTATTATTTGAAATCTTATTAATTGTTATATTTATTTGCCACTGAGAGAGCACTTCATTTCTGAAAGGTAACGGCTGTTCGAAATAGATGAATACAATCATTAATTGTCAATAACATACACAGGATATACTGTACCCTTTTGTACAGCAGAGGGCAGTATAACACACATTTCCCGTAACTTGGGATGGGTATACTGTATGTCAATGAACTATACATAAATGCAATATTTCCACTCACCAGTCACATGCTGCTTGCACACTCCGACCTCCTGTTGATACCAGAGCTTTCAGTCTGTAAAAGAGCAGGAAAAAAAACGTTATTTTTATTACATTACAGGTTGTTTAGCTGACACTTTAATCCAAAGCGCCCAACATTTACTTCAATTTCGAGACATGCCTACGAGAGCAATTCAGGGATAAGTATGTTGCCCAACGGTACTTTAAAATGTTATTTGCAGGATATTGATTTTTTTTTAACAACACTGAGAATGTTCATGTACATTTTAATCATCTGTAGACTGAAAATGTCCTTATTAATGGAGTATTTATAGCCAGCACTGCAGCAAGGAGAAATCTGGAGAAGATACTTCCATTTGAATGAGTTAATCATTGATCTTCTCAGGAGTCTGCCTCCTCAGGAGCTTTCTTGCAGATGGCAGATAAAAGAAAAAGTGTTGTGAATCCACACCTATGTGGAAACTCTGTGCACATTTAAAGAGGAAAATTAAGGCTTTAAAGATTTAAGGATTTAAAAAAGGTTTAAAGCTGTTGATGGAATACTGCCGCTCTAAATGGGTACAAACAAAATTATTGGAACAAAAATCTTTGTATATAATTGTTGGAGGTCTTAAAATTTGACAATGTGTAGAGTATGTTGTGGGCTATAAAAGCAATACATTACGATTTGATGATCATGTTCTGTTGGTTTGTCACCACGAGTCACAAGACCTGTTAATCTGAACATGTTAAGCAGTGCTTATTTAATACATTTAATAATACATTTGGTGAACTAGAAGGGCCTTTGCAGGGCGTAGAACTCCGCCAACGCGTTTCCATAAGTAAAACATAATATGTGTATCCACCCCGTGATTCGTATCCTCCCTCAAATGTAATTTACTCTTCCTTGGCACATGCTTCAATTTTCCACCAAGTTTTAGGAAAATCTGGCCAGTATTTTTTTCCATAACCTTGCTGACAACCCAACAAACCAAACCATACTTTGCAAAAGGTAACACTTCAGTTTTGTATTGCAATAAAACCATCCTATACCTATGCAACCAGAAGGACTTTTGGAGAGCACGATTTCCACAAGTAAACAATAATACATGTATTCACCCTTTGATTTGGATTCGCCCTGAAATTTGACCAATACTCTACCTCTCACCAAGTTTAATGTAAGTTAGGCCAGTGTTTCTCCATAATCTTGCTGCCAGACCAAAAAAACAAACCCTAACTTGGAGAAAGTAACAATTTAGCTTTGGATTGCTGTAAAACACACCTACTTCCATGTAAGAACACTTTCATTTGAGCAAGGATTTATATATTTTTTTCACTCCCACCTTTTAATCCCAAAGGTCAGAGTGTTTCTATGAGTCATGGTACATTTATGTCACCATGAGGAACAGAATACTGGCAACAAATTCTGGGGGAACCATATTGCAAAAAAATCAGAGGAAGCATTGAGTAGTACTTCTTTGAATACATTCGGCTTTTAAAGGTCTCCGCCAACGCCATTTCCATAAGTAAGAATTGATACTTGTATCCACCCTGTGATTCGGATTGACTGCAAAATTTGGCCTATGCTTCAATTTTCCCCAAGTTTATTAAAATTGGGCCAGTACTTTTCCAATAATCTTGCTGACAATCAAATAAACTGAACCGAAAATATAACTTCATAGGAGAAGGTAACAATTTAGTTTTGTGTTGCAGTAATTACATTTTCAGTATACAACGCTTTCATTTACGCAAGGTTTTTATATATTATTTCCATTCCTATATTTTAATGCAAAAGGTCAGAGTTTGTCAATGAGTGATGGTACATTTATGTCACCAAGATATGAGACGAACCAAATGTGAGTAACGCAGAATAATGACCAACTGGGGGCAGAACGGAATGGATTGCAAATTGGAGGAAGAGTTGAGTAATGATTCTTTAATTCATTTCATTATGAATTTGATCAAATAGAAAGGCTTTTGGAGAGCATAGAACTCCGCCAACGCCGTTTCCATCAGTGAAAAATTATACGGGTGATTCAGATTTGCCCTGAAATTTGGCCAACGCTCTACCCTGCCATCAAATGAAAATTGTGCCAATAGTTTTCCATAATCTTGCTGACAAACCAACAAACTGACCCGTAAAAAAAGATAGAGTCTGTGGAGAAGGAAGCTATTTAGTTTTGTATTGAAATAAAACACAGCATTTTCCACTGCCACCTCTTAATCTCAAAGGTCAGAGTTTAAATGAGTAATGATACATTCATGTCACCAAGATAAGAAGAATGCTGCATTTGGAGGAAGCGTCAGTTCTTCTCAGGTTCAGGGAAAGTGATACATAGCATGCGTAGGAGGACTCATGAAGGACTCCTCTTAACCATAACGTAAGACTCTCAGTTACTCAGGAAATACTTTGAAGTGTGTTCTGTTTTGAGTGAAGAACTTCAAACTGCATATTATTATTTTCTAAAAATGTGTTTACTATCTACTTTGAAGAACTGAAGAGAGTGATCAATCCGTCAGTCAGTCAAATAATTCTAATTACAATACTTGAAAAAACTCATTAAAAAAAAGAACAGAGGAAACACTGAACTGGCTTCAAACAGCGTTCCCAATTCAAGAAGATATTAAAGTCCTGATTTCACAAAACAAACAATGTTGCAACTAATGATGAAAACAGATGGCTCAATTTTCATTTTGCCATGGCAACTCCACGTGTTTTAATTTGCCAGGAAGCATTAAAAATGATGAAAGAAGCGGAGAGAATTATCCATTCATGCCTCCGTCCTTACCTCAGCAGCACTTGGAGGCACAGCTGATAAGCAGGAGGAGGAAAAGGCAGATCAGATTGTTCACATTAGAGCCGCAGAATCTAATTAGGTGCCACTCAGGAGATAAGAGCTTGTATATGCTAATGCGGTTTTCATCTCTCGGGGGCTAACAGCTTCCCTCAGCATGGCGTGAGATGTTGTTCCTGTGGGATGGGAAGTGTGGTGTGTGTGTGTGTGTATACAGAACAAGTGAATTTTAATATGGCACACACTCTTAACGACCTCTAAAATAAAAACCAAGCATACACACACAACTTCATACACTGGTGGAAGAGGTTACAACACACAGTGCCAATTTATTACCAAGAAGGACATTCACATGTTTAAGTATCTTGAGTTCAGTATCTTGCCCATGGAAACTTCTTTGTGTAGACTGCAGGGGATGGACATTTTTGAATGGCCAGAGATTATATCGGACTCGTATTTCCACGGAATCCCTGAGTTTAAGTTAAATCTTTAGACACAAGACTCAAATTACATCTACCAAGCAAAAAGATATCCGGCCTTTTTTCTACAACACCACCACAGAGAGCCCAGTAAGACGCCGTTTTGACCACAGCAGAGACATCAGAGTCAGCTCACTGGTGTGCGAACAGCGGCTTGGGTTGTGTGAAGCTGCTGTGTCCCACAGGTGTGGACCTACATACCATTGCATATGCGTGTGAGCGAATCAAAAGAAGGAAGAGAGAATGAGAAGCAGCGGCTGAAGGAAGCTGTTTAAGGAACCACTTCAACGCACACCCACACACCAGTAAACAGTACAACTAGAAAAAACAAAGAAAAACTTTGCCACATATACTAACAGCTGGATTAAATTTAGCAATAATCCATACCCATACCATATCTAACTCAGGGTCCTCAAAACCATGAGAAACAACTGGTTAGGGGAAGTAAGTCCTGTGATATGACGTATATCATGACATAAGTCATTGTGCAGGACAAACACAGTGTCCCATAATGTAGCTATTCGCCTATATTTTATTAAAATGTGTGCGTATGCCATAAATTCAATCATACATATAATTCATACTGCCTACAGAAACATATTCCTCCTTGATGTAGTTGCTTTATATCAATGGATAAACATCAACAAATGTGTCCTATGAAATATGCTGTTATGACCTCAAGCAGACAAGACCTAATCCTGGTTCCTATACTAGTATGTGTTTGAAGGGACTGTTCTTACCCTTCCCCAAGCCATTATTACAGGAGAAAAGTCAAAAGTGAAACAGTGTTTGCTCCAGTTAGCCGGTAACGTTAGCATGCCCTGTTATCTAGCTCAATACCCATAGCAACCGTACTACTGAGGCCTTCCAAGGCCAAGGAGAAATTCACACCTCATCATGTTGTGGGGTTACAAGTTGTGTAAAATTCACGACTAGACAAGCATACCCACTGTAGCATTTTGAACGGTGTGGAAATGGATCTGAATGCCTGAGGACTTTGGGCTAACATTAGCAGTTCTGTCATATTGTACAATTTAGTGAAGTGGATGCTCCCACAACCGTGTCAAAGTGATTCCATTATGCTATTATGTATGTAGTCATAAGGTGTATTTAAGATAAGATAAGATAAGATAAGATAAGATTCAACTTTATTGTCATTGCACAGAGTACAAGTACTAGGACAACGAAATGCGGTCTCTGCATTTGACCCATCCTAGTGTTAGGAGCAGTGGGCTGCCATTATGTACGGCGCCCGGGGAGCAGTGTAGGGAACGGTGCCTGGACACCACGGTAACAACTTGGTCTTTCGGGGACTTGAACTGGTGACCTTCCTGTTCCCAGGCCAAGCCCCTATGGACTTTGCCACCACCGCCCTAGCCTTTAAAAGGGTATTCCTTTAAGAAACACTCGGTCGTTAACATTACACATGGTTGAACTCAACCAACTCATGCAACTAATAACTTATGCTAGCTAGTTGTGGATACAGCTGATCTGATAGAAACCGTTTCAGCTATTTCAGTTCCGTTCCAGAGTAAAAAAAAATGTAATGCTGTTTAGTTACATTAAAGCAAATATATTCTAAAATGGAGATCAAAATATACATAGTGATGAGGAATTTCAACATACACTAAATGTTTCTTCATAACATAATGATCAAAACATTAATCCTTGTAAATATATAATAGAAAAGCCTTTAATATATTGTGTTTGAGGTTGTATATAAGTTAGCCTGGGCCCCAAAGGCAATCCTAAAGCTTGGAAGCTTCAACAAAGTAGAAAAATGCTAAGAAGCAGAAACTACAGCATTATTCATTGCACAATGGGTACAGGACAACATGTTTCAAAAGAAAATGTGTACAATGATCCAAGAAGTTACAGAAAACCCCACATTGACCAGATTTCTCTGCTCACTTCTCCAGCTTGAGTTACTACTCCACCCAGCAATACGGCAAAAATAAAAGTTAGGCAGAAATCTTTGCCTACTAAGAAAAAATGTGTGTGTCAAACACACTTCTGGGAAGCGGCTTGATGAACAGATGATTCACAATTGGTTATTTGTGGCTAACACGGCCCGTTATGTCTGGTGAACAGCATTCCTCAGTAAGACCTTCGCATGTGGTGGCAGAGGTGTTTCTCTGCATCAAGACTTGAATCACTTTCAATCACCTCCTTCTGACCTGTATGTCAGAGTAATGCAGAATTAAATCAGGCATTACGTTCACAGTCTAGAGTTGAATCAACAAAAACAGCCAGAAAACTACAAAAAATAAACTGATTGCAGCAAAGTCCAAAAATCCAGAGCTTGTAACAGCAACTCCTGCTCGAAAGCAAACAAATGTCACTAGATTTATAGGTAGAATCAGCCAAAGTTCCCTTACAACACTGTGTGACACTGAGCAAGTACTACAACTATTATTGTGTTCCCCTAATTCCTGCTAAATGAAGCATAACCAGTGAGCGAATCTTAATGCCACATCACTTTTTTACATTGGGACGCGTGGTATTTCATAACTTGACTCAATTAATAAATCATCCAAGGATCAAAGGTGCAATATATCACATATTGTGGTTCTTAACTCCATGGCTGTTTGCTACTGATGTATTGTGTGAAATATTATGTAAACCTCAAGGATAAGCAAAGTGTTAGCAAATATGAACTATTCAGGATTAAAATGTGGAATAAAGAGATACTTTAACAGTTTTGTATTAGCATTCATGAATGTAGGGGACTTGTAACAACACATTTAAAAAGGATGATCAAAAGACCTTCGAAGGCTGGTTAGGGTCCTCATTTTTCAGATTTTACAACCCCAGTATGTCGTGTAGTTGTTCATTCTCAAGCCTAATTCGAGATGAGCCTGATGACATCATCCACTCTACTCGACTTAACTAATCTCCACAGACACAGGAGACATTATGAAACTGCTCTTAATGATGAAGTGGTATTCTCCACGGTGGGTAAACTGACCTTTTCCATGTCAAATAGTTGTTTAAAGTCTTGAGTTCATTTATTAGATTTTTAAAATAACATTTTTTTTAGCTGATATTACCCCGAGAAGATGTTAAAAACTATGTGATTCATAAGTTAAGTTGGATGGAGTTTATTTTTACTTCCAGTTTTAATTTTACAGCCTTGTTTTCTGCTTTTAAAACAGAACTGTTCATGACGTGATTATTTGTATCTGACTGACCTATGCTCATCACGATTCAGAGGGTTACTGTTGTGTGGGGGATTAGTTATAAATAAAGGCCCTGATACACCGAAAAAAAAAAACCCATTTAACTTGTTTTGATGGAGCCAGCTGCTAATTTTCATATTACCTTGTGTCGGCCAAAAAGGCGCACTTGAACACACAGCAAAGACACCTATGTTCTGCCCCTTCGTGAATGGAAATTAATCTCCATAGTAGCAGGTGGCGAGTATTAGAATCAGATGAGATGAAGGTTAAAAATGAGAAGATTAAGCCGCTACAATTTCTTATGTTTTTACGGGACACACACAACAACATGGTCAACCGGTCGAGAGGTCTTACTTCACCAATGTTCAATAATCGTCTTGGTGTGTCAAGGCCCTTAGAAAACAACTGTAGCTGAATAAAACAGGATGGAAACCCAAATTAGATTTTTCTCCATTTTGTAGCTGTTTCGGAATCATGGCCGTAAAATAACCACAACAGAAAAAAGCTGTCAAAACATATCTTTTTGGACTCCCAAACACATCCCACATTTCCTTCCTCTGCTGTTGCCTTTCAAGGTTTCCATAGCCGTGGGTGGTTTGTTTCATAAGGCGGCGAGCCCTGAGTTAAATTGAAATGCCGATTAGAGGCTTGTGGCAACCCGAGGAGGATCCCATGTAAACACAGCAAGGAGCTTTCTTTGGAACTAACTCATTTCAGTTTGAATCATGAAAGAAATCAAAGCTCATGTGTTTGGAGAGCTGATGGTAGAGCAGACTGTCTTGAGGTTTGTTGATCAAAGTGCTCACAAAGGTCTGGTGGGAACAGAGAGCAGCCTTGCTAAAGCCTCAAAGGCCAGCTACTCTCCACTCCCTCCGTCTTAATGATGACGGTGCAGCTCTGCACCATCGCTCCCCACCCTCCACACTGCTCAGTTTAATGCCGCGGAGAAGATGTCAGTGGCTTCAAGCAGTCACAGAAGAAAATGAAACCGTCTACAGACATATCTTCAGAACCATGACTTCTTTATGGCCTTGTCCCTTCTTTGCAGAGAAACTGGGTCTCTGGAAAGCATTGGAGGGACATTGAAATGGGATTAAAAAAGGCCTCCAGTTGTTCTGTTTTTTGCTGCTTTTAATTCTTGATTTTTCTTGTTTGTTAGAAGACTGGTGGTCCAAATCCAGCTTCCTAAAGAAAAAAGAGCTTCACTTTTACTTAAGCTACAAATTACGCAGCAGAAAAGGACTGCAAGTGAAGATCACACATGACACCTAAAAGAAAATGAATTTTACTTTAAAGAAAAATAGAACTGGTCAGTGTAACACGCTGGGGTGTAATCATCTTGGCAATAAGAAGATATTGTGGAAAAACGGTTTCCATGACGGCTAATACCGAACTGCTAACCTTAAATAACTGGCCTTCAAACAACTCCGACACTTGCTATCCAGATGTATTTGTTATTTTATAAATATTGAAGTCCTGACCCCTCCCCCAAATGCTGACCCCCCCACATAAACGTCTGTTTTTGTTTTTAACTATTTGAAAATATAGACACAAAAACTGAATTTTTCCCCCTAAAAATTCACATTTATATATTTATTTATGTTTTTGCGTAATTATTTTTATTTATTAGCCTAAAAATATTAAAAGTTAAATGTATTGAGTAAAATATACACTTCAATCATAAATGTAATACCAGAAAACCCATAATTCTGACAATCGTTGAATCATTTAAGACCCTTTTCTAACAAATATGTCACTTTGCAGAGAATTCCCCTCCTAAATGTGTTCTTTCTTCATATATTTGAGTGTTTGAAATTGTATCTGAACATGTCACAACAGAAGTAGGATTTTCTTTCTCCCAATAATTGAGTCTTAATCTACTAAAAAGAAATCAGCACTACAGTATGTATTTCTCAAATTCTGGTGGTGTCCACTCCCTGTATCCCCGTGATAATACGACTGCTCTACAGCTGTTTCCCTGCCTAACAGCCCCGACAGACACTATTCGAGGCTCTCCACCTGTGAGTGGACAGCACAGTGTGGGCTGAGAACTCACTCAATGAAAGCTCTTTGTAGGAAAATGTCCCTTGATGATTTTTTTCCTCCTATCTGTAATGAAAACAGAGGAAAACAAGCTGTTGAGTGCTGCATTGGTTTTTCCTCAGCTTCCCCTAGAGCTGATGGATCCACTCAATGGTCCAACTCTTAAACATTACCTCACATGCATGCATCACACCAATCTGAAAAATACTTCTACTTCAGCTAAACAACAGCTCTTTACACTTTTGTCACCTATTTAACCTACAGAGTTATGTTATTATCTTAAAAGCATTTATTGTGAGAAAACCACTCGCTGTTCCTCGCCCACAGAGATGTTAAAGTAAATGTTCCAACCGTAGAGAGATCCTCTGTTTAAAGCGAGACAGGAAGAGAAACAGACAAGGCTGCGAGCAACACGCCCACGCAACACAACACGGCTCAGACCTATACATCGTGCAGCACACAACGTTTAAAACTGCTAAACTAAGTACATTTCAGCATGCCAAAAAAACACAATAACACATTCATCAGAAACAACTTTATAGAGGAGTTCAAGACGCATTGATCTGAAGAACTATAGCAAAGAGAAGTGGGGATAGTAACTTGTCCATTTGAGTGTTCATGGCACTAATGTCTGCTAATACTAGTCACAGATGATAAGAAATTATGAAAAGTAAAGGTCCATATTGTGTATGTACTGCTCACTCTGTGAAATGAACACATGTAGGATCAGGATATCCCTCCAGATGCTTTTTATTCATATACAGCCCTTGAAAAAATTAAGACACCACTCCAAATGTTTCTTAAATCTTTATCTCTACATGTATGGCAGCCATTCCAGTGTCTGTTGAATTCCAATACAGAGAAATGTTGTCACTACTTTATAAAATACAATACAAATCATCATGTAACTCAAAGACATGTCTATAAATAGTAAAACCGGATAAAACTGATAATATGTTCACTCCATGCGTTTTTGGTTTTTTTGCACGCGGGGAAAAGAGTCTAAGTCTGGATTCGAACCTGATTCAAATAGCTGTCAGCTCTACCCACTGAGCTATACATAATATGTTTTGCTGATCTGTCCTGTGAGAGGGACCTCTTTCTGATATTGCTTGCATTTTCGTGGGAGTTTGTCCTTATCCGAAATTGTAGTCTTACATTACATGTCTTTACAGGTGTTTAATGGAAGTGGTTACCTGGATAAATATTGTTGTACAGCATACAGTGCAGGGTTTTGTCTTAACCGGGTAAGATGGGCGCTGCACCCTCTTACTTTCAACGTGCGCCCCTCATACCAAAATGCAGATTTTCCCCGTGAAATTTACAAGTAAAAAAAATATTTCAGTTAGTCAAAAAACGTATAATTACTCAAAGAAATATGAAAATCGGGTCAAATTCGCAACAGCAACAGACAGCTACGTTTTCCGATGTCCTGTTGTTGTTTACGTCCGCCATCTTGTATACAGGCCTCATGTTCTTGCGATAATTTATGTATCTTATACACAATATCAGTGCCCTCATACGTTTCCTAGAATAAGCCCTGTAGTGCATATCAAGAGAAGCCGGATGTAACTCTGATATAACGATAGGTTTGCTCAACTCTCCGGCTAGCATGGAACGTGAAAGCTCTCCTCTTCTTTGTTATGCATTGCGTGGAAAAGATGTGACAAAAAGTTGCTCCTCTATGTCAATTGATTTTACAATAAAACTATTAGCTTTTTTATATTTCAAATCATTTGTAAATTGCGTAAGTTGTAAATGTTTTCACTGTGTTAAAAGACACTCACTTTGAGTTCTGGTAACTTGAATGGGAACATGTTTGATATTGTAGTATCCTAAATGAGTAATCTACCTCTTGATGATATATTATTTCCATTCATTATTCAATTAGATATTACAGATCCAGCATATCTTATGTAGTGGGGCTTTGTTTTATCATGAATTACCATGACTCAATGTTCAATGAGAAAAGAAAACCCCTACTATCGAAACAAGGGAACCCTTTTGGGCCCACATCTTTAGTCATTTATTTTCCGTACCATAGTAGGCTACTATCCTCCAAAGCGTTCCAAATTTACTGGAAGAAAAAAACGGTGACATTTAGCGAGTCAGAGATGTGTCATAAAGTCCTGTGAAATAAAAATGGTAAAAAAGCTAGAAATCCTTTATAGTAGTGTATTTTGGTGATCCCTTTGTAAAGTCTTAAAGGGTAACTCCGCTTTCTCACCAACATGTTTGAAGGTGTTGGGGAGTTCTACTGCGTACGTCATAAAGAAGTCTTTAATGTTTCTAGAGGAAGTTGTGTGAAGGCAAAAGGACTACAAGTTTGAAAAAGATTAACATATCTTTGGAAATTAGCTTCAAGCTCCCCAAAAAGCCAGTACATTGCAGGTTTTACAAGGTGGTATGTAATAGTGTTGGTAGTTAAATGTATACATTGTAATAACATACAGTGGGGCAAAAAAGTATTTAGTCAGCCACCAATTGTGCAAGTTCTCCCATTTAAAAACATGAGAGAGGCCTGTAATTTTTATCATAGGTATACCTCAACTATGAGAGACAAAATGAGAAAAAAAAATCCAGAAAATCACATTGTAGGATTTTTAAAGAATTTATTGGTAAACTCCTCGGTAAAATAAGTATTTGGTCACCTACAAACAAGCAAGATTTCTGGCTCTCACAGACCTGTAACTTCTTCTTTAAGAGGCTCCTCTGTCCTCCACTCGTTACCTGTATTAATGGCACCTTTTTGAACTCGTTATCAGTATAAAAGACACCTGTCCACAACCTCAAACAGTCATACTCCAAACTCCACTATGGCCAAGACCAAAGAGCTGTCAAAGGAGACCAGAGACAAAATTGTAGACCTGCACCAGGCTGGGAAAACTGAATCTGCAATAGGTAAGCAGCTTGGTGTGAAGAAATCAACTGTGGGAGCAATTATTAGAAAATGGAAGACATACAAGACCACTGCTAATCTCCCTCGATCTGGGGCTCCACGCAAGATCTCACCCCGTGGGGTCAAAATGATCACAAGAACGGTGAGCAAAAATCCCACAACCACACGGGGGGACCTAGTGAATGACCTGCAGAGAGCTGGGACCAAAGTAACAGAGGCTACCATCAGTAACACACTACACCGCCAGGGACTTAAATCCTGCAGTTCCAGACGTGTCCCCCTGCTTAAGCCAGTACATGTCCAGGCCCGTCTGAAGTTTGCTAGAGGGCATTTGGATGATCCAGAAGAGGATTGGGAGAATGTCATATGGTCAGATGAAACCAAAATAGAACTTTTTGGTAAAAACTCAACTGGTCGTGTTTGGAGGAGAAAGAATGCAGAGTTGCATCCAAAGAACACCATACCTACTGTGAAGCATGGGGGTGGAAACATCATGCTTTGGGGCTGTTTTTCTGCAAAGGGACCAGGACGACTCATCCGTGTAAAGGAAAGAATGAATGGGGCCATGTATCGTGAGATTTTGAGTGAAAACCTCCTTCCATCAGCAAGGGCACTGAAGATGAAGCGTGGCTGGGCATGACAATGATCCCAAACACACCGCCAGGGCAACGAAGGAGTGGCTTCGTAAGAAGCATTTCAAGGTCCTGGAGTGGCCTAGCCAGTCTCCAGATCTCAACCCCATAGAAAATCTTTGGAGGGAGTCGAAAGTCCGTGTTGCCCAGCGACAGCCCCAAAACATCACTGCTTTAGAGGAGATCTGCATGGAGGAATGGGCCAAAATACCAGCAACAGTGTGTGAAAACCTTGTGAAGACTTACAGAAAACGTTTGACCTCTGTCATTGCCAACAAAGGGTATATAACAAAGTATTGAGATGAACTTTTGTTATTGACCAAATACTTATTTTCCACAATCATTTGAAAATAATTCTTTAAAAATCCTACAATGTGATTTTCTGGATTTTTTTTTCTCATTCTGTCTCTCATAGTTGAGGTATACCTATGATAAAAAATACAGGCCTCTCTCATCTTTTTAAATGGGAGAACTTGCACAATTGGTGGCTGACTAAATACTTTTTTGCCCCACTGTATATGCAGTGGAGCATTATCGCACACAAAAACTATTTGTTCTTCTATAGTGCTTGAGACTTATCTCACCCATCCTGATTCACACCATAAGGTCATTTCACGACAGAGCTGAGTGTGTCATGTCTTTTTTAAAACACAGTATTACCAAGGGACTTCATGCTGTGTAGTGAAAAGACATGACACACTCCTTCATTTGGACATTAAGTACTGCCAACATTTTCATTTATAACTGCCAACACACCCTCCATAATTCATGAATGGCACTAAAAAAATCACCAACCAACCCCAAAATCATAGAGATGCTGATGCTATCAATGTTATCACATGACCTCAGTGTTATGCGAAATATAGTAGCTTATATGCGGCAGGATCTTTGATTGACAAATTAAAGAGCTGGCTGAAATCATTACCAATTATTACACTTAATTGAACCCAATTCTGATTGGTCAATATAGACAACCGGCTCACCCTGTCACGATTCCGTTTGCATTAGTGACGCTTTTATCCAACGCAACTAACATACATTTCAATACCGTCTACATGCTTATGGGGGCAGTTTGGGGTTAAGAATATTGCCCAAGGACAGTTTGAGAGGTT
Organism: Eleginops maclovinus; assembly: GCF_036324505.1. NCBI lineage: Eukaryota > Metazoa > Chordata > Actinopteri > Perciformes > Eleginopidae > Eleginops > Eleginops maclovinus. Next base: position 21,321,612 of record NC_086366.1, on the reverse strand, counting down.
GACTGCTGGTGCTGGGGATCAAACCACTGACTGTCTGATTAGTAGACACCCATTTCCCTGCACCAAACTGCAAAAATCAGTTCTATGATAGAGGTTTATGTTCTGAAATTAAATCAGCTTGGGATGTTTGAGGCAGCAACACTTGTCTGTCTTCTGTTTCATAAAGCAGCAGTCAGTGGGCAGCAGTTCACTTCCACAAGAGCATATCAAAGTGACAAGGACAAAAAATATGACAAGGTGTTGTGGCATGTTGTGCTTTTTACTGTTGTTTCAGTATTCACTGGGAGCAGTTTAGCTGGATTGTTGAACAGCAGTTGCCGGGGCCAGTTGTCCTTATTTAAACTCCCATGCACACATGTGGAAATAGGAGCTGACACCACCAACTGCTCTGACACATGTCTTTCTCTAGCTGATACACTGGGCTGATACCAGCCTTTGAATTTCAAAATGTATCATAACACCCTCTGCTAGAAGCCTTTGACCTTTTACCAAATGAAATACACATAAATATATTTCACTGATAATTAAATGCGTTGTTGGTCTCATGCTGTTTATCAGCTGTACAGAAATGGGCCCACCCATGTGAAAGGAAACACACACACACACACACACACACACACACACACACACACACACACACATACATACACACAAACACACACACACACACACACACACACACACACACACACACACACACACACACACACACACACACACACACACACACACACACACACACACACACACACACACACACACTACCCACGCGCGGGAAGCCTCGCTCAGCTACGCAGTTCTGTCACTGTGGGAAATCCCATGGCTCTATTTCCTCTAACTGCATGCATCCTTACACTTCCTGTTTACACACACACATTCGCAAAGAGGCACACATTCACATCGACCACACACACAAGCACACTGTAGAGACTTGAACATGTATATAAACACGTAAAGAGAAACGGGTCACCACAGTATCCATAGAGGTAAAAACCACAGGCTCTGCGTCTCTGTGTATTTTATAACACAGCGGCTTCAAATCTGTCCAGCTAGTCCAACACAGAAAAAAGCTGCATGTGTCCATGAGTTGTAAGCAGTTACATCAAAGACAGATTTTTTTCTGAAAAGGTCAAACAATCCAGGATTTCACAAGAAAAAGTCAGAAAAATAAACAAAGCTGCTTGGTCTTTTCTGCCACTACAAAGTCGCACTAGTGTCAATAATTCTTGTTTGTGTTCATGCTATTTCTGTCACTCTTCATGTGTAAAGCCTGATACAAACTATATGAAAATGGGCACTGTTATCCCCATGGAGTGGTGGTGCAGTGATGACGTGTTTTTTAAGACAACCAAGGAGTTACCATCACAAGGGTTCACTTGAAAAATCAATTGGATGCTGAAATATTCCAGCAAATATGATCTGCGGCAAACACACGTTTATGTTTTAACATGTTTTGTTGAGCAGGATAATCCCCATATGTTAACAGCATTTTTTAAGCATAACTACAAATGCCAGAGGTCAAAAGGTAACATGAGACTATAAACAAACTACATCACGGTCCCGCTAAGCTAAAGGAGGCAAATATCGTTTATTAGTGTCACTTACTCATTGTGTTAGCAACGTTGGTTTTAAAACAAATCGGAGCTTTAGACATTCAGGAGTGTGGTATTCACTGAAATATTTTATGTCATAGACCAAGATTAAAATCTTGTAAGCATGTCTTTACCATAGACCTTATTTTAGGCTTCTAACCACAGACACGTTCATAAAAAGGTTTCCTTCAGCAGCAGTGGCAAAATGCTAACTCATTTCTAGGTTTAAGAAATACTCCATATTCAAAGAAAATTGTATCTCCTCTGTGTGTTATGGAGTGTGGCTGCTCAGAACAGCTATAATCACTTTTGATTTCCCAGGTGGTCGGACAACAAGAGTCAATCTGGACTAAAATCCTCCAAAAAAGTAATTTTACGGACGGGTCAGAGTTTGCAGACTCGGCCCAGCTCCATATGGAAGCACAAAGACCTTTTCTTAACCACATATGCCAGAGTACTCCAAACACCTGCAACCACACCTTCATGAAGAAAGTTCCCTTTTTAGAATCTGAGAGGGTCTCTGACTTCATAACTACAGATTTAAAAAAAAAAAATGTAATAAACGTATCTAGCCTATTAAGAGAAGAATCTTTTAAAAGATGCACATTTTCATTTGAAGTTGTTATTATGGTCACTAGCCTCAGCACTTAAAGAAGCAATTCTGCCTCACTTTACCTCCAGTTCCCGTGAACTACAGTTATTTTCTATCCTGATACTACAGGAATTGTGTATGTTGTTTTCCCAGGCAATGGTTAGAAAATCATCACATCTTAAAAAGCATCAATAGTGAACTACACTGTATATGTTCTGCCCAAAACAACTTGTTGGACCTAAATCTATTAGTATATTTGAACCTGAACACGTGTAGTTTGGATTATGTATTTCTCCTAGCCTGAAAGGAGAGATTGAAGCAAATAAGCTAAACTTTCGAAATTGAGCAGTGCATTTATTTGCATACAAATAAGGCTCTACAAATACGGTATTGTTCAGTTGTAAAACGTTGTACTGTACTACAGCCCTGCCTGCAGCCCGACACGCTGCAGAGACCTGCCTCTGCAGAGACCTGCCTGTGCAGAGTGTTTGATAGTGTGCTGGTGAATGGAGCTTTCTCAAGGATGTTCCTAAGCTGCTTTAGTGGCTCTGATCGTATTGGCACAAGTTTGTGTTTGTTCTCTTCTTTGTTCCTAAACTCAGCCAGCATTGTGATGTGTGTGGCGGATGAGGAGAATTTCCGTCACAATAATAGAACCGATAATGTTTTTCCTGTGTTACTGTACATTGTTTCAGGGAGTCTGCAGCTGAACAAAAGCACAGACGTATATATACAGTGCACTTCAGCAAAGTTCCCCACTGAGGTATTTTTGGATTTAAGCTGCTGTTTATATTTTGTGCCAACTCGCTACAATTTTAAATATGCAGAGCTTTTTCTGCAGGAGTTTCCTTTTTGCCTCCTTGAAAGCATTTTCAGGCTGGAAAGTTGGCACAAACACTGATACCATGAAGCACTATGAACAAATTAAATCATGGATGCATTCAAATGATGGTGCATTTCTGCATGGATGCTTGAATCTATCATACAGGGATGCGGACCGATTTACCCTTTACACGACGGGCCAGTTGTTTCAATATGAATTCATACAATTCACACAAGAACCAATACCATAGTTCTACATACAAATGTTGCCAGTGTGGTGCAGTGATGATGTATATTTGTAGGCCGACCCGGAAGTAAGCTTCGCAAAGGTCGACAAATAGGAATGGGAATTTCCCATTGAAAGTAAAAAGCTAATGCTAGGCTATGAACAAACTGAAAAACGGTTGCCTATGAAGTCACTCGTTTTCAACCACCTTTTTTATGACACATAGAAGCTACAGACATTCACGAGTGAGGTAATCACTGAGGTACTTTAAGTCGGAGAGCAACCTGTGAAAATCTCATTGGCTTGTTTCAACCACATACCTTTTTTCAAGCTTCTAACCACAAACAAGTTCCAAAAAACATTGACTTCAAGATAAAGGTAGTAGAAAAATGTGTTGGTTCTTTTTTTTAATTTCCAGGTTTTAGGCCTTGCACAATTCTATCAGCTTTTAATATGAATTTACCCTGTGAAGGAAGTGTTTATTACAGATTAATCTGCAATTTCTTTCATCCAAATGCAGAAATAAATGTTCCTTTACAGTATGTTTTTGCTGTTGTGATGTTCAATTACATTGGTTAGATGGCTACTAATATCCAATTGATGAATTTGATGTGATGTTGTATATTGTGGTCAGTTGAGAGGAAGTTAAGTCTTTGTAGACATTTAGATGTGAGGATGCTGTTGTAAGATAGCTAGCTAGTTAGCAGCTTTATTGTTTGCAAAAGAAAATCGTTACGGACTGCTCAATTAATGAAATGAATAGATGGCTTATTTTTCTTATTCAATACATTAAATAAATATTTAATAAAACTAACCTGTATCATTTTTATTAATTTAGTGCTGTGTTGACCTGGAGCAACCTCAATTGCAGCTAGTCCTGCGACTTCCGCTACAGACCCAAGATGGCAGTCGTGGAGAGTTGTAAGAGCCAAACAATCCACTCGTAACCTTTTGACTGTTATTAGTGAACCACCATGGTACTCTTGGTGCATTTTACCATACTTTGCTATAGGACATTGTCGCCATGTAAGTATAAAAGTATGCTAACTGAGTAAAGCAGTATTTTGCTTAAAAATTATATATAGCAGGCTAACTAGCTAGTCCGGATTGTATGTTAGGCATCAAATTCAGCGCCAAGGTAATGCAAAAAAAAGACAAAACTGCAGCGCAGCATTCCTATGTTGATTAAGAGGATTAATAAGGATTTTCTAGGTGATATAAGATGTTTCGAAGCTTGAATCTATTTGGTACAGCAATAACACATTTCTTAAAAAACATGAAAGTATGACCTAAGGTAGTATTTGTTGCAGGGCTCTTGCATTTCAACACAAGTTTTTATGCCTTTCTGCTGGGCTAGCACTGCCTGTAGGAAAATGTGTATGGAGCTAAAACTTTAATCTGCTCGGTAATAAGAGGAGATTCAGCCTGTTTGTTATTCATGGTGAAAATTAACTCTCGGTTTAGAGCCTTTTGTTGGCGTCTTCAGGGAAACAATAAGCATCTTTCTCCACAACTCATTTCTGTTTGTCCTCCAAACTCATTAATCCTAATTGGTCTTCGCTGCAGAGAGAGACCGACGCTGCAGCCGCCCAAAACCCACAGAGAGTGTTCACTGTTCTGACTGCGTATTCACTCGTGCCAGTCCGATTACACATATTCATAAACTAGTACACACACACACACACACACACACACACACACACACACACACACACACACACACACACACACACACACACACACACACACACACACACACACACACACACAGCCTCTGATGGAGAGCAGAAAAATCTAATTTATATTCCACTGCTACAGTTTGGCTTTGAGCAGCCACTTTTCTCACTGGCTGTCCTCACTGGACAGACCATAGTCCCAGTTCTAACATCACTGTTAGGTCTACTGTTGTAAAATATCTTTCAACGTATTCTTTTATTTCTGTCCAGAAATATGATCAACATCTTGATTACAATAAGACCAGTGACTATGAAACAAAACTAGAAATAAGGCAATGCAATTCCTCCATTCCTGCTAAATTTGAAGAAATTCCCTCCAGACAGACAGATACCCAGAGGCATACATATGTAGTCCAACATAATCTTCATATCTTTGATTAAAGTTGCATTCATCTTTTTTTGGCAACTATTGGGCAGAAGAAGACACAACGCCTTGACATTTGTACTGCCTAGCAAACGATAACACACGAAGTAACAGGAGCACTAGTGCAACGTTTATGCAGCTTTGAATTGTTGGGATCTATTTATCTACATCTAATTGAATCCACTCTTTGGGAAATTACCTCAGTGAACCTAAGTGAATAGGTTCAGGGGTTCATACCCATAACAATAACCAAAGGAACAGGTTGTGTGACAGAACACCATCACAGTTTAACTCGGTTCGAGCACTCAAGGGACCATGTACAGCACTTGAAAAAAGATAAATATTTTAAAGCATTGAGGTCATTATTGCAAAATGACCGGAGCCTGTACTGTATCATACTGTAAATGACCAATCAGAATCGAGCATTAAACAACAGTACACACTGAACAAGACAAGCCTCTCAGATAATAATGTGAACAGTGGAGACTAAAGATTACATACTGTGTTGACACACACTGAAAGTAGCAGGGCATGAACTGCTAGTTAAAATGAAAGCAATCATTCTGTGTATGGGAGGTTTTCACATCTTAGGAACAGTAGTGTGTACGTAGCCTAGGAGAATGATCTTGCAACCCTGTTTAATAATTTACATCTTACAGACCAAACCACTATCATCGTTTTGACACACCACCTCACTGTACAAGAGTAAAGCATAAAAGAGTGCTCTTATCAACTGGAGCGCTCAACCCAATCCTTGTCATCTCACGCACCATATGGAAGCACACACTTTAATATGCTCATTGAGAGACATTCAGGTCACTGAAAAACAAAACAATATGTATAGGCAATATCCAGAGATCTACCATCCACTAAATATATACTATCCTCAACAAGCTTTGAAATATTTTTAATATGGTCAAACATTTTCAAATGTGTTCAAATGAACCATACAAAATGTCATTCTGCTTATTTATTCTAAAGATCGCTTGGATTGAGAAAACGTTTATTGCGTGCATTTGTCACGTTTGCTCTTTCTTACAACTATATACAATAAATATATGTCAATTAGATAGAGCCAAAATGTACAAATGAACATAAAACATTTCCTATTTTTTTGTTAATGTAAATGCAAATGTTCTTTCAATAGATACTGGTTTAGTATAAGTGTTAGACCGGAACTTGAAAAGATAAAAAAAGGAAAATGTTGTGTTTTCTCTAAGGCTGGCTAATTTAAACCCAAGCTTACACAATGCATGCCAGTCACACAAAATCGTTCAGTCTGATTATTTATATGCCAAGAGAATGTGAAAATACATTTATCCCTATATACTTAACTTTCCTAATGATAAGCAAGAAGATCATATAGCCAGTTTAAAATAACTATGAAAACTATTATAAAATTCATAGCTGAGAAATACATTTCCCAGACGTGTATTCACTTCTAGTTTTAAAGCTTTCTTATCGCTTTTCTCCAGAGCCCAAGGTGTTGATCTATGAAGGATATGCTTCACAATTTAGAATTATGAATAGCCTACCGAATGCACATTACTGACTAACCAGTTTGGAAAAGATCACTGGCTCACTTGTGGCAGACGCAGCTCATCAGTATTACTTTCTGATGATTTAACTTTCTCTTCAATTTAAAAGTAAGTGGCCTGATTCAGAATTTATGAGCAGCTCTTCATGGAAAGCTGAGCAGCCTTTTCCTGTCCAGTAGCAGCACTCAGCTTTACATGTAGCTGTAGATTAGATATCACGTAACGTTAAAGAGCAGTCATGTAGCTGTGGTCTTCTCTTGCCTCAGTAAACTGATTTTTATGTGATTTTGACAATGATGCCTGCTCTGCTGCATTTGGATATGTTCTACAGAGTATAATGGGTACAGGAAGAATAAAGAAAGAAGGCAGATAGAGATATAAACAATGGCAATATTGGTATACTGTATCAATTCTTTAAAAGACTATCCTTTAATTTTGTATTAATAATTTAAAACCATTTACTTAAAGAGGACATATTGTATTTGTATGTTGTGCCTCTACTGGGACATGTTTGGATGCTTTAATGTTCAAAAAGCTCTTTATTGTTCTCATACTGCCTGTGCTGCAGCACCTCTTTTCACCCTCTGTCTGAAACCAGAGCCCAGTCTACTCTGATTGGTGAGCTGGCCGGCTCTGTGGTGATTGGTCAACCTTTACGACATGTCCTTCCCCTTAGCAAATGATTTCCAATAAGTTGTAGCACTAGAAAATAAAAGTCTGAGTGTTAGATAGTGATGTCACTATGTTATAGAACTAAACAAAGTAGTCTAATCTAGGTGTGTGTTGGAGAGAAACTCCAACTGGAGGGAACACAGGGATTTTAACCTTTGCCGACCATTTACATGCACACAAACCTATATAACACACAGGAAAGAGAAAACCCCCAAAAGCATAATAGGGCCTCTCTGATTTATCACTAAATTGTAACAACAGAAGTTGTAGGTCTCATTTCATCTTTTGTTTGATAAAAACTGTGTTTTTATCAAACATTAAAAAGGATAAACAGTCTGTATATACACATATATTTCACTTTCTGTTTTAACCGATTATGTTTATTTTTGGGGGTTTTATATGTGCTGTTTTTTAATGGTTCGATATATTTGATCCTGCACATGTAAAGTGTCTTTGCGTATTTTTTCAAAGCGATTTTATACCTATGTATTGCTGGATTTTTGGCATTATACATACCTAATAAACTGCGATAAAACGGATTGCAACGCTCTTGAATTCATAAATATGAGGAGTACAACTAGCTTTTACCAGCAGGCTCAACAAAACACTTCTTAACACCCACATATCCACATCCAATAAGGCCTGTAATTAAATGTCTCATCAAATCTGTTTTCCTCCCAAATCATTTCAATCCAGTCATCCAGCAGGATTACCGGAGCACAGTGGGAGTTGCGTGGTGGGGGCGAACGGAGCAGGAAGCCCGTCCAACATGGAGGAGCCTCCTGTCGCGTCTCAGTGAGGAGAATGTGAAGGCAGACGGCAGGAGCTGGAGGACGCTGGCTGCTGGAGCTGCTCCAGACGCTGTATTGGCAAAGGTACTACAGGCACAGATGGCTCAGTCATCAGTGAACACACAAAAAAAACCACACACACACACACACACACACACACACACACACACACACACACACACACACACACACACACACACACACACACACACACACACACACACACACACACACACACACACACACACACACACACACACACACACACACACACACACACAAAAGCCCCTCACAGGAGATGACACATAAACACACGCACAGGCAAAGAGCAACAAACAAGTACCAAATATATTAGTGCACAGCCACCCGCAGACTAAAATACGTGAATGAACACACACACACACACACACACACACACACACACACACACACACACACACACACACACACACACACACACACATACACAACACATCAAAATGGGCATGAGATTAACTGCCAAATCAAATCTACTTTATTTCCTGATCCTTTCGACCCCTTAGTGCCCTGCTACACGAACCAAAATAAAAACAGCAACTGTGCTCACAGATGAGCCGCATTTGCATGGGTGTGTGTGTTCAACAGAGTGTGAGGGACAATCTGACTTGACCGAAGAATCCCGGGACATTAAGGACACACTCTGCTTTCCCGCTATATGGCAAAGCAGACTTGTAAATTATGAAGTGATTCCACTCTTTTTCAACACTCACAATGCAAATGCGAGTCTGCTCTCTGCCCACCCGGCAACTGCTTTTGAATTTGATCTGGCATAGTAGACTGAGAAAGAGAAAATTAATGTTTAATAAGTTCTGGAGAGCAGGGAGGGTTGGTTTGAAAGGCTGAAACTGATATTTTTAGAGAGAGTGGACTGCTGCTGCAGAGAGCTGCTGTTCTACGCTGGTACGATCACACTATGTATGAATGAATATATGAATGAATTATGTCAGTGTGGAGAAACCTGTTAAACATCATACTGCCTCCTGAAGACAACCAGTGTGCAAGATACAGCTCTGAAAAGAGACCGCTCCAAATGTTTCTTAAATCTTTATCCCTACATGTATGGCAGCCATTCCAGTGTCAACACAGAGAAGTGTTGTCAGTAGTTGAAAGAATACAATAAAAAATGAATAAAAGACATACTTATAAAAAGTTAAAGTTACAGAGAAACTGTAATGCTGCAGTGGTTTTCCGGAGCTGTATAGACTAGTGTCTATATGACTTTACCACTGTTCTCTTCATTATATTAATCTGAATATCTTTGGGATTTTCACAAACAAACTGTGGATAAAGGACTGCCTCGACACAAATTATAAAGTATGATATAGATTTTGTTTAACATGGGCTTTGAAGATAAAAAGTAAAACATTCTGAAAATGGGAAAGAGATATTCTAGATATGGCCCTGCCAACTAATGCACGCTAGATAGAGCAGTGCACCAATAAGCTTTGGCGCGATGAGTCTCGCAGAGATTCAGCAATAAGTCTTTGACTCGGATGAAGAGTCTGTCAGGCAACAAAATCTGCAACTACCATATGTATCGACATGGTAAGTGTAGTTAGCATCTTTTATTACCTCTGCCATGGAGGTCAGGTTTAACTGATTAGCTCTTCTAAATGTATACATAATTTAGGTGATAGACCATAAAGGACAGGATATTAAAACAAGAATATTAAAAGCCTAAAGAGAAGACAGGCTGGCCTACATTAGACCGATTGTCAATGACTCATTTACGAATATGAGGTTTTATTTCATGCTTGGTGTGAGACATAGTGAGATTCTAATATGACTGAGCACAGACACGGTATTGTCTCAGAAGAGTTGAAATGTAAGGGGCTGCCCATGAGTAACAATCTTACAGATAGTGTTTTTTGCTGGAAGGGACGCTGCATGAATACGAGGCCTTAATCCTGGAGTAAAGCGCTCTGCAGTGAGATTTTGGGAAATCCCACTAAGTTATGACTCTCCACTGAAAAACCGAGAGAAAACATTTTACTATAAAATATATCAATTCCAAGTTCAAAGTCATGCCAGCATTAAAACATTCAAAATAAAAATGACACTGTTACACTTACTGTATATGAGTAAGTGCTACATTGATTGCTTACACACAATCTGTTACTTGATGTGAACTTGATTTCTCTATTTGAAAAAGAAATATATGGGTCATTTAGTTGTTGTGATACAGCATTAAGTAGGAAAAGAAATAAGAGATAAGACCACACTGTGTGAGAAAGATGTCAGCTTAATTCAGTTCATCGGCACATTAAAGAAGAACACTTTTCTCATTGTTAAAACAAGAAAGTGGGTAATGTACCATTTTTCCCATTAACGGCTAATTTGGAACACCTATTTCCCTGAGCATACTGAGTCTTTGACACGCTACTGTAACTGTTGGCCTGACCCTCTTTATCCCTCTTTATATGTGCCAACGAACATGTAGAATTACAGGGTTAGAAACCCTAACTGGCTTTCCACCAACAAGCATGTCTATCAAGATCACATTTTTGCAGTGGTAGAAGAAATTTGGAACCTGGAATTGGACGTGGAACTTATACTGGAATGTGGACTTTGCAATTAACCGTTACCAGTTCAGCCAGAAATGGTTTCACATACATGAATCATTTATCAGATGACTTCTCCTTATTTATTCGGCAAATTCTCAGAAACATGCATCCATACTACATTTTAAAAATCTTAGTGTGGTCCTATCTCTTTAGCACAAACTGTCAGATGACAAATACAGTTTGCATATTGTGAAGTATGTACACCCATATTTGGAATGTGGGAAAGAAATTGGTACCCTAAATTTGAATTTGAAAATTTTATTTGGAATTTCAATTTAGAATTTGAAATTGTAACCTGGAATTAGTAATGGGATTCTAAATGTGTTATTTGAAATATAAACCTTGAATTTGTAAATAGCCTAGCATTCCGGGGTTAAATTAAGGACTTAAAAATAACTGGATACATCGTTGGAAGCAGTGCCTCATTCATTCATATAAAAGTCATTCTGTGACCCTGACTCTTAAAAACATAATACCCAGATCTTCAAGTTTTGGTCCATAGAGCATTCTCATTTTAAAGCCCCTGAATCTCTAATCCACTCTGTCACGGCCAACCAGTCAAACGAACAGAAAGGGAGTAAATCTGGATTTGGCTTTAAGCGAAACCCTATTTTTAAAGCATTTAACAACATTTAGGACCCTTTAATTGAGATAAGGGCTACTCAAGTGTTCGTGTTGGGTAGTTGGCTTACTTACAAAATGATACACTGATTTAAAGACAAGTATTTCCAAATGTAAGTCAATGGGAAAGTATTTCCTGGCCCACTGTTGTCACAATACTGAGAGAGAAGTTGTAGCGCCACTGTTGAGTCACCCTGACATTTTGCTAGCGTTCTTTCTAAGGGCTTAGATTCAAAGACTAAATTTTACTCTGTGTGCTGTGTGCAATTAAACAGGACTTATTTAAAATATTTAATCTCCATGTTCATGGTTTTCTTGATTTATATCACTTAAACTAACATTGGCTGTAGGGGGTTATAAGAAATGACTTTGCACTCTTGGAACTTGGATTAGCCGTCACTTTTTTATATTCCTTTTTCACAATATTGTTTCTGATCAACATTTCATCTTTGAGTGAGCTCAGAAGAAAGAAACAGCTTGAGAATGGTGGAGTGTTGTGGTCGAGGGGGGTGCAGAGGGAGGGAGAGGTCAATCCTAGCAGCCTGCAGGTCTACATGAAACCTGCTGCTGACTCGGCAACTGCAGACAGACAGACAGCTGTCCTGGGAGCTGCTCGCAGAGGTTAGACTCATATATGCGGCTGATATTCTCCATTTATTAAAAACCTGTCAGCACCCTCCGCACAACCTCACAAGCAAATCCACAGCAGGTGATTATGCATTTGGCCATTAACGCAACATTTTATACATATTATTTTAATTCAAATATGTTTTGGTGTATTGAAAACACAGGAAGTGAAAGATGTGTTGACTGATGCAATGAGATGAGGTACGAATAAAAACAACAAAAGTTGCCACAAAAGCGCAAATTAAATCACACCAATGAATTATGATGTACATGAAGCATGTAATTTAACTGTCCAATGAAGTTTCCACTCCACTGAAGACACAAAAAATGGCAGCAGAGAAAATCAAGGAGTACGTTTTTTTTGTCATCTGACAGAAGGATTTGCACAACCAGCCGATTATAGCATTAAAATACTTATTTTTTCATAAGAGTTGTGGATGGTTTTGAGCAGTAATCCACATTATTCCTTTGCTTTTTTGAAAAGTTGAGTACAGTATGTGCCTAAATTTGGATTGCCTATGGATCCAATTAACCCATTTACAATCATTTACGATCAAAAGAAGGGCAGTTATATACCGTTTAAAAACTGGGTTAAAGACCATAAATTACTATTTAAATCCGTTTTTTGAGTGAAGTATCACAAACTTCTTACTTTAAAACCACTTGCATAATTAAATGAGTTTCTTAGATGATGAATATTGCATTAAAAACTGCTTCACCCAACCTAGAGAAGCTGCTAAGACCTACAAAACAAACGAGTACCCCATTATATCTTAAATGCCGTTTTAGAAGATGTATAACCTAACTTAATGCTGTATATAAAGCTGTAATTAATTATACATAGTTTGGGAATAAGACGATGTCTGAATACTTTTATATTTGTACATTAGATTTCAAGATATAACTGACACAAAATACTGTAAATCATCAGACCAAAGATACGTATTAGCAACCTACTAACCTATTTATATCAACCTCCAAAAGTCCATATCGCCCAAATCTTGAAGCTTACTCCCTCCTACACGTTAATGCTGCTCTCTCCATCTTTGCCTGAGGCCAAAAGCTGCTAATGTCACAAATCCTCTAGTTTCAGAAGCGAAAAAATGAATGATGGAAACGAGAGCGAGATAAAACTGTGGGTCATTATTAACAGCAGTAGAAGACAGTTGCCTGTGTCATTTGTAATGCAAAATTGCCAACACAACCTTAAAATTCATACAACCAGGGTGAGATTTTTGAGTGGAGGCCAAGCCCCCATAATCTGATAGAGCTGCCTGTTTGCCTGCTTCCGGACAGAGCTTCAGATGAACCATGATATGATCGCCAAGCTGCAGACAAAGTGCACCAGTGAACAACAGCAGACGGTGATGCAGCTCTCATATTTCAGGAAGGAGACTAATGACATTTATATGACCTTGTTAGAGACTCCCTATTTGGGCGGACATACTGTATAATGATGACACATGAAATTTAATAATAGCCATATTGCTTTGACTTTACAATCATTTTTTAAAAGCGCTGGACAGGCAGAATGGAAGTAAACCTTCAGAATCAGCTCGTATTCATCTGCATTTCAAAGATAGTGGGCAAAGAAACAAGGGAATGACTCAATAATTCATGAGTTACCAACTCCACAGCTCTTCAGAGTTCCTGTATGCAGCATTCACAGATGTAGCACACTTGGACCCACAAACTGTAGACATTTTCCTTTCCTCCTTCAAATCAGCACATATGCAACCCTCGAGCTGAGCAGTAAGTATTTCCTATGTAGACAGCTGTTGAACAGAAAACACTGAGAAAGTGAAGTGTAAATATGGCGCTGTGAATGCAAATGTCATCCAACGCTTTTTTTGTTTTCAACTGTTCATCTCAGGCCCAGAAGAAACACTGTAGTTCTCAGTGCATACATGACCAGTATAGCAATAGTGAAAACCACATTATCTACACAGGAAGTGAGTGGGCGTCCACTTGATGGAACATAACAACTCAAATCTAACTTTATGAACGGACAACGAGCGAAAAGAGGTTACAAGTCGCCCTTTCGATCTATAACACTTTGTTAATACTGCATTTGTACATCAGAATCAGAAGTACTTTATTTATCCCAAACTGGGACATTTTTGCATTGCAGCAGCAAAATACAAAGAGAAGCAAAACAAATACAAAAACGTAAACGTAAAAATAAAGTACAAATAAAAATGAAAATGAAATATACAAATGTACAAAAAGGCAATAATAATATAGCGTAAATGTACAATGTTAAGTGTGACAATCCATGCCACTGCAGTGCAGATTAGTCTAATTTTAGCTGTTTAAAAGTGTTATTAGGCATACTTTAATTGTTATGAAACATCTTTGAGATATCATCTCTAGCGGGGGAGATGACAGTTTGAACACAGAGAACTAACTTGAATTGTTTTGCCCAAACAAGAAGGAAAAAAAGATACTGATCTCATCACACTAATGAGACAGCTGGTAAATTAAAGCAGACTGGGGATACTCTGGTGAGAAGCTCTCTCTTCTTTATCCTTCTTACTTTTAACGTGTATATATCTACCACTGTCCAGAGTCGGGAAATACTGACCACAAGACCGAGGACGGATATGATAAAGGCCCTGAAAATTTTAAGTAGGTGGAGAAAAATGATGCACATTTTTGACCAAAATAACATCAAGAACTCATTTACATCTTACTTTAGATTAATTTCTTTGTGGGAAAACAATGCTAGACAACCATGAAGCCCTGAATTGCATTTCAGCATTTCCGGCATTTAGCTTAGTGGTGTCGAAGTGAGCTAAGCGATGGAGGGGTAGTTGGTTTTAAGAATGGTGCAGAAGGCCGTCGTATAGCTCAGTGGGTAGAGCTGGTGGCAATATACTGGGGTTTGATCCCCATGCGGTGGACCCTGGTTTGAATCCGGCTTGAGACCCTTTGCATTTCAGCCCCTCTGTCACCCCATTTCTCACTGTATTAAAGACACTGGTTGCCCAAAAAAATCTTAAAAGAATGGTGCAGAAAAGAGGTCCTTAAACCTATACAGGTGTTAAGGACCTTTTATACTTAGCATTTTATCATTCCCGGTTCCCTCTTCTCAAGTTCAATGTTTTTATAGAGAAAGGGCGATTGAGGAATTATATTTTCAGGGCCTTTCAATCTCACAAAAGAGAGATGTTGCTATCATTCAGCCAAGATTTCTCTATGCGTGGACTGAGAATACGCCTGTGCAAGTTCTGATTTCACTTTTTATGACCTTGGATCTGGAGCCTTCTCTCTTTAGCTCACAATGATTCACACTCTTGTCATTCTGTGCCAACGTGCAGAGATGTTTAGTCAGCCTTGTCCGGCTACTCTTGTGCAAGTGAGCATGACTCTGCTTGTTTTGTGTATAATTAATCATTACATTAAGAGTAGGCTGAAATGCACACTGTCATGTACAAGGTCAGAGGATTGGCTTTGTTAATGACTGGATGTGTATCTTCTGGAAGAAAGATGAATTTGCACAATCAATTTTGTATTCCTTTAGTGATTTCACCTGGGGGGGACGTACAATCATTTCCTCGTTTCAGATGATGGAAATGTCAGATGTCAATAACAGCCATGAACATTTTAGGAGACCACTTCAGCATTATCATTTTCTTTTGTTTTATTATTTATAGGTATGTCTTTGAGTTAAATGATTATTGTTTATTTTTTTGTTGTATTTTATAAACTACTGAAAATGTGTTGGAATTCAACAGGTGCATGAATGGCTGCCATACATGTAGAAATATAGATTTAAGGGCAGTAACATCCCTACATTGTTACTCAGAATAATGAGAGAGAGAAAGACGCAACAAAGGTCCCCAGCCTCGACTCCAACTGGGGGGGTTCTAGTTCATGGTTGGCATCTCAACCCGTGAGCTATGTTTGCATCCCACACTATTTAAGAACTTTCCGTACACGTGACTAATATATGTTTGATACATCACTTCCATGTAGGGCAGTTTATATTTACACTACGCTACACTAAATACTCATTTATTAAATTATTCATGGTAAGTACCTAGCCGTAGTTGAATCAATATTGTTCCGATCTCTGAACTCATCAGCTATCTGACAGTTTAGCGTCTGGGTATAAAGACTTATATTTCTGGAGGTACCAGTGTAGCCAGCTAATATCCCTTTAATGGGACATAATTTCCTCGATTAGCAGCATGAGACGAATCAATGGAGTTGGAGTTAAAGGAGATGATATCTACAGTTATCTCTTAAAGATTTTAAATGAAAGAGCAAAATCAACGTTAGACGATGGGTACCAAGATTATTTTTTAGTCAATGTGTTCCACCTCTTTTGTTCTCAAAAGCTAACTGTTACTGTTAACTTGCATGAACCCAAAGCCCGTTCATTCATGATTGGTCAACAATATTCTGACTACACTGAACTGAATCCAGAATGAAAGCAAAATATTGTCTTGTAGGCTTTTTACTGCACTCATATGCAGATGTATTCATAGAGATTCATATTGTTCTAGTACTCTAAGTTCTACATTTGTAAGTACAATTTATTAAAATAAAAGTAAAGTGCAGAAAAAGCCAGTGGGTGTATCTACTCGCTATATGTGAACACTGGTAGAACTATGGGGATGCCCCAAACCAAAACAATAGATGATCATCTTTCTACACAGCACTAATCCTTTTACAGCAAAACCAGGACACAAGAAGATGGTCAGGAAATCTAGTGGGTCAACCCCTTCAGACAGGAAAAAGAGGGAGTGAGTCAGACAGACAGACAGACAGACAGACAGACAGACAGACAGACAGACAGACAGACAGACAGACAGACAGACAGACAGACAGACAGACAGACAGACAGACAGACAGACAGACAGACAGAGAGCTCATAAGTGGCCGTGTCAAGGCCAAGCAGTCATGGGCTGATAGTAAAGAGGTTGTGGCTTCCCTGAGGGAGTGTGTTCTAGGCCAACGATGGCCCTGCCTGCCTGGGGGCCTGTCATCATCTGCTGTGTCCATTCAGCAAACCACAGCACATACACCACTCCTAACATTTACACATACACACAAATGCTCTTGAAGTGTGACATCTGTCTGGGTAAAAGGGTGGACAGACTCCCAAGGTTAAGTGTATGTACTGAGAAAAGAGAAGTGCAAAAGTGGTTTACACTAAATGGACACAAATAGGTGCTTTCACTAATTAAACTGACACAATACTGAATCCAGCATAAACGGTTTATGGAAGCTCTACCATCTGCTGCTCTGACCAGCTGTATTCAAAGGGTTCTATCCTTGGAAAATCCACTTGGAAACAGGAAGTAATTTTTTATTTATTTAATGTTTATTTAGCAAAAGTATTGGTTTTTGCATAGTAAAACACAGGCATCATACATGGAAAATGATGTCACAGTAATAGCAGTAACATTTCACTTTACCATGTTTGGCTGGTTCCAACAATCCTGTTATTTTGTAATACATACAGCTCCGGAAAAAATGAGGAGCCCACTCCAAATGTTTGCTAAATCTTTATCTCTACAGGTATGGCAACCATTCCAGTGTTAGTTGAATTTCAACACAGACACAAATTGTCAGTAGTTTATAGAATACAATAAATAAAAAATATAACCAATAAACTAAAACACATACCTATTAATAATAAAACAAGAGAAACTGATAATGCTGAATGTCTCTTAATTTTTTACAGGTCTGTATATTCTCAGTTAATTTCTCGATAGCTGAAGATCCAGTGGTAGAGTGACTAAAATGATCAAATGAAACACATCCTTGATTAAAAAATAATCATTTAAATGTGGCCTGAAAATGGCATAATAATAATTAAATTTATTCCAACAGACAACACTAATGCATGCGAAGAAATAAGACCAAATAACAAGTTACAGGCAACCAGTTACGGATTGTTACTTTGATTAAATTAAAATGAAAGATTGTGGTTGAAATTTGTTGGAGTACATAACTCAAAAAAATACACTTTGAAAACACATCAGACCTCAATGGGAAAAAAAACCATGCTGGATATCTATGTTTAAACTACAGAGGGCTGAATTCAAAGACACCCAGAATATGAAAGTCCATTTCGCTTAAAATTCCATCGCAGCAACTCAACATGGTATTCAGTACTGTGTATTACCCCCATGTGCATGCCTGACAAGGCCATTATGTCCCAGAGGTGTTCTATTGGATTGAGGTCAGGCGAGCGTGGGGGCCAGTCAATTGTATCAATTCCTTCATCCTCCAGGAGCTGCCTGCATAGTCTCGCCACATGAGGCCAGGCATTGTCCCGCACCAGAAGGAAACCCTGGACTCAATGCACCAGCGTAGGGGCTGACAATGGGTCCAAAGATTTCGTCCTAATACCTAATGGCAGTCCGGGTGCTATTGTCTAGCCTGTAGAGGTCTGGGCGTCCGTCCATGGATATGCCTCCCCAGACCATCACTGACCCACCACCAAACCGGTCACGCTGAACAATATTTCAGGCAGCATTGCGTTCTCGTCTACGGACCAGTCTAGCTCTCCTAGATTAAGCCTGTCTCCTGGAATCTCTTCCATGCTCTTGAGACTGTTCTGGGAGACACAGCAAACCTTCTGGCAATGATACGTATTAATCTGCCATCCTGGAGGATTTGGACTGCCCGTGCGGTCAAGGGTTAGCTTCAGGCTACAATTAGTGACACTGACCCTAGCCAAATGCAAAACTAGTGAAAAACAGTCAGAAAGGATGAGGAGGGAAACATGTCAGTGGCGTCCACCTGGAAAACCATTCCTGTTCTGGGGGTCGTCTCATTGTTGCCCCTATTGTGCACCTGTTGTTCATTTCTTTAACACCAAAGCAGCTGAAACTGATTAAAGCCCCCCTCTGCTACTTAACTGACCAGATCAATATCCCAGAAGTTACGGTGACTTGATGCTAAACTTTGATTAAAAAGTGTTCCTTTAATATTTTTGAGCAGTGTATATGACATAGGTCCAGTTTTTTTGGGACATTTAAATATATACATTTAAGAAAAGCCACTGTGCAAGCCAGGCAGTTAACGTTAGTTGACAAACAGACATTGTTTAAAAACGAAATTACAGTGTACGAAGTAAACACTATCCAGCAGTGTAGCCGTTACAATATGAGTATTATCTGTTGACTTCACTGACTCAGTGTCCATTCAATCTGAAGTATAAACAGAGCCAAGAATCCATTTTTACTTTAGAGATTCACTACACTAGGGACAACTCTGACACTGACACCACAGACATCTAGCCAATAGCAGCTGTGTTAACATTAGTGAAAATGGGATTATATCTCATTTGTAATGGCTGTCTAATTGAGAACCAACCCCAAACTAATACAAAGTGAACATACTACCAAAGAATGCCTAACATAATAATGATCAGTCCAGCAGCGGTATTCCAGTATTTAGTAAACTGTTGCTTTGCTGGCCGGTGATACAGTATACAGCAGTGTTGTGTTTACAGTGAGAGCCTGTAGCAACAGGACGGATACGAACTCACTGATCTGGCCAAGTTAAAGACAGTCGCTGCATTCAGAAACAGCAGAGGACACAGGGTGAACCGTATGACACCTCCCCTCCACAAACACACTCAGTCATGACTCCATGACTCCTGACTCCAGTTTCCTCAATAGTTTATGTATGACAGCTTTCCAAGATTATAGGCAAAACATAAGCTTCCTAATTATGGTTGATTTGACTCAACTGAAATTGTGAAAGACTATAAAGATTTTTCTTTCCCGTCATTGTATTTAAACTGACAGTATTTACAATCAAGTTTAAAATTACACCAAGAGACGAAGAAAACATTCCCCAACCCCTAACGCCACACTTACTCTCAGTGGTATAAATACTCTGATATTTTACTTTAAAAAACTAGAAATACTACAGTCTAAAAATACTCTGTTACAAGTAAAAGTCCTGCATTGAAAAACTTAAGTAAGATTACAAAAGTATTGGCATCAAAAAATACTTAAAAGTACCGAAATGTATAGTGTGTAATGTCCTATTGTAGATGGGTAGATTAGTGGATTATTTATTTTTATGCATTAATATATTCATTACAGCTGTTAAAGGTGGAGCTTATTTAATTCAGAAATCGTTTATTGGTCCTGCAATAGAGAAATTAACATGATTACAACAGCAGATGGATCAGATAAAGTAAGGGATTTTCAAATGGCTAAGTAGGCTCACGTTATTAATAACACAATAAGTAAAAAAACTAAAATTAAAAATTGCAAATATGTACAGCATGGTGATTTCTTTAAATACTGCTGCTGTATATCTTAACCCCTAATTATATATATCAAAGTTTATTTATATTATGTTTTAGCTAATAAACTGAATTTGGAAGTAGCTATCTAGTAACTCATTTTGTCAAATAAAGGAACAATATTGGGTTCGAATTGTTGTGGAGTAGACGTATAAAGTAAAGTAGCATAAAATAAAAATAATGAAGTGAAGTAAAGTACCACAAAATCGTAGTTAAGTACAATACTTGAACACTACTTCACTTCTGTTAACTTTGGTAATTCAGTCTCGCGACACTCCTTGCTTATTCTGTTGAGTTATATGCGATATTGTTCTGCTTTTTTACCTAAACATACCTGCTATATGATATTTTATACGATTGTATTCAACTATTTAGTTGTGTACGGCTGTATACAGGGAATAACAGCTAGCTGCGCACAGTGAAAAGCGACGCAGAGAAACGGCGAGTGGAGATGCTGCGTGTGACCCGTCCGCTAACTCCCACAACAAAACCGTTACACACCGGCCGTGTCCCCGCCTGGTCCCCGGACGACCTCTGACAGGCATGTAGTCCCGCAGCCAACACACACATACAGGGTTAAGGTCAGGCTACTTACGCTCTCGGTCTGGGGAAGCCCATAGATAACAGCACGTCCAGGTTGGAGCCACATTTCACTGAACCCGGCCGGTTCTGCCGGAGCCTCCGAGGGAGGATTTTACTGTAGAGGTCCTCTTTGGCAGCCATGGTCCACTGGGTCCCCCACTCCACGACAAACCCGATACAGTCCACCACCACACCTCCAGCTAGTCCATGAGCGTCGGCCGGGTCCGCATGAGTGAGGGGAACAACAGAGCGGAGCTGAGAGCAGCGCTGTGCGGCCAGGCAGAGCTCTGCTACTCCGCCCACTGGAGGAAACTGCAAATTAGATCTGCTCACTGAATACACACAGTACAGGGTAACAGTACGCAATATATGAGAGGGTCAAAGGAAAAAAAGGTCATGGCAGTGGTGTAAAGTAACTAAGTACATAGATACTGAAGTACTGTAAATAAGAGCAATTCTTAAGTAGTATTTACTTGAGTATTTAAATGTTATGCTGCTTTGTAATACAGCTCCACTACAATTCATAGGTAAATATTGTACTTTTATTCCACTACATTTATATAGTGCCTTTAGTTACTTTGCATATATGGATTAATGATAAAAAAAATAAACAATACGATTCATTTTGTAGTAATTGCATATAATAATCAGCAGTAAATCAAATAATAAAACATAAACAAAATAAAAATAACATTTGTTCCACATTTACAGGGCTTGATAAACACATTAATACATCAATGATTATAATTTAAACAGATAATATATAATATTCTGAAATGGGCAAATATGCAAAGCGAGTACTTTAAGTATATTAAGATGCCAAACGTTTGTACTTTTAATAAGGAAACATTTTGAATGCCGGACTTTTAACAGTGTATTCCCACTCTCTGTTACTTAAGTAAAAGATCTGAGTACTTCTCTCACCTCTGCTTATTGGTTATTTAAACTAGTTTGAAATACTGTATATCAACTATATGTATGTACTGGTTGAATTATGTTCCTTTGAAAAAGTGGTACGGACTATTACGGCTGAACAGTAAAACTGAAAAACACTGAAGACTATACAGTTGCTTTTAATTTGTGTACACAAATTACATTAATTATACAAAGATAATATCCATAAAGTATCACATGTAGAAAAATAATTACATATTTTTTACATTGCTGCGTATATTGGTATATCTGACTCAGTCATTCACATGCAGGACCTTACATTCCATGTCCTCATCAATGTTATATAATCTGAAAGAAACATTTAAAATATGCTGATTCACTTATCAAGTGATGCAAATCCTGATGGATGATAAAGCAGCATTTGTTCAATCATTACACAAAGTTTCCCCAAAGATTTAATTTACTAATGGCAACCCTGATCCTTTCTTTTTTAACAATGGCTTTCTTATATTTTCATATATAAGAATACCTTTATCTTTCCCACAGAGGGGAAATGTACAAATTTGATTATGAACTGATCATGATCTTTGCTGTCTGATTTAGTTATAAGGTCTATGAAATTACATCAGGCTTTATTGAGGGTTGCACTCTGCCATATCCAGCCAATGGCCATCAGCTGGCCTCGGGTAGCCCTGACTGAGTCTTGGGGAGATGTGAGGTTAGTGATGGCCGCCCACAGTGCTGGCAGATGGGTTGTATGGTGCGATGACACAGAAGACACAGCCTGCCTCCTGGAAAGCTTGCCTCATTTCCACCTAGTGGGCAAAACATAGACTGCATTTAACAGCATTGATTCACAAATAAAGAATTTGCAAACTATAACTGGTTAATTACTCTTAAATCTTAAGACTTCAAGTTTTTACTTGATTTGAATCTCGACATGTTTCTTTATATTACTGACGAACTTTGACACTGCATGCTGAAAAAATATTTGTGGATTATTTTGAATAACCTTGTTGAACGAGCGTTTTTGTTGTTTCATTGTTTACATGCTCAAATTCTGCAAAAATGTTAAAAAGGTATCAAAAAAAGGAAAACTATTTTACTTCAGATTTGAAGTCATCTAAAAACATGCGTTAGTGCAAGACATATAACTTGCTTTACATGGAAGTATGTTCACTATCGTACAGCTGATTTGTTTTTTCAAATGATTTTTTTGACACAAGAACTTATTGCTTTTGGGATTGAGCCAAAAGGTAGTAGAAACATTTGCCATAAACACTGCATCAGGTAGAGTATCATTGGAAAAAATAACAAATTCATTAATTAAGGGTTAATAAAGCCAACACAAATCAAAGTGGAACAATCTTTCATATCTTTCCTTCAGCAGAGAATCCTAACGATGATTTCTCTTGATTTCATCAGAAACTAGACTCATGGTTTCAGAGGTTTAGAATGTGCTCTCTGAATACAAGTCACTTTCTGATCTGTCACATCAGAGAACATGGCTTAGTTCATCTATTTTTTATTTATTTGTTCATTCCACTCATGGGAATTATAAAACAAAATATGTACACTTTACGTATTTTTTATAACCCATGGAGAAAAGGTTAATAGAGAAGAACATCTTATTTAAACTTCCCTTTTAATCAAAAAAATAAAATTACATTTTATTATTAATATATTTCATATTAATCGAGTCAGTCACAGCTGCTTACAAATACAGAAACCAAAATCAAAAATCAATCTTCTGTACCTTCGGCTACCTGACATCTTCATTCTGTCTAATTTGAATTTCTTTATACATTTTCCTAAACCTAAAGATGTTCTTACAGCCCTTTAAATAATTTGGTTATGAATTCCACAGTTTAACCCCAACTACGGAGATACACAGCTGCTTTAAAGTAGTCTGTGCATACTGATGCTTAAAGTTACATTTCCTCCTATGTTGCTCTTCTTCTGAAGTTAAAACAAATTAGTTTTGTTCATTTTCTGGCCGTGTTCTATTTTTTGCTTTATGCATTACGAAAAAGGTCTATAATTCCATTAAATCTTACTCAAACAGCCTTGACTCAATAAACAGTGTATTGGTGTGTTCTAGGGGAAGTGCATTAAGCAAAATGCTCACTACTTTTTTCTGTAGTGTCAATAAAGGATTTAAATTACTCATATCTAATTGAGTACAAATCTTACATAGTGTACTCTTACCAGTTTCTCTTCATCCAGACACAGACCCACCACAGCCCCCCCACTGCCGGGTAACTTCACCGCCGATCCAAACTGCAACAAGCAGTAAAACTTCATGAATGCATAAACAGAAAAACACTCTGCACAGATGGAGAGGGTTAAAAGAGTGAATCAATAAATAATGCTTCCTCTTAGCAGGTGGATGAACCTTTCAGTACCCACCTGCCTCGCCAGCTGAACCATCTTCAGGTTCCCCGGACCCAGACAGTCATCAGTGTACACAGACCTGTGGAATATGTTGTTACTTAGCTAAGAGTGAACCTGTAGAACCTGCACATGCACATCAAAATATACCGTTTACCTCCGCAGCTCAAAGTTCTGGTCCATCAGTTGAGTCAGACGCCTCCAGTCTCGTTCCTGTAGAGCCGTCCTGAGGGGAGAACAATTATAATCAGCTTCAAATATAATGGTCCCATCTCTGAAATGCCACAACATAGTAAAACATGTAAAACTTGCCCAGTTTGACAAGATTTTACACAACAAGTCAAGAATCCCTTGGTCCTCTCTCCGTTTCTTCGTCCGTTCCTTTGTCCGCCCATCTTCAACCGCTTGTCCTGATACTGATTGTTCAGAAAGCAGTTCCAGCACAAGGATCCAAACTTCCCTTTACCTAGCATCAACCAGCTCTGATAGGGGGATTCCAAGGCACTCCCAATCCAGTGTGGAGCTATAAACCCTCCACCTGGTCCTGGGTTTGCCCATAGGTCTCCTCACAGATGGACGTGCTCGAAACACCCCCCTGGGGAGGCAGCCAAGTGGCTTCTTTACTGGGTGACAGAACCGGCGCAACTGGCTCCTTTCTACGCAAAGGAGTAGCGGTTCCAGTCCGAGTTCCTTCAGGATGATTGAACTTCTCACTTTATCCATAAGGGGGAGTCACCCTCTGAAGGAAACCCATTTTGGTTGACCAAATCCGCAATCTCGTTCTTTAACCATAGGTGAGAGTAGGAACGAAGATGGTCAGGTAGATTGAGAGCTCTGCCTTCTGGCTCAGAACTGTGCGGTAAAGCAACTCCTATATTGCTTCAGATTCTCCGGCGCATCTCACCCCCATTCAAGAACAATAACCCAAGATAATTGAACTCCTTTACTTGGGGTAAGGACTCATTCCCTCCTCGGATTAAGGGTTCATGAATACCAAAGTAATTTCACGACAGTTGAAAAAAAGCCAGACATGCGTAATTGTAATCTGGCTTTTGCCCTGTATGTTTAATCAAACCTCCAGTGCTATTTATTGCATACATTTCAAAGTACACTTCAAAGTACTCAAACTCACCTTGCTTGATCAGTGAGCTCAGCAAAACTCTTCATGGCCTCGACAACCAGAGGCTCCCCTGTGGAAAGACAAAGCAGCATGAACGCTAACTGCATTTTGTTATGCCAGGTCTTCTACTCTGAAGACTTTGACAATAAACTTCAATCTAATCTAAACTAAGACATGACTGATTTTACCAATGATGATACTGTGACATGTTTCATGCTTTAATGTCCAAAAAGCTCTTTATTTTTCTCATACTGCCTGTGCTGCAGCAACTCCCTCTGGAGGGAACAGGGATTTTAGCCTTTGAAGACCATTTACACGCACACAAACCTTTATAGCACACTATAGGAAAGGGAAAACCAAAAAAAGCCCAATAGGGCCTCTTTAATTAACAAAGAAGACCTGCAAAGTCATTTTTCATAAGAAGACTCACCACTCAGCCAGCGCTGTCTGATGTTGCTGTGGATGCGTCCAGAGTCGCTGGGGTCGCTCAGGTAAGCCAACCAAAACTGTGGGAGCCCACTCATGTCCATAGAAACATAGTTCCCTGACAACAGGAAACACACATTAGGAAAGAGATGTCCTTGTACCATGTAACCTCCACAGACAGATGGTGACTTCAATACCGTAGCCCTGCTCTTCCATGAGCTTCTTGCTGAAATCCATGTAGACTAAGCCTTCATACACCTGTCAAGGCAAAGGGGTACTCAAATTAAGTTAAGAGACATGGTTTGATGTGGTGACGGTACATTTGTGGAGAGTTTATTTCTTTACTTGCCTGAACAACTCTGTCCTGCAGGCCCGCCGTGATGAAGAGCTCATCAGTCTCCACGTTGAGGATGAAGTTGGCACGGATCGGCTTCGGGAGATCCTGGAGTGTCAAATAAATAACTACATAAACATGTTAAAGACACAATGCCTTTTATGTCATTTTGACATTTATTTATATTTTTGTTTTTGTTTGAGTCTTTGTTTGACTAATATGTAAGAGCCATATTAAGGAAGGGTCATGTTTGGGTTTAATCCATCACAATTGTTTGTTATTGTGTTTGTGCCATAGGTTGTCACAGTCCTATCTTTAAAAATAATATATAACTTGGATAAATGTGTATTATGCCTGCCGTGGGTGACTTTTTGAAATGATACTTTGCAATGAGATTCATAAATAAAGAAATGAACGTGAAGGTGGCCCGGAATAACTGTATTATATTGGGCATCGGGACTTTGAAGATAAAATCTTGTGAATTTGGTCTAATTAGAAAAAAACTAAAATATAATGGCAGTAATGTTTTTACCGGCCGCTTCTGTTGTGTGATAAGGTTGATTCCTTTGCAAGAAAAGCCATGTAGTTCCAAGAAAAGACAATATTTCTCAGAGTTTTTCTTCTCTTAAATGTGTGACTTTTATCTGAGATATTATTTTTCCATTGCCTCCATTGACTGTGTATTTGTTGTTCTTCGTGTTATGTAATAATGGTCCTAAAGGATTTTTTGTAACTTAATGAGATACGACAAATCCTTACATTTTCTGTAATGTTGTAGAACTTCATGAGACACTTCAGGGTAGCTGAGACGATGGCACTGTGAAATGAGAGGAAGGTAAATTATTTTATTGAAAAGCATAGAAAATGATCTACAATTGTCTTATACAAATCATCAAACAGAATTTTTTACCTGCTTCCAGCGAGGCCCTGCAGTAAATAAGAGACAGATAATTTCATCATGACGGAACATTTTCACATTAGGGCTATACAATGATTGTTTTCCAGTATTTGAATGGATGCTCACCACTTGCCGAGGAATGTTGGTGTCATACTTCAGTGTGAAGTTCTGCTTTGTCAAAGCAATGCTGTAGTGAAAAAACAAACACACAGCAGACATTGGGTAGTATTATCAGTGTGACTGTTAAAGAGGAAGATGAGGTATCCATATTTGCATAATAGTTTAAAAAAATCTGAACTCTAACTCTATCCATAACTAGAGTCATAACTCAAGTCTGAACACAATGATGTCTTACAATAGAAAAAGAGGTGCTGCGGCACAGGCAGTACTAGACATATAAAGAGCTTTTTGAACATTAATGCATGGAAACATGTCACAATAGAGGCACAAAATACAAATATGAACCTGAAATTGAGCATAATAGCTCTCTTAAAGAAAATATGTAATAATTGTTTTTGTTTATTAACCATTTCATTCCAAAAAAATTGGAAAATGTTATAGCAGTATCTATGGTGAAAAAGATACACAAAGTTGGAGGTGAAAAAGGATGATGTAATTAAATAATTTATCGAGTGACTAACCCTTGTTTGGAGCAGAACTGGTAGAACTTCTTGCAGGTGGCCTGCAGCAAACGCAGACCTCCCAGGTACCTAAAGTAGGTGGGTCAGGGTTAGAAAAGAACAATTAGACAAAGCCTTAACATAACTTGTGTCATTTTTCTTATTTCACGTGTACGCACCCTTCCTTCCTGCTGATGCAGAACAGATCTTGCAAGCTTCCAAACTCTGTGGGGTCGTTGAGGGGATGAGGGACTAAAACCTACCGAGTCACAGAAGTTCACAAACGTTTTCCACAATATTTCCCAGATTAAGTTCTATTTTTTTTACTTCTGAATGTGTGAGTGTTACCAAAGTCTGGCTCTCCACTAGAGTGACCTCCGCCCAGAAGTTAGAGATGGACATGGCGATGGTTTTCCCATTGAAGCCGTCTGAGGGGTTCCCCATCAATCCAACCCTGAGAATCACCATATATATGGAAATCAGTTTTTATAGTGTCTTTCAGGTTGCAGGGCTCTTGTTGTGAGGTAGGAAGAAGAGGGAAAGTGAGAGTATGTTGTGCTGAGGTTTTCTTACCGGGCGAATGATCTGTATGTGATTGGTTTAGCAGGATTGTCTTGTTGCTTGGTGGAGTAGTGGGTGAGCCACTTGGTGTAGTCTGACAGGCCCTGATATTTCAAGAGGAAGAAAGAAAAGTTGTTAGAACGACTAAAGGGGCTTGAATTGAATCACAGGATACTATATTACATCAGAAATAACATGCATGGCCACTCTTCGAGATTGAGAGTTACATTATATTCACAAATGAATAAAGTGACCAAAACAACCTTTAAGAAACAAAGTTTGGCTCTAAATATAGGCAAAAAACGATGTTTAGAATCAAAATAAACCTCTCGTGATCATCACTTAAATCAAAGGGACAGCCACGCAGTCACTTTAAGACCATAAAGAGACCCTATTGTGCTTTCCTCCCCCCTTTCCTGTAGTGTGTTATATAGGTTTCTGTGTAGGTAAATGGTCTGCTCATGCTAAAATCCCAAAGTTCCATCAAGAGGGAGTTTAACTCCCCTACACTCCCCCCTAACACCCCCACACCCCACTGAAACGCCTCTGTTGGACTGAAGTGAGGTAGAATACAAACCACTTGTCCAATGAGCTGGAAGCCTGTAGGAAGCTTCATCCCAAACACATCCAGTTGCTTTTCATTGATGAGCCACTCCTGAAGAAAAATGAACCACAAATGATTATTACTTTATTCATTCATGACAATGCCAGTAAAGTGGGACTAATTATATTAACTTAATTTAACTTAATTAAGAGTCAAATTTTGACAAAGAATAGTTTAATCAAAATGAAAATCAAAGTCATAATTGTCCACAAACCCATTTTTTAATGATTACAGGTAATCACACAAAGGCAAGATTTGAATTAATCAACCCCATTCAATATGTTACTCGTAGGGCTCCACAATTATTGCAAAATGTTATCAAAATCACATATGGACCGGTGCAATATTTTAATTGTGGGAAGCACAATATTTGTCAATAGCTTAATATGTGTCAAATATTATTTAAAAGATAACTATTATGGAGCTGCAGCGATATCCCAGCTTACAAATCTACACACCTGCCAAAACATATTTATTGGGTACAAATCACGCTGTAATCATTTATTGTATTTTTCAATGATAATGAGAACAATAATTCCGAAATGAACAAGGGAATCTTCACTTAACATTTGGTTAGTAGACTAACACTCCAGTTTAATATTGTGAGGGGGCAACATTAACAGTTAATAACTTGATTGGTTATTGGAACCTTGTGTTCCTGGTAGGGTCTCCCATGGAAAATTGGTCTCAGGTAAGGGGCCAGACTAAGATTGGTTCAAAAGACCTCATGGAAAACATACTTGAAAGCGAGGATACCCGGCCCGGAGGAAGTCCGGGGTCCCCTTCTGGAGCCAGGCCCAGAAGGAGGACTCGTGGGCGAGCGTCTGGTGGCCGGGCTTGCCACAGAGCCCGGCCGGGCACAGCCCGAATAAGCAACGTGGGCAACACCTCCGCTTCTCCGTCCCACGGGCCAACCACCTACGGGATACAGCGATGGGGTTGGGTGCGCGGCCAGAAGGGTGGCATTGAAAGCAAAGGGTCTCGACAGACCACACCCGGGCAGCAGAAGCTGGCTTTGGGGACGTGGAATGTCACCTCTCTGGGGGGAAAGGAGCCGGAGCTTGTGCGGGAGGTGGAGCGTTACCAGTTGGATCTGGTGGGGCTCACCTCTGCGCACAGCGTCGGTAAAGGAATCTTACTTCTTGATAGGGGTTGGACTCTATTCTTCTCCGGAGTTGCACAAGGTGTGAGGCACCGAGCGGGTGTGGGGATACTCAAAAGCCCCCAGTTGAGTGCCGCTTTGTTGGAGTTTACCCCAGTGGACGACAGGGTCGCCTCCCTACGCCTGCGGGTCATGGGGGGGAAAACTCTGACTTTTGTGTGGGTTTATGCACCAAACAGCAGTTCAGAGTATTCGGCCTTCTTGGAGACCCTGAAAAGAGTTCTGTATGGGGCTCCTGAAGGGGACTTCTTAGTCTTGCTGGGAGACTTCAACGCACACGTTGGCAATGATGGAGACACTTGGAGGGGCGTGATTGGGAGGAACGGCCCCCCCAATCTGAACCTGAGTGGTGGTTTGTTACTGGACTTCTGTGCTAGTCATGGATTGGCCATAACAAACACCATGTTCGAACATAAGGATGCTCATAAGTGTATGTGGTACCAGAGCACCCTAGGCAGAAGGTCCATGATCGATTTTGTTATCGTATCATCGGACCTGAGGCCGCATGTTCTGGACACTCGGGTGAAGAGAGGGGCGGAGTTGTCAACTGATCACCATCTGGTGGTGAGTTGGGTCGAGTGGCAGGGGAAGCCTCTGGACAGACCTGGTAAACCCAAATGTGTAGTGCGGGTGAACTGGGAACGTCTGGAGGAATCCGAAGTCCAGGAGGCCTTCAACTCACACCTCTGGCAGAGCTTTTCAGGCATCCCTGTGGAGGCTGAGGACATTGAACCAGAGTGGGCGGTGTTCAAAGCCACTATTGCTGAAGCTGCGGCGGGGAGCTGCGGTCTCAAGGTCTTAGGTGCCTCAAGGGGCGGTAACCCTCGAACCTCCTGGTGGACACCAGTGGTCAGGGAAGCCGTCCGACTGAAGAAGGAGGACTTCCGGGATACGTTATCCCTGGGTACTCCTGACGCAGTTGCAAGGTATCGACAGGCCTGAAGGGCAGCAGCCTCAGCCGTGACCGAGGCAAAACAGCGAGTGTGGGAGAAGTTCGGAGAAGCCATGGAAAAGGACTTTCGGTCGGCATCAAAGTTGTTCTTGAAAACCGTCCGACACCTCAGGAGGGGGAAGCAGGGAACCATCCAAGCTGTGTACAGTAAGGATGGGACGCTGTTGACCTCAACTGATAGTGTGTTAGGGCGGTGGAAGGAACACTTTGAGGAACTCCTGAATCCGACAACTCCACCCTCTATGTTAGAGGCGGAGCTGGAGTATGAAGGGGGATCAACTCCAATCTCATGGGGGGAAGTCACTGATGTAGTCAAACAACTCCACAGTGGCAAAGCCCCGGGGGTGGATGAGATCCGCCCAGAAATGCTGAAGGCTCTGGGTGTTGAGGGACTGTCATGGTTGACACGTCTCATCAACATTGCGTGGAAGTCGGAAACAGTACCGAAGGAGTGGCAGACCTGGGTGGTGGTTCTCCTTTTCAAAAAGGGGGATCAGAGGGTGTGTGCCAATTACAGAGGCATCACACTACTCAGCCTCCCCGGGAAAGTTTACTCGAAGGTGCTGGAAAGTAGGGTCCGGCCGATTGTCGAACCTCAGATTGAAGAGGAACAATGCGGATTTCGTCCTGGTCGTGGAACGACGGACCAGCTTTTTACTCTTGCAAAGATCCTGGAGGGGGCCTGGGAGTACGCTCATCCGGTCTACATGTGCTTTGTGGATTTGGAGAAGGCGTATGACCGGGTTCCCAGGGAGATACTGTGGGAGGTGCTGCGGGAGTACGGGGTGAGGGGGTCTCTAGTCAGGGCCATCCAATCTCTGTACTCCCAAAGTGAGAGCTGTGTCCGTGTCCTCGGCAGCACGTCGGACCAATTTCCGGTGAGGGTTGGCCTCCGCCAGGGCTGCGCTTTGTCACGAATCCTGTTTGTGATATTCATGGACAGGATTTCGAGTTGTAGTCGTGGGGGAGGGGGTCTACAGTTCGGTGGGCTAAGGATTGCACCACTGCTTTTTGCAGATGATGTTGTCCTAATGGCTTCATCGGTCTGTGACCTTCAGCACTCACTGGATCGGTTCGCGGCCGAGTGTGAAGCGGCTGGGATGAGAATCAGCACCTCCAAATCTGAGGCCCTGGTTCTCAGCAGGAAACCGATGGACTGGAATGAAGCCTTACCCCAAGTGAAGGAGTTCAAGTATCTCGGGGTCTTGATCTTGAGTGAGGGAACAATGGAGCGTGAGATGGGCCGGAGAATCGGAGCAGCGGGAGCGGTACTGCAGTCGCTTTACCGCACCGTTGTGACGAAAAGAGAGCTGAGCCAGAAGGCAAAGCTCTCTGTCTACTGGGCCATCTTTGTTCCTACCCTCACCTATGGTCATGAAGGATGGGTCATGACCGAAAGAACGAGATCGCGGATACAAGCGGCCGAAATGGGATTTCTCCGCAGGGTGGCTGGCATCTCCCTTAGGGATAAGGTGAGAAGTTCAGTCATCCGGGAGGGACTCGGAGTAGAACCGCTGCTCCTTCGCGTTGAAAGGAGCCAGTTGAGGTGGTTCGGGCACCTAGTGAGGATGCCACCTGGGCGCCTCCCTAGGGAGGTGTTCCAGGCACGTCCAGCTAGGAAGAGACCGAAGGGTAGACCTAGGACCTGTTGGAGGGATTATATGTCTTCGCTGGCCTGGGAGTGCCTTGGAATCCCCCAGTCAGAGCTGGTTGATGTGGCCAGGGAAAGAGAAGTTTGGGGCTCTCTGCTGGAGCTGTTACCTCCGCAACCCTGACGGAAAAGCGGGTGAAGATGGATGGATGGATGGATGGATGAACTTGATCGGAAAACACACTTTTTTTTTTTTTTTCCAAATATTTTATTGAGATTTTCAAATATACAAACAGACAACGTATAACAAAACAATAAAATGATAAGCAAAAGACAGCAGACGGCAGACAGCACCACACTAACATCATGTCATATATGGGTCAGTACAGACAGATAAAATATTCTGGAATGAGGGGTTAAACCGAAGAGGGAATGAAAGCAAAGTAACAACATAGGGAAACAGCCTTTAGCAGTCACTCCCACTCTAGGGGCCACCAGGAGGACTCCAGACCAGGGCGTGGCGCCCCCCTTTTAAGATATCAGAGACACTGAGGGGAATATGGTCAAAAAAGGGTTGCCACAGCCTATCAAAGGAACTTTCATTACCCTTCAAGACTGCGCTCAGCCACTCCATTGGTAAGACTTTGAAAATCTCCCCGCGCCACTGGTGTACAGTAGGAGGCCTAGGCTTGATCCACTGAAATAAAATACACCTCCTTGCCAAAAGTAGAAGCTTGAACAGAAGTTTTTCCTGCATGTATGGCATAGACAAGTCATCATTCACAATATTCAACAAAAAGAGACCAGGCTCCTTATTTACATCTTTGTTAAAGATCTTGCCAAGTTCCCTTGCTACCCTTTCCCAGAATTTAGATATGAGGGGGCACTCCCAGACACAGTGAAAGTATGAGCCTATGCCTGTTTTACACTTGGTACATAGAGGAGAGATCTCTGGGTCAATAACATTGAGGAACTGGGGTGTGCGCTGAAGCCTGTGAAGGATTCTATACTGACTTTCAGTGAGTCTATTGCAAAGAAAAGTTTTCCCTATTGACTCCAAGGCATCAGACCATTTCTCCTCCTCAAGCTCAAGTCCCAGATCTCTCTCCCATACATTTATGATCTTGTCAATATTAACTGTGTTGACTGATTGTAGCTTTCCATAAAAGTGAGAAATGAAATTCTTAATGCCCTGGTAATGTAATAAAAAAGATTCTATAAGAGTAGCTATTGGTTTATCTATTGGGAAACTCAGATTGTTAATAAAATGCCTGACCTGCAGGAAGCCAAAGAATTGATTGGATGGGATATCAAATTTTGCCCTAAGTTGTTCGAATGATAGCAACGTATCGGACACAAACAGGTCACCAATAGTTTTAACCCCTTTATCATACCAGCTCTGGAAAATGGTCGTGCCCAACCCTGGAGGGAAGGCACTGTTTTGGGTTATGGGGTGCAAGATTGTGGAGTATCCCTTTCTACCAACCATTTTCACAA
Source organism: Eleginops maclovinus (assembly GCF_036324505.1). Taxonomy (NCBI): domain Eukaryota; kingdom Metazoa; phylum Chordata; class Actinopteri; order Perciformes; family Eleginopidae; genus Eleginops; species Eleginops maclovinus. The sequence continues at coordinate 21,287,515 of NC_086366.1, read as the reverse complement.
TGTCTCTCCATGTTCTAATTGTACTCACCATCATTAGGCTATTTTTCACCTCAGATGGAAGCCGGGAAGCATCACATGTGACTAGGCTGAGTAGAGATATAGAGGGACAGTGCCAAGCATCTATGTGGGTTTCTCCACCAGGGTCTAAGAAGTGTCTCAGCCAACCTGACACAATTTGTGCGTGACAGGCCCAATTGTAGAACTGGAAGTTGGGGAGGGCGAGACCCCCCCTTTCTTTGGGCAGCTGTAACGTTTTCATTCTGAGGCGTGGCCTCTTACCGTGCCATATAAACTTGGAGACAGATCTTTCAATGTCGTTAAAGACGATTTCCTTATCGTTAGAGGGAGCATCCGCATAGGGTAGAGCAACCTTGGGAGGATATTCATTTTAATCAGGTTTATTCTACCCATCCAAGATAATGGGAGATCGAACCATCTATTTAAGTCTGTCTTTATTGTAGTGACAATTGAAGCAAAATTTAGCTTGTAGAGGCTACTCAAATCAGCTGCAATCTTCACGCCTAGATAGGTGAAACTAGATTCCGACCATTTAAAGGGGAAGTTTACCAACGCATTCCTGGTCCCGAAGTTACCTAACGGTAAAGCCTCAGATTTATCATAGTTGATTTTATAGCCCGAGAAGCTGCCGAAGGTGTCTATAGTTGATATAAGAGCCGGAATAGAGACCTCAGGTTGTTTTAGAAAAAGAATTATGTCGTCAGCATATAGTGCCAGCTTATGTACAACGCCTCCAAGATTGACTCCAAAAATCCCACTATGGCAACGTATGGCTTCAGCTAAGGGTTCGAGGGCCAATGCGAACAGCAGAGGGGACAGTGGGCACCCTTGTCTTGTGCCCCTTCCCAGATGGAAAACCTCCGATGCACAGCCATTGACTAATACCCTAGCCATAGGGGAACAATATAGCACCTTCACCCACTTAATAAATGTAACCCCTAACCCAAATTTCTCAAGTACATTGAAAAGAAAATCAAATTCAACTCTATCAAAAGCTTTGGCCGCATCGAGAGAGACGCAAAGCATTCTGTCTCCCGTTGAGTGGGCATACTGCAATACATTAATAAGGCGCCGAACATTTGTTTGAGAGGACCTGTTCAAGATAAACCCTGTCTGATCGGGGTTGATTAATGTGGGCAACAAAGCCTCCAGTCTCCTGGCTAGCAGCTTTGACAGTATCTTACAATCAACCCCAATCAGACTTATTGGTCTGTAAGATGAGCAGCAATCCGAAGGTTTATTTGTCTTTAAGATGAGTGCTATATTGGCCAAATTAAGCGTCTGTGGCAATGAACCTTTATCAAAAGAATCCACATACATTCTGGTAAGCGGACCAACAATTAAAGCAGCCATCTTCTTAAAGAACAGAGGGCAGAACCCGTCAGGACCACCGGCCTTACCCCCTTGCAATGACATGATTGACTCAGATACTTCTTCTTCTGTAATGGGAAGACATAGAGTGTTCCTGCTCTCATCAGAGAGAGATGGCAAATTAATATGCTCGAGGAACCTATTCCTATCCTCTGTATTATCAGAGAGGTCTGAAGAGTATAAGTTTTGATAGAAGTCTTTCATAATTTCAGTCATCTGCTTGGTTTGAAAGTGTTGCACTCCTCTACTGTCCTTTAATGAAGAAATTAAATTGGAGTCAGTCCTACCCCTTGCTAGACGAGCTAATAGTCTGCCTGGTTTGTTGGCGGACTCAAACAAACGATGCTTGGCATAGAAGATAGCCGCTCCCGCTTTCTGAGTGAGGAGATGGTCAAGGGCCGAGCGAGCTGCATCTAACTTTAGTAACACTGAATTAGAAGAGGACAGTTTAAAATCCCGTTCCAGATCAGATATGTGCTGTTCTAGCTCTATTTGTTGCTTGAGTGATTCCTTCTTTTTAGCAGACGTATATGATATGATCGCACCTCTCAAGTATGCCTTAGCAGTCTCCCATACTGTAGATGCTGACACGTCAGGAGTTTCGTTGATGGAGAAAAAGAGTTTTAACTGCTCCTCTAAGTATTTAAGAAAACTGGTATTACTAAGCAGAGCTGGATTTAGGCGCCAGTGTCGTGATGCTGGATCATAGTAAGGAGGAGAAAATTCAAGATAAACAGGTGAGTGATCTGAGAGAGCAGTTGCCTTGATGGAGCATAGTTTAACCCTATCCAGAGCCTGCCTTGATGTAAAAAAATAGTCAATTCTGGAAAATGAGCCGTGTGGGCGGGAGAAAAAAGTGTAATCTCTAGCTTTAGGATTAAGTGTCCTCCAGGTGTCAAATAAATTCAGATCACAACAAAGCTCTTTAGTAGCCTCTGCCATCTTTGAAAGGCGGGAGGTCTTGGAGGGGTTGTGATCCAACACAGGGTCTAAGCAGGTATTTAAATCTCCCCCTAATATTGTAAGATGTGAGATATCAGAAGATAGATCCGCCAGCAATTTGGAGTAGAAAGACATTTCAAATGTATTGGGAGAGTATACACACCCCAATGTAAGACGCTCCCCATACAAAAAACCTGTAATCAAAACACATCTCCCCTCAGAATCTTTTGTGCATTTCTCTAAAGTAAAGGGTAACTTTTTATGGAGCAATATAGCTACTCCACGACTCTTAGAGTTAAAGGAGGAGTAGAAAACTTGGCCAACCCAATCCCTTCTTAATTTTAAGTGTTCAAGATCAGAAAGGTGAGTCTCTTGTAAAAATGCTATATGAGCTGCATCCTTTTTGAGCGAGGAGAGAACCTTGCGTCTTTTAATTACATTGTCAAGCCCCTTAACATTCCACGTGATAATCTTAGTTACACTCATTGATATTGGGCTAGTTTATGCAATATGCACACTACGTCTGTAACCGTGACTGATAGCCTACTTATTAAAACGCATAGCAGTAAAGATTGAATACATGTCGCTAAGATCACACACAACGCATCAGTGGCGGGATGACCGTCTGCAGAGATATGATCAACATTAACGTTAAGCAAGCGACAAGAGGTGGTGCTGTCAAACAAAAAACGGCCGTACTTGAACCGCGGCCCATGTAACAATACCCCAACTGGGGTCAGAAACAGACAAATGTAAAGAGTTATTAACAAAAATAAACTTTTAAGAAAGTAAAAATAAAACACCCAAAGGGTAGCACAGCAGTCCGCGACACCGAAAGAGGTCATCACTACGGAGAGGGAAAAAGGACTAAACAAAAACTCTCCATGCAGCCCCCGCGCCCATACAAAGGCTACCCTGCCCGTTTTCTAAATACATTATCATTGGCTAGTTAGTTGAAAATAAAATGAAAAAGGCAGTAAAAGATAGTTGCAACGTGTCCAAAACTAATAATGCCTACTTACATGTACAAGGATATAGCAAGCCCCAGTGCATGCCAGGCTCACCGGTAACATATTACTCCAAAGAACCGTCCACAAACGTTTGTGCCTCATATGCATTTTCAAATGTATGCTCGGACCCTCTGTAGTTGACGACGAGCCTGGCAGGATACCGCATCGCGAACCTTATCTTCTTATCCAGAGGTTTTTGGCAGACATCATTGAAGGAGCGACGTTTCTCTCGAACAGCCAGGGACAGATCTTGAGCGATGTAGATAGGGGAACCCGCATATTCCAGATTCTGCGCCTTCTTCGCCGCCGACAGAATTTTCATCTTGTCCCGCGAGTTGTGAAGCTTGATAATCACTGGACGAGGACGATTACCCTTTGGTCCGAAGCTCCGGTGGGCTCGGTCGATTTTAATGCGACCCTTCGCAGTGGAAAGCCCAAGGGCTGTTGGTAGCCAGGACTCAAAGAACTGAATAGAGTTGTTGCCTTCGGCATTCTCCTTAAAATTGAGGATTCTTATGTTGTCCCGTCGGCTCCGGTTTTCCCCCTCGTCCAGTCTTTGAGCCATACCCGCACTACACTTCTCCATCTCCTTGAGCCGTTGTTCCATGGTGGCCAATTGGTCCTCCACATTGGAGACCCGCTGTTCTGCCTCGCCGATACGTTTGGACTGATCATCTAGGCGGCTCGTAATTTTGTCTAGGGTGTCAGAGAACTTGGATAGTTTCTGTTCCATAACCTCACCAATATTCTTGGTGACTTCTCTCATAATAGCAGAAATGTCCAATGCACTCGCATCAGTCATGGTGCTAGCATTAGCTAATGGCGGCGCCACAGCTAGTATCGAAGCATGGTCAGAGATTTTCGGCTGAGTCTGTCTCTGCTTCGATGGTTTTTCTTTCTGTGATTGTCCGCTTGACTTCATTGTCGTGAGTTACACCGGGGTTGCGAAATTTGGGCAAGAAAACAGCACAATGGCTAAATAATTTGCAATAAATGTTACATGGGCACGGGAGCTCTGCGAAAACACAGCCTTCAGCCAACCATCGTCACGTGACCGAAAACACACTTTTTGAATTAACACTTACGAACCCAGAATCGTCCGAAGGATGCCCGAGGCTGCACGTGGAGGAAGTCGGAAAGGTGGGACAGTGTCTCTCTCTGGAGACAGTAAAACACAACGCTGGCCAGCCGGGACGCTGTGAGCCCGTCCTGCGGTTTCTCCAAGAAGCATGTTATCCTGATTCAAAAAACTACAATAGATTAAAATCAAATCTGCAATAAAATGAAACTGCCTCACACAAAGTACTTTTTAAAGGTAGACTATGAGACATTTCTGCATTAAAATGTCTTAAAAATATCCTGTTAGTGACACTTTCCTAAATTAAAAGGATTTAATACATAACGAGATTTTTCATTTTGATAAAGGTAAGGGTCCATTGCATCTGGTTTTCTGTGAAGGTGTCAGTTTGCCCTTGAGCATGCGTAAGTGTAATTCTGCTGTTAGGCAAGCCGTATCTAATGGACTATTTATGCAGTTTAAAGCTACATTGTTACAATACATTTTTAGACCTTGGTTGTTTGGTACCATATATTTGATAAACACAGAGAATTTTCAGCATTGGAGACCTGGGTCTTAAATTATCAGAGCAAAAAGTTAGCAAACATTAGCGGTAGCTGAGATCGCTCTCGCTTTGATAAGTTATTTTCCCCTAGTATTGAAGAAGTACTGATTTTAATAGGCTATATTGGTTTTAATTAGTTTTCACCTTGATATGTCCAAACTTGGCTTCCAGTAAAACCTATATACCGATAAACACTAACAGAATCCATATCATTAGGAGTAGAAGAAGCAATCATGGTACAGGCAGCACCTCCAATGATCCAAGGCTATTTCAGCACGCCACTAAACTCTGTCATCTGGTATTGTTTTGATAGAGACCCCTAGTGGCAGAAAATAACATACTGTGCATACTTTAGATTACACAAGCTGAAGAGATTTTTTAATTTGGTTCTTTGATATTAAAATCAGTAAATACCCAACTTGTGAATGTCCAAAGCTTCTATGTGGCATAAAAATGGCGTTTGCTACAAACAATTAAAATAAGCTACTAAACGTCCTCAAGCCAACACAAGTCCACCTTCAGCCTAGCGGTGGGGTAGTGCGAATGTGCTGTAGCTTTGTTTATAGCCTAACGTATTATTCCTGCCAATTGCATTATTGCTTAAAAAATCACAAAGCATTTTTTCTGCAATATACTGAAATCCAATGGGGAAATCTCATTGATATTTGACGAGGGAGCTCTTGGGATGCTACCTTTCGAGTTGGCCTTCAAAAATACACAACTTCTCTATTTTATTGAACTAAAGGTAAATAACTTCTTCTCACCTGTGGGTGTCGGGGCAAACTTCCACTATGCCCCTGGAGCTGCTTTTCTCACTTTCCTCAAGCTCGTAGTATATGATCAGTTCTCCAGGCTGCAACACACACACACACAAAGGGAAGGGAGGCTCATGACTTTAAAAAAAACATTTTACCATGATAAAAACTCTTAGCACACACTCGGTTGTATACTTGTATGTCCACTTAATAGATGAAATCGTATTGTGGTGAATCACCTCTGACCTGAAGAAGCGGATCACTTGAGCAATGTCAAAGTTCTGGTCTGCACAAAGCATGTCTCCTGCAATCTGCTCCCACAAAGACAAAACCGTCACTGAAACACATCCATTAAATTCTATTCAACAAGCATACACCCAGTCAACATAATGAAATCAAACTACGCAGCAGGGTTGGGTAACAACGGATGAATGTATAATCAGAATAACATGATTCGATAACCAAAAACAGAGTATCTATTCGCTCGATTACATCTTAAAAGGTTGCAATAAGATAATAGCCACATGGTACGAATGGTATTGGGTTTCATATAATAATAATAATAATAATAATAATAATAATAATAATAATAATAATAATAATAATAATAAGCAAATGTTTAAATGTTAAAGAATGCTTGGAATTTATAGAAGAGTTATCCACTTGGTGTTGGGAGAAAGAATTACATACTGTATGTGTCGAACTCTCTACACTCTATGGTGGCTGCTTCCACTTTTTGTAGTATGAGGTGCAATATTTGCTGTTATTGAAGTTTTATAAATTAAATCCAAAAGCGGTCGGAAAAGATTAAAGGGGCCCTACAATGCTCAATTTCAGGTTCATGTTTTTGACATGTTTCCATGCATTAATGTTCAAAAAGTTCTTCATCTTTCTCATACTGCCTGTGCTGCAGCACCTCTTTTCACCCTCTGTCTGAAACCAGAGCCCAGTCTGCTCTGATTAGTAAGCTGGCTGGTTATGTTATGTGCTGGTCAACCGTTTAGAGTTGTCCCGCCCCTTAGCCTGTTACGTTCAATTTGTTGGAGTGTTTTCGAGGGACACAGGGATATAAGCCTTTGCAGACCATTTACATGCACAAAAACCTATAAAACACAGTACAGTTTTTTTAAAATAGACATGCTCCAACACCAATAGCAGATGAATTCATCATACCACCATGATGTCGTCCTGCAGCTTGCGGCTGCGGATGGCCAGCTCCAGATCAGCCACAGCTCCGAGGCGGTCCTCCAACGTCGTGCTGCCGTCATTCACGATGTTTTCAACTGGGAAGTCGTTAGCTGTTGCCCAGCGCTCATAGTACTTATACCTTGTTGTTGAAACACAATGAGAATGGAGCCACCGGAATTTAGAGCACTCACTTAATAATAATAATTGTGAGTTTTGTAAATTCAAAATTGCCAAATATGTGTATCTCAAGTGAATGCATTAGGCTTCCGTATTCCAAATAAGCACCAAATGGGTACGTTAGAACTCACTTGTCCGCATTAGTCACCAAATACACTTCTGTGAACAGCTGTCGCCTGGATAGAAACCAGAAGAAGTTAAATAGTCAATGTTTTTTAAATAAATAAAAATCAGGAATTAGGGGTTATCATGTTAGGGCTACTTGCCACTGTCACGCACATGTTGACGGTTTCCCACCAAAAGTCCAGGATTTTCCTTCCTCCAACGCCAGGAAGTAAAGCCTTTGGTACTCCAGTAAGGTGGCTGTATAAGCCTGTTTCATCATTCTGGGAGAGTAGAGGTGGAATAAATAAGTGAATTCAAATACAGGATACTCAACTAAATATACTATGATGACAGTATATAGATGGAATGTACAAATGCTAGTCTAGAACAGGATTTTGGCTTTCCGACTAAAAGAATTTTGCTAAATTCCAACATTGCTGATACTCCACTTACATATAGTATACATAAAACACAGTATTTTCTCAGTTCTCAGAAGAGGTAAAAGTATTAACTAGTGTAAAAATACCAAGATACAAGTTAAAGTCCTGCATTCCCGTTTTGATTGCATTTAATGCAATTAGAGTATGTGGGAGATAAACTACCTCTGGAGGGAACTTTGGGATTTAAGCCTTTGCAGACCATTTACATGCACAGAGTAACAATCAGACATGTGGACTCGAGTCACATGACTTGGACTCGAGTCAGACTCGAGTCATGATTTTAATGACTTCAGACTTGACTTGATCAAATTCGGCATGACTTGCGACTCGACTTGGACTTGAATACTATTAACTCGAGACTTGACTCGGACTTTGCCTCTTTTACTTGTAATGACTTGACATGCCTCGAGTCAAAAGCTAAATTTCCTGATCATGGACATCCTTCCCTGCAATGCGAACCTGCGAAGCCCCAAAGACCGCAAAGTGAGAGAGCCGGCAGGCAAGTGCGAGCAATGCAATCATGTGGTGGATTTTGGCCTTTTTGGATTGGATCAGGGACCTAACCAGCGTGATTGGATAATCCCCGGGTTTCCCCTCATTAATATTCACGATTTCCCCGGATTTCATCTACGGAAAAGATGCAATTGTGCCACGGAAGGGAAGCCTAGTCGAGAGCTGTCCGTCTGGTCTGCGTCTCTCTCAGTTGCAATTGGCAGGTTTAAGATCCAGATTAGGTTCATGGTTGTGAATTATCTATGTAAATCGACTCTATAGATAACACGTTCATTCTACATGTTGAATGATGATAGCGTAATACAAATATAGGCTATACATACAATGACAAAACTGCCGTGGGCGATATGTTATCCGTATCCTTTGTTAAAATTAATGTTCAATAGCTCTATGCCAATGGGAACAACAGAACGTGCGCATTACATATGGACCAATGCGACACGTTCATTACGGCTGTGGACCGATAAACACTCAGTACCGTACGCACACCAACCGGCATTTGCGTGTTTAACACCTTGTTTAACACTGGCGTTACCGCCGCTTAACTTAAATAATGAAGAACTGCTTTTAATTACGACTTGGCCGAGATCTTAACGTGCTGTTCATGCGTTTCCCATGAATAGCCTACTACTATAACTCGGAGCGGAGCAGGATATAATGCGCATGTGCGACGTTGCTAGGCAACGTGTACAAAGGCTGGGGGGGTGGGGGGGGATGCCCCCAGACCCCCCAGACCCCCCTACAACGGTTTAGTTTGTCACCTTTTTCAGCCCTTCTGAGTTTGCAGGTATGTACACAAATAACTAAGATTAGGGAGGTGTACTCTGTCTCTCTCTCTGTCTGTCTGTCTCTCAAGCGCCTACCCCCAGCACCTTTCATTGTGTGTAGTCATGCTGCTTAATTGTTATGCAGATTAAACATTGTTTTATTGAAATATTAGGTTTCTTTGTGATTTAAGCAAAATGTTGACCTACTGTAACTGGCATCCACTGAAGCATCAATGCCAGTTACATGCATCCACACAGTCCATGCCTCACTAGTCAAGGCGCTTTACCAACTTTAGGATGACAGTGGTGCCTTCCGTGCTCATACATTTCTAACCCACCATTCACACACAATACTTTGAAGGTCTTTGGGCGCATGCGTATATACAGATATATAAAATATATGCATAGTTTAATCTGTATGTATAAAAAAATACTGAAGATTAGGTTGATATGTTGAAATTGTGTGATCGTTAGTCTGATAATGGCATTATTAAGTGAAGAGTACATGATGACTTGTTCAGGACTCGAAGAAGCTTGGGACTTGGACTTGGACTCGACTTGGCTTTGGTGTTACTTGGACTTGGACTCGACTTGCCCTTCTCTGTCTTTACTTGGGACTTGACTTGGACTTGACTGCTGAGACTTGGGACTTACTTGGGACTTGCCAAACAGTGACTTGGTCCCACCTCTGGTAACAATTAAATGAAGAAGTGGAGTATGAGTATTAGGTAGAATAAAAAATAGAAGTAGTACACAAGTAAATCACAAGTACCTCAAAATTGTAAAAGTCCTTGAGTAAATTGACGTAATAACAGTCCGCTACAGTACAGTTTGTGTTAGTAAAGGTCAGCACTGGACTCCCATTCTCAGTGTATGTGTTTCTTTGTTTAATGTATAATTCTATATATATTTTTAAATGGGATAAGAATTCACGTGGGGTTGTATGATCCGTACAGGCTTATATGTTGCAATTGTGGTTAGCTTTGTGACTGGTTACATTACATAACGTCAAACAAACTCTGGTGTTCCTAAACACAACACGTCCCCCTCTAACGTTACTTTGGAGAACATCATGTGCCGAACTAAAATAATTTAACTTCTATTTTTCTCGGTGATTATACGTAATTGTTAACAAAAAAGTTAATGTTGTCATGTTAAACATACGAATAATAATTTGGCATGTATAAGGAATAATTTGGCATGTATAAATAATTTAATTCCACCACAATGAAAGATGGGTTAACGGCGGTCCAGAGCTAGGTTCAATATTAAAAATGTAATTTAATACAGATTATCAGAAACATTGTTGGGTCACATGTACGCCGAATGTACCTGAACATCCTTGTGAGTATGTGCATGTGTTACGTGTTGGTCTAACAGGTAAACAGGCTAGCCAACTTGTAAATAAATTGTAAATTGCGCGATTCTGTAAGGTAGTTTGGCGCACCGTTACGGCTATACCGAATCCGAACTTTGCACTCCTTCAGTTTATCTCCTTTCTCCTGCAACATTCAAGCTACTCACCTTAATTTGAGCCTCTAAAACGGTGCCGTGGCCCGCTACCAACAGTATACAGATCATTGGTGAAACTTCACTGTGTCGTTATGGTGTTTTTAGGTCAATAAGAATAGTGTCAGAGGTTGAAAATATCTTCGATATCTTAAACTGCTTAATTTCCCAGCGTCAGTGAAGAAACGTACTTCCGCAAAGATCCTTCACAATAAAACACCCATGAGCTTTTTAGTAATTCTTCCTGGTAGAGCAATACAAACAAAACAGTGGTGGAAGAAGTACTCACATGTTATTACTTCAGATAAAGTAGCAATACTAAACCATAAGAATATTCTGTTACAGGAGTCCTGCACTCAAAATGTTACTTCAATAAACCACAAAGGCATTGCCATCGAATTATACTGAAAGTACCACATTGTTATGTCTAATTTCCCATAAGAGTCATAAATGAATAACTGGATGATGATCAGTTGTGGAAGTATCCAGATCCTTTACTTAAGTAAAAGCCGCAATACATTAATGTTACAATATTATTAAATATATGACGTTATTAGATTGTTAATATTGCTGTATAAGCATTATTTTACTGTTGTAGACTATAATATATTGTACAATTTTACTTTTTTGTCCCTTAAACAGTTAGTCCACTTGTTGAATGTTTAAAGATGCATGATGTCAAAATGTAATTTAAGGCAAAATCTTAAGCTAAAAGTCTCTAAAGCTGTTTAATAAACATAGTGGAATAGAATTCCTCAAGTCAAGTACAAGTACTTCACAAGGGGGACTATACAATATATACTCATAAGTCATGACTATGAGAGATTAAATAAAAACATGTTGTCATGATTTAACCAATGTACCGCCTTTAATAAACAGTGGCTTATGACGTACAGTATATTATTTGCTTTTTTAAATTTTTATTATAAAGACATACATAGCCTACCTACAATGCAAAGCTAACCAACCTCTGTTACTTTAGTAAGTTCAATGGTTGCGATTAAATTATTGTCCCCGGTAAGGTTTTATGAAACGTACAAAAATACAAAGCATAGAGCTGAGCTATGAAGTTGGTTTCATCTGGTCTAAGAGACATTGATTAGATCAAAACAAGTCAAAGCATGGATACAATGAGACATTAACACGATTGCATTTGATGCAGAGAAGCACGGTACTGCAGAGGTTAAAAAAAGAAGTAGCTGGTCATGTTTTGGAGCTTACTGTACTGGAGGTTAATGAACAATCATAATGTTTCTGGAGGAAGGCATTCTACAAGGGCTTAGTTTGACTGTTGATGACATTTCTTACATTTCAAAGTTGTAAAAAGCTTTGAAGATAATATTCAAAGATGTCATTATGCAAATATGCTGGATATGATTACCAATGACCATATTCAATTGTTTTCATGCACTCTCAATCACAAATAAAGTATCTCAAAGCATTTCAAGTACTTTTTTGGCCCATAAGCGGTTGTCTTTAAATACACCGGGGAATCAGGGTTCTCATTGGGGGTCTGTGCTGGATGATCCCGAAATGCCGTGCTGTCGTAGGAGGTTCCTCAGGATCTGATTCTTGGACTTCCAGTCCTCCACCTGAACAACAGCAAAAAAGATAGTCAAAAAGTAGTAGTAATAACGCCTTATCAGCTAACTCGTGACTTTCTATCATGCAACAACTGTGACCAACTCAAGACATGTCCAACTGTGGAAAGAAGGAGCATTAGTTTGCTTTTTACATTTAGGTATCCACTACATGCTTTAAAAGTAATATTCTGGCTTTAAGTAGACAAATCCTGTTCATAAGTTAAACCAATCACCACTGCTGAATTCACATCTAAAAAACTGTGCAAAAACACTTTTGTAAGGAAGTATGTCAAGAATGTATTGTAGAACTTGTAATATGTTGAAAATACATTATTCTATTGCCTTAACACCATTGTATCAGCTCTTAAACGTAAAAAACAAAAACAGAATGCAAACTTGACAAGACTGTTCTGAGAAACCAATAGCAGGATTTACACGTCATCGCTCTGAGAAACATTTGATTTGAATTGATTGGTTTCCTGGCTGAATTTCCACTTTTAGATATAGTGTTTTCCCTATTTCTGGTTAAAAAGCATTATGCATTGCTTGAGACTTTGGAGGTTGGAAAAGACTTGTTTTTTCACAAGACCTGGGTCCTAACACATTTAACACAATAGCTTTAAGGACAAATGAGTCCTACACTCACACAAAGTGCCTTCCAATAAAACACAAGCTGCTAACAAGTGACTAAATGAGACTACTTAATGATCATTAGCCGCCTTTAGCTTAGCAGTGGTGATGTACAGCCATGCAACTGTGATACAGTTTGCATTTACGCCTAAAAAAATACGGTGTTTGTATGTTGAGATTCTAATGCTGAACAAAATGTGTTAGGATTATAAGAGTACGTTTGCTACAGATGTCATTCTTTGCAATATTCCAAACCCAATGGAAGAATCTCACTCCTTTTTATCCACGGTGCTAACGTCATCACTGAACCACCACCAATATTTGAGAAACCGTTATATTGTTGCCATGTTTGCCCACTTGATTCAAAGTACCAAGACTTGACGGCTGTCTATAAACACGTGCAGTGGTACCTCCTGTCTGAGTAGCTGGTTGTCAATCCTGAGGCGGTCCAGGGTGCTGATATCCTCCCCCAGCTTCAAGTTGCTCTGTCGGAGCTCCTTGATGTAGTCGCAGGCTTTGGACAAGATCCCTCCTTTACTCTGGAACAAAACACAAGAGGAATTATAGCAATAATCAGCTCCTTCTTTCTCAATCCTTTTTAGTGAGTGAAGTTTGTGCTTCTGGAAAGAAAACCAAAAGCTCACCTGTCCTGTCTTGGTGTAGTCAATGTTACAGTCTGGGATGGCCTTTGACAGCTGCACTATCCAGTTGTTGATCTTGTCCCTGCGTCGGCGCTCAACTGTTGGAATAGCATTTATCGACTTCATCATCCGTACCTGATCAGATATTAAATTGATACACTGGACGTGAGCACTAACCTTCGTTGTGCTGAGCTCGCCGTTTATCATCTCTAGAACCCCGAGGAGCTTCTTGCTTTCTATAAAAAAAGATTAGAACAAAGGTATAGCTGGATAGAAAACATGTTCTACAATAAGCTGCAAATGAATGCAACAGTGCTGTATTTCTGTTAAATTAAAATGTAATTACGCTATGTACGGCTGAGTGCGCGGTGCGATTGTCCTTTGATTGGAACCCGTCAGAACTTCCTGCGGTGACATCATCACGTATAGCTGCCCTGAAAAACAAAAGCTTACTATAAGCTGCAGAGAAAACGTAAAGCATCTTGGAAGAACATTTAACAATAAAGCCTTTAATCATGGTTAGTAAAATAAAATGACTAATTTCTTCTTTAAAACTACTTAAAATGACCTTTTGGCTAATGATTTTAAAAGATGCATCTCATCAATTATGATTAGTATTATTTTATCTTATTATGTCTTTATTAAACAAGGATCATGCATGATATTACATAATTCTCAAAAAGAGAAGAGATGCCAGATTTAGCAGGTACACAACAACCGACCAATCGTCAAACACTTCAAATAATACATAGATGAGGGCAGCGCTACTGCACTGCCTGGAGAAATGACGGCCCGTCCCCTTTCTGGTGAATACAAGGAAATGGCGCCAAAAACAGTTTCATCATACCTTCAAGCTTCTATCACGTGTTGCACTTCAAACAAGAAATAAGATCCAAAGCTACGATTTCCGTACTTAAACAAAGACGGAAGATCTGAGGCTTTAGACCATCCAGAGAGAGGACGATAAACAAGAGACCCAGTCAGCCAGTGGATTCAAGAGTCAGAGGCTTATTGTCATAACATATATAAAACTATTGAGTAATTATGTGATGTATGAAAAACTTAGATTGCAATGGGTGTATGTCCGTGGGACAAATATCCTCACAGGCTAATTATGATGCTAATGACATCAATCTTCAAAGTAAACAGCTGTAATATTAAAAGTCAAAATAATGTGGTGGGAGAATTAAAATATAAAACACTGACAAAACCGGTTTCAGTGTTAGCCACTGGCAGAGTCTAAGGACATTGATCCACTATGATTTTTATTTCATTTTTTACACAGTTCAGTTTTATACTCAATTACCATTGGTCAATTTGGATAATCCAGAGGTTGTTCATTTTTGCTAACAGACCGAAAAACCCAGAATCTGTCTTTACTGGCAATCATATAACAGCAAATGTTTTCACCCAAAAAAAGGGCAGGGCCACGACAGAGGGAAAGTACCCGGATTGGTTGCTAATTTATAGTCTCTATCACTCTATCATTAACAATTATAACAGATAAGGTACAGAACTATAAAATATGCATACCTGCACATTTATCAGTACAACTTTAATAATATTTTAATAATTATTTTATGAAAAAACATTATATTTTTTCCAATCAATATACCGTATTTTCCGGACTATAAGGCGCACTTAAAAGCCTTAAATGTTCTCAAAAAACAACAGTGCGTTTTATAATCCAGTGCGCCTTATATATGGATTACGGTAATTCTGGTTGTGCTTACTGACCTCGAAGTGATTTTGTGTGGTACACAGCGCTCAAGGCGCTCTGTCAAAATGTTTTAGTACGACTTTGGTAAACTACAAAGCCGCACCGCTTGCAGCATTACGGCTACCGTAGTCAGGAGCGTCGCGGAGTTGCACCAAATGGCACCGGTCAAGAGACACGCTTACGACGCGGACTTCAAACTCAAGGCTATCAGTCACGCAGTAGAACATGGGAATAGAGCAGCTGGGAGAGAATTCAACATTAATGAATCAATGATACGGAAGTGGAGGAAGCAAGAAGATGACCTGCACCAAGTAAAGAAGACCACACAGAGTTTCCGAGGAAACAACGCGAGATGGCCGCAGTTAGAGGACAACATTGAACAGTGGATTATTGAACAGAGAGCAGCAGGTAGAAGCGTCTCTACAGTCTCTATTCGAATGAAGGCAACAGCGTTAGCACGGGACATGAATATCAATGACTTTCGAGGCGGTCCTTCTTGGTGCTTTCGTTTTATGAAAAGACGTCATCTCTCCATCCGCACACGAACTACCGTCTCACAGCAACTGCCAAAAGATTACGAAGAAAAGCTGGCCGCTTTCCGCGCATACTGCGAAAAGAAGATCACTGAAAAGAAGATCCGGCCAGAGCACATCACTAACATGGACGAGGTTCCCCTCACCTTTGATATCCCCGTGAACCGCACTGTGGAGAAAACAGGGACCAGAACGGTGTCTATACGTACGACAGGGAACGAGAAGTCATCCTTTACTGTAGTTCTCGGTTGCCAGGCTAATGGCCAGAAACTTCCACCCATGGTCATTTTCAAGAGGAAGACTTTGCCAAAAGAAAATTTCCCAGCCGGCGTCATTATCAAAGTTAACCCGAAGGGCTGGATGGACGAGGAAAAGATGAGGGAGTGGCTGAGAGAAATTTACGTCAAGAGACCGGATGGCTTTTTCCACAAATCTCCGTCCCTATTGATCTGCGACTCCATGCGCGCCCATCTCACCGATGCTGTCAAAAAACAAGTGAAGCAAACTAATTCGGAGTTTGCCATCATTCCGGGTGGATTACTAAAGTACTCCAGCCGCTAGATATTGGTGTAAACAGGGCGTTCAAAGTTAAACTGCGAGCTGCGTGGGAGCAGTGGATGACAGAAGGCGAACACACATTCACCAAGACAGGGAGACAGCGCCGGGCGACTTACGCCACTATCTGCCAATGGATCGTGGATGCCTGGGCTAATGTATCAGTCTCAACTGTGGTCCGAGGTTTCACGAAGGCCGGAATCATCACTGAACTGCCAGGTAGCAGCAACGACACTGACTCGGATAATGACGAAAGGGATCCGGGCATGCTGGATGCCGTAATCGCCCAACTGTTCAACTCGGACACTGAAGATGAAGAATTTGAGGGATTTGTGGACGAGGAAGGAACTGAAAAAGTGAGAGTATTGTGTTGTATTTTACATGTTATAAGTGAACAATTTTCAGAGTTATTGTGAATACGCTAACGTTATTGTATTTTACGTGTTATAACTGAACTTATTACTGACTTATCTGACTGTTTTGTTTCTGTTATATAATTAATAATTATATAATATGTATCCGTTTTACGGCATGTAGAAAAGGAGTGTGTAGGAGAGCGACATGCGGGTTGGGCGTGTGTGTGCGGAAGAAGTAGTTTTGGGAAAGTGAAGTTGTTGCCAGGTTGGCTGCGTTGTCGGGTGTTCGAAGACAATAAAAAAGGATTACTCTAGCTCCGCTGTTTCCCCCTCCTCTTTCCTCAGAGAGTGTCACATACCCAGCTGCTCTTCACTACGGTATAGAGCATAACAACGCTGGAGGTAACAACAATTCGCTTAATGCGCCTTATAGTCCGGTGCGCCTTATATATGAAAACATTTTTTCGAAAATAGACCATTCATTGACAGTGCGCCTTATAATCCAGTGCGCCCTATAGTGCGGAAAACACGGTAACAGCATTAGCTTTAGCTGCACACACACACACACACACAGTAGTGCTTACCTGTGGGGTGTGGTCTGACCCAGCAGAGTGTCGGAGGCCTGCACTGTGGTTACCATGGTTCCTGTGGTGGCTTCTGCGATGGTGGCAGGGTAGTAGGTGTACTGCGTCTCTGAGCTGCCGTCTCCCTCGAGTCCCTCGGGCTGGGAGAACACAGCCTGACAGCAAACACACGTTAGCACTCCTCAACGGGCACAAAGTAAAGGAGCTAGCGTAGCCAGACACTGCATTTCTAAGCTCAAAGAATTACCTATCTAAGCTTAAATTATTGATATTATATGGATGGAAACTCATCTGGGAAAATGTGATTCTTTGGGGTGCAATCTGCTATGGAGAGGAAGATCTATCACTCTGTTGGAGTTGGGAGAACTACGAAACTCTGAGTCTACAGCGGTGTGGCTGAGTGGAGATTCTTTCCTCACTAACAATCTTTGCAGGGAGCCATTTAACAGCTTGTGTGCAAAATACTCTTATTTTTTTTTACAATTTATAACCATTTGTTTAATGACACTTGCTCCTTTAATACATTTACATGTTAACTTCCTTGTTTTAAATACAGCTTTTTATTTATTTCTTTACCAAGTGGTTTGGTTGCCAGTTTAGCCTACTGTTTTTTATTCTTGCATTCAGCTCTGTACCTTGCTGTAATTTCTCCGGGCATGATGCAGGCAGATTTCTGATTCTGAACCAGTTTCATTGAGGCCTGTTTTCATGTTACATCTATTTTGCCAACCTCTGTCTAAACTGTGCTTGATTTCAGTCTCAAATTAACAGTTTTTGCCTTTTATAGACACTTATTCTCAGTTGGTCAGTGTGGTTGTTACCTGTGTAACAGCCTGAGTGGTTGCTGGGAAACCAGTGACCAGGCTGACGGCTGCAGCTCCATCTGCTTGACCCTCCAACTGGCCATCGGACACCTGGATCACTCTGTAAGTCACCTGGGGCACAACATGTTACACTGAGTGATCAATACTTCATTATCACTGAGGAGACCAACACACAACAGTAGAGCAAACAGGGTTCGTGCGACACGTTTTGACTAAAATTATAGAATTTTTTAAGGAGCCTAAACCAAAAATGTCCAGACTTTCAAAGAATTCATCATTAAGATTCATACATTGTTTATTTAAGAGGCTGTATTATGCTTTTTGGGGGTTTCCCCTTTCCTGTAGTGTGTTATATAGGTCAGCAAAGGCTAAAATCCTGTGTCCCAGAGGGAGTTTCTCTCCCACCCCCCCTTGCATGAAACGCCCCCATTGGATTCCTTTGTTTACTTCTGGAACATATTGACAACACTATGTAACACTTGCGCTACGTGATTGGCTGATTGGCTAAGGGGCGGGATATTCTGACCTATAACCGAACTGGTCGGCTAACCAATCAGAGCAGCCTGGGCTCTGGTTTCAGACAGAGGGTGAAAAGAGGTGCAGTATGAGAAAAACAGACCTTTATGAAATGAGTATTATGTGTCCCCCTTAACTCCTAAGGCATTAATTATTAATGAATGCAATTACCTTTAAATTGTCACTATAAATAAAAGGCAAAACAATAAAGTTCTAACTGTGAATGCAGTTGTGAGAAAGTTTTAAAAATGTCTTTATACCCACACCAATCAATGTATCATGGCAGCCTTTCATATTAACTTTGATTGTATGTTTTAATCATGATTATTTAATGCTGAGCCATCTCATTTCATCATGAGTACTTGTGTAGACGAAATGCCAGTCTATGTTAAAAATGAAGCGTTTATCAGATATTAAGCTCAAAATTAAGCATAACCTTGACAACATAACTGTTCAAGATCAAGTGCTGTCAAACACTTTGTACGAATTTACAGCATACAGTTAAAGAGTTTGAATCTACCTTCTACTTTTAGGTCTCCATTAAGTTAAGTGGGTCATGAGTGCTGAGACCAGGGGGTATTGCAAACTGGCACGATTATCAAGGAAGGTGGAGTCACAGGCAAGATTTGCACTTCAAATGAGTTGCATGTATCAGGGTAATACTGTGTTCTGAGAACCTGATTAACCAAGACGGTCTGAGGGGCAGGATTTGGCAAATCAAATCAGCTGCTTTTGGCCTTTACTTATTTTGTTTTATTTTTGGCAACAGTCATCAGTCACGTGACCCCGTCCCCCAAGGTCTTGTAAAGGAGATGTTGGTTCAGGAGAGGCTACTACTTCATGTCTTTCTCCACAAAAATTGGTCTTGAATTGTGCTTTGACCTTATTGTTCAGTTTTGTATTTGCAATAATAAACTCAAAAATACATTTTCATTTTCATGTAATGTCTCTTTCTGATTTCTGTCTGTGTGTTTCCTCCTGAAAAATTAACTGATATGCTTTCCTACCTGTCCGCCTGCTCCTTCTGTCTTGAAGAGATATTTTATGGGTTGGTCAGTGAAGGTGGCGGAAGACTGAATGGTGGCAATAGCTGCCGGGTCCTCTGCCGTGGCTACGGACCCTGAAGGAACACAAAGCCACGGGAAATGTTAGTCAACTTTTAAAAAATCTTAAAGAAAGAACAGCTTTATTGTACTACGGGTATAATTCCACAACTGTGTGCCATCTTATAGCTACAGGTGGAAGGTAAAGATATACAGTAAGCACATTCAGCATGTTTTCATGGTTAAAATGCACGCATAGGGTGGTTTTAAAGGGTTTCACAAGGAAACACTAAAAATCCTCAACCCATACAAAATAGTAAGTGTTTCTAACTTGAAAAAGGCAGTGTCGGAAACCAGGTTGTGACAATACAGAAATACACACATCATAGCAAAGCATTGTTGTGGCACATATTGAATACATGTAAATACATTTGGCGTACAGTAAATATAGTTTCAATAGGCAATGATGTGTTTTTACCAGTTGTGTAAAGTAACTAAGTAGATTTAAGTACTGTTCTTAAGTACAGTTTACAGAGTAACCCTACACTCTGGTACTTCTACTTTCACTCAAGTACAAGGTCTGAGTAGTACTCCTTCCTCCTCTTTCTTTTTTTACCTTCCTCGTTGACGGTTACACCCCCATCTGGTTCAGGGCTTTTCTGTTGGCTGCACAAATGGAAATACAAGAGAGGGGTCATGTTGTGGTTAATGAATACATTGCTAGTTAAAGGACGTGTAGTCATGTCCATCAATGTCCTTCTGTTGTTATACGTTGACAATAGTGCATGTCACAGTCCCGCTCACCTCTTCATTGCTGCCGACAGTCTTGGACGACGAGACCGCCTTCACCCGCGTCCACAGCCAGACTGTGAAACAAGTTCATAAGTTAGACAATGAAACGAGTAAAACTTTGATAGAAACTATACAATACTGCCTACTCATGTGTCTCTAAACGACATGGCCACAAAGGTTAAAATTGGAACGTTGTTTTGAATAAGGGTTTTGGTAGCTAGCTTTGAGCCCGGCGCGCCGAGCTAAAGCTACCGTGGATGATACCGGAATCTGGCCGTTGTTGCCTTCAAAATTAAAGCCTAAAATGATTGCGGGCCAAACAAAAATACGATGAAAATCGGCTTTATGAAATCACGTTTTTATTCACTTATCAGATTGGTTCAGACGAGTTGTCTATTTTACGCTGTCTGCTTTTTCACTCAGATAGTTTTCCATTAGTATTTGAACAAGTATTTTGCTTTGGGGCTTCGAACCGGAAGTCATGTTTCATTTCAGCTAGCTTGACACGGATTCTACCTTTCTGCTACATTACCATTCGGCCCCAGCGGTTTTTACAGATGTTTATCAAAGCACTTTCCATTCCTCTAACCTTGTGTGGGTAGTGACTGCAACAGCACACACACACGCAATTTAAATCGAGTTTGAGCGGGGTATAATATACACACACTGCTAAATTATGTTGAATATATTCCAGTCTGAACAAAGATCTACTTACGCCGCAGTGGTCCCTCCCCCGATATTTGTCAACAGACCAGCGTCGATGACGGATTTACGCATGCGCGATAAGGAAGCCATTTAGCTGATTCGAGATCAGTTAATAATACTTGAATATTCATTTTAAGAAACAAGGAAATACATACATCTGACGCACGGGCTGTGGTTGATACTGCCACATTTACTCGGGAGGAGGTGCGTTCAGGAGCAGTTGTTGATCTGAAATATTTGTTGATAACCAAACACTGGACAATTCTAAAAAATAAAACTTATACTTTAAAATATAAACCTTCTAAAATGATTAGCACTGATATACAGTTTCTTTGGGACCAGGGAAACTACGCCTCCTATTATACAGCAACAACTAAAGAAAAGTTGTTTATATTAAAATGAATTACTATACAGGATAGTATATTATACAGGATATAATAGTTTTTTTAAACTTTTGAGTTTAGAACAAAGTATCAGTTACAACCGGAAAACCTAAATATTGTGAGATTAACGATGCATAAATGAAGGCAGACTGACATCTGACAGAATATATTCGCTTTAAACAAATATATAGATATTTACGGTAAAACAGAATTATTTTCAGACGAGTGAATACAATGCCATTCTCTAAAACAAAATCAGCATCAGACATACTTTCAGAGCAACTTAACTTCGCTGATTCAAGTATTTTTATATTTTAGAGCAGGGGTTTTCAACTGGTTTTGTCCCAGGGACCACCATTCGGACTAGAAAGCAATCCGCGGCCCACTGATGTGCCTGCGCGTGCGCGTGTGTATTTGGTGTTACATGCATAGCTCAATGCATGAAACATGAAAGAGAGGCCACGCAGATTTTATAATAATAAAAGTAGATTTATTAAATTAAATTAAATTAAAGATTATTTTAAAGAAAGAATAAAGAATAATAAAGTGTTGTGCAATTCAGTATTGGGAAAAGTAACTAAAAATGTCATGCAAAGTCAGTCTAGGTGTGTGACAAAACAACAACGGAGAACAAAAATCCAACAACACCGGAGAACCAAAATCCAACAAATGAAGACCAAGGCAGCCTCAACTGCTGGCTGGTCAGGGCTTTTATAACCCAGCCAGGACAGACCTGTCACCAATCACCTGCTGTAGAGACAGAGAGATTGAGAAAAGCAGAGAGAGATTGAGAAAAGCAGGGAGAGAGAACAGGCTTACCATTAACACAGGGCGGGGCCTAAACCCGCCAGGGTCGTAACAGTGAAAACATGGGAGAATTAGGCCTACCTGTCAGTGTGATATCTGGGCGTGGTGAAGTCCACACAGCCTGTCTATTCGTGGCGAAATGGTAGACAGAGACAGTCTCATGTCATTCTCTGGATCAAGCCTAGCCCTGTACTTATTCTTTAAGTACGCCAGTGTAGAAAAACCACTCTCACACAGGTATGTGGTTGGAAAGGGCAAAAGACACCTCATTGCTTTTGCAGCAAGCTGTGGAAATTCTGTCTGGCAACTTATCCAGAATTTAACAAGGGGCTGTGTGTCGTACATATGCCTCCTGACAGAGTCTGTGGACATCTCAATCAGCTTATCCTCTTCCACAGCCGTCAGACTTGACCCTACTGATGCATCGTCACTGAATGGGAGCAGGATCCACTTGCTGTCACGGCGCCACTCTTCCGAATCAGTGAAGTACTTTGCGAATTGACGCACAAGCTTCCTCAAATGCTCACATATAGTGTCGTTGATGTCAGTGCTGTCAGGGTATTCCTCAACTGAAGGAAACATCGCCAAGTTATTGCTTTCCACTCGTTCGATCCACTTTGACATTTTTTTCACAAATGCGTCGAGCTTCTCGTAGAGCTGCATGACGTTTGCATCTCTCCCTTGCATGGAGCTGTTCAACTTGTTCAGCTCTGCAAAAACATCTGTGAGGTACGCCAGCTTAGTTAACCAGTAACTATCGTTGAAATTGGAAGCCAGATCAGAATGCTTCTCGCACAAGAACTCGTAGATAGCTCCGCGTAGTTCAAACACACGGGCGAGCACAGCGCCGCGAGACAGCCAACGCACCTCTGAATGATAAAGGAGAGAGCTGTGTTCACTTCCCAAGTCATGGCATAGGGATGAAAACAGGCGTGTATTCAATGCGTTTCGTTTTATGAAGTTGACCGTCTTGACAACGACATCAAACACACCACTGAGCTCAACACTGAGATCTTTGGAGGCGAGAGCCTCTCTATGAATCAGGCAGTGTGTCCAAATTACCCCCGGAGCCACCCTCCTTACATGCGCAAACAGTCCAGTCTTGCTGCCACTCATGGCTCGGGCCCCATCGCTGCATAATGCAACGCACCTCTGCCACGAGATATTGTGCTCCGTGAAAAAATCGTCCAGTGCTTTAAATATTTCTACACCGGTAGTTCGCCCGGGCAGTGGTTTGCAAAAAAGAAATTCCTCGCACATAGTGCCACTGTCCTCGTATCGCACAAATGTTAACAGTTGCGCATCATTAGTAACATCTGTCGTCTCGTCGATTTGAAGGGAAAACAGAACTGTCTGAAGTTTTGCCATCAGCTGGTCTTTGACATCATTTGCCATTTCCCCAATTCGTCTTCCGATTGTGTTGTCTGACAACGGAATAGTTTTTAATTTGTTGGCACATTCTTCGCTTACCATAGCTCTGCACATATCTATGGCTGCTGGCAATATAAGCTGCTCTGCAATGGTATGGGGCTTCTTACTTTTTGCAACCCTGAGAGCGACCAGATACGATGCTTTCAGTGCGTTTTCATTTATTTTTGCACTCTTCCTCATGGTAGCCTGCTGTCCTTTGAAATCACGCAACATCTGTTGCATGTACTCAACGGGTTTGGCCTTCAAGTGGACGTGATGCGTCTCCATATGCCGCGTAAGTTTCGACGGCTTCATAGCTTCATTACAGAGAATTGTTGAACATACGAAACACAGTGGTACCTCCTCTCCTGCTCTGTCTGTCGTCACTGTGAATCCATATTTAACATATTCCTCATTGTATTTTCTTTTTCGTCTTTTTTGCGAAGTTGACGCTTCGGAAGCCTGTCCTTGCCCTATCGTGGCGGCCTGTCCCTCTGTCGTGGCAGCCTGACCCTCTGTCATGGCAGCCTGTCCCTCTGGCACTTTCCTCACTACAAAACGATCCATTGGTGCTAGATATATAGCTAGACTAGTACATATGTAACAAATGTTTGCTGTACTACAACCTATCTTAAAATACTCTCGTCGGCTATGCTTATAAATGTGTGTCAACTTTGCTCGCAAGACTGTACGTAATGAATAATAAGTGAGGTTAGCGACGCAACTCATTACCATTAGCGAATCACAGGCTACCATAGACTGGATAGGCGCAAGGCTACATTCTGTCAGCTTGAATTTCCTTTATATTATTTTAAACATATTTTTCACGATATGTAACGGTATTCTGGAAATGTGTTGAAATATCAAAGCGAATTTATATTAAAAAAAAACAATGGTGAACTGATCAACATAGGCTCTTGTCACGGACCACATGCAATGCCGCCGCGGACCACCAGGGGTCCGCGGACCACCGGTTGAAAACCCCTGTTTTAGAGTCCACACTGAATCATTTTTTGAAAGTAACATTTTATTAGAATCCTTATGATGATGATGACAGCACGTCAGAGCAGAGGGACAGAAAACACTGGACAGCGCCCGTGGTTCGATCCCGCGAAGGGATGGAGAGCAGTTATTCTTAAGAAGAAATGTTGTTCGAAGTAACCACTGAGCTAGACCAGCGCGGAGGTGCTGGCTGGTGGGTGGCTATATAAACTTGACAAGAAGGCTTGTTGCTTGAGACATCCATATAAGGAAATTAACCGTTCTTCCAGTTCATAAATGTATCGTGGATAAAGAATATTGAGACCTAAACATGACAAATGTGGATAAAATACATACAAAACTAAATAAACACATGACTATACTTTTTTTTTTAAATAAACAAAACATTTAAGAATCTTCTTTCACAACATTTATGTTTAAATGTTTGGTCGTGGGAAAATTATTTATTGTAACATTGCATGGCACGGTATGGAATTATTTATTTAACACGATGGAATTGACTGAAACAAAATCAACGTCTAGATATTCTTTCAGAGCAATTTTGCTTCACTGATTCAAGTATTTGCTATTTTAATGTCCACACTGAGACAGGTTTGGAAAGTAAAATGTTGGTATCTATGAGAATCCATGACGACAGCCTGCAGACCAGAGGGACAGAAAATACTGGACAGCACCCGCGGTTCGATCCCGCGAAGCGACAGGAAACAAATCGCGTTCGAACTAACCACTGAGCTAAACCAATGCGGAAATTCAAACTGGTAAGTGGCGTTATAAACAGGAGAAGATTGACGTGTTGTTTGTGACACCCACAGGAATGACAGGAAATGTTCCTTCCAGTTCATATCGTGGATAAAGTGTAGTCTATGGAGGACTAAAAATGACAATTGCATGTATAATAAATGCAAAACCAAATAAACACATGATTATCAAATAAAATCAAACAAAACATGTCAGAATCTTCTTTCCAAACATTTAGGTTTTTATGTTTGGTCGTGGGAAAAGTATTTACATTAAAATGAGGTGGCACTTTACTGATTCAAGTATTTACTATTTTAATGTCCACACTGAGATATTTTTTGAAAGTAAAATGTTGGTATCTTTGCGAATCCTTTACATGACGACAGCCTGTAAGACCAGAGGAACAGAAAACACTGGGCAGCGCCCGTGGTTCGATCCCGCGAAGGGACAGAGAACAGTGAGCATTCGAAGTAACCACTGAGCTAAACCAGTGCAGAGGTTTGGTGTGTAAGTGGCGTTATAAACATGATAAGAATGACGCGTTACTTGTGACACCCATATAAGGAATGATGGAAATTAATATTTTTTCAAGTCCATAAATGCATCGTAAATAAAGAAAATGGAGGACTAAAAATTACAAGTGCATGTAGAATAAATGCAAAACCAAACATTCACATGACTATAAAAAATAAATAAACAATCATGGTAAGACTTTTCTTTCCAAACATTTATAATTTTGTGTTTGCATAATTAAAGGGAACAATTTGTTAAAAGTCCTCCATCCAACATTTTAAAAGTATTGGCATAAAAAACCTTAAGTACAAAAAATACTTATTATGGTTCAGGACCCTTTTCAGAATCATCACCATTTAAATGTTGCAGCTGGTAAAAGTGAAGCTTCATTTAATAACCAAACCATATTTACTTATTTGTTACATTTTATAACTGAATGGAATCCTGTAACATATGTTTCAACATTGTTTGTTTACATCTAATTAGTTTAAATTAGTAACAAACGCATAATTCTTATCGCACAAAATATAGATCTATAACAAACAGTGGGTAGTCATTGTTAGGGAATATTTTTTGTAAGCTTGTACATCTTTAGCTTATGTGCATCTCTTCTCTCTGTCCTCCTATTACCTGGGTCTACGGCCTTGCAGGTGCTGTTGTCTTCATTAAGGAGGGGCAGCCTGGGCTTTCGAAGCTTTGTTGTTCCCACAGATGGTACAAGCTCATGCTGACCTAAGATTGGCTTTATTGTTTAGGGACAGCTAGCGCCAGTTTATCTGGACACAGATGCTCCGGTAAACACCTTATTTGTGACCTAGATGACAGTTTAAGTCAAACTTGTCTGAGCTTGTTTAGTCTGGCGTTTGAAGAATGTTGATTATACATTTGGAACTAGTTAAAACCTCTTGCTATTGTCGAGATCTTCAGAATTTGGTTTGGCAACCGCTGTGGCAACTCGTGTCTACAGTAAATGTCTTGTCAATTCTCCGGCCGTAACTCGAACGAATAAACCCAACAGTGTTTTGCCATCAAGTTCCTGCTCTCCAGTGTCTCTCTGAGTTTGTTCTTCAGAAGTTTCCACCACTGTCATGGCGAGCACTAATGCTCAAAAGAAGAATACAAATGAACTGATCAACCAGTTCGTGGAACGGCGGACCAGTTTTTTTCGCTCTCGCAAGGATCCTGGAGGGGGCTTGGGAGTACGCAGCGTACTCCCAAGCCCCCCCGAGCGTACTGTACGCTCATGTGCTTTGTGGATTTGGAGAAGGCGTATGACCGGGTTCCCAGGGAGATACTGTGGGAGGTGCTGCGGGAGTATGGGGTGAGGGGGTCTCTACTCAGGGCCATCCAATCTCTGTACTCCCAAAGCGAGAGCTGTGTCCGTGTCCTCGGTAGCACGTCGGACTGATTTCTGGTGAGGATTCGCCTGCGCTTTGTCACCAATCCTGTTTGTGATATTCATGGACAGGAATTCGAGGCATAGTCCTGGGGGAGGGCTTCTTCAATTGGGTGGGCTAAGGATTGCACCACTGCTTTTTGCAGATGATGTGGTCCTAATGGCTTCATCGGTCTGTGACCTTCAGCACTCACTGGATCGGTTCGCGGCTGACTGTGAAGCGACTGGGATGAGGATCAGTGCCTCCAAATCTGAGGCCATGGTTCTCAGCAGGAAACCGATGGACTGTCCACTCCAGGTAGGGAATGAGGCCTTACCCGAAGTGAAGGAGTTCAAGTATCTCGGGGTCTTGTTCTCGAGTGAGGGAACAATGGAGCGTGAGATGGGCCGGAGAATCGGAGCAGCGGGAGCGGTAGCCTACTGCAGTCGCTTTACCGCACCGTAAAGAGAGCTGGAGCTGAGCCAGAAGGCAAAGCTCTCTGTCTACTGGGCCATCTTTGTTCCTACCCTCACCTATGGTCATGAAGGATGGGTCATGACCGAAAGAACGAGAACGCGGATACAAGCGGCCGAAATGGGATTTCTCCGCAGGGTGGCTGGCATCTCCCTTAGGGATAAGGTGAGAAGTTCAGTCATCCGGGAGGGACTCGGAGTAGAACCGCTGCTCCTTCGCGTTGAAAGGAGCCAGTTAAGGTGGTTCGGGCACCTAGTGAGGATGCCACCTGGGCGCCTCCCTAGGGAGGTGTTCCAGGTACGTCCAGCTGGGAAGAGACCGAGGGGTAGACCTAGGACCAGGTGGAGGGATTATATCTCTTCGCTGGCCTGGGAGCGCCTTGGAATCCCCCAGTCAGAGCTGGTTGATGTGGCCAGCAGTGGCTGCTGGCCCATAGGGGGCGATGGGGCACCGCCCTCCCTAGACCACACGCACAAACATTATTATTAATGATAAAAATAAAAATAATTGTCACGGTGAACGCCCCTTTTTCGTCGTCGGCAGTCAAGCGGAACTAATTATCACTCGCATGTGAACACTCGAGCAGCAAAAGAAGACGCACGCAGTTCCAGCTTAATATCTGTTTAAAAAGACAAACGTCAGTAAAGCACGAGAAAAGTAAGAGGCGGCATTCTCATCGAGCTCTTCCGAAGTTGTGCTGAATCTGGTACCAATTATTCAAAGACTGAACAGACAGCCGGTAAGATCGCTACGTTAAGACTTTGTTGCGAGTGCCACTTGTTGATTGTTTGATGGACGCCGACGACGCATTTGAATGCTGCCGCGGGAAAGTCATTTGTGTTTGTGCACGGTAGTATCTGCTTTTGTGTTGTAAATATTCACGGGTAGTGCAGAATGTATTGTGGAAACGTTGGTTAGTCAGTTTTATTGTAGTTTGCTTAATTCAGTGATTTAGCTCTTTGATATGGAATACTGCTGTGATGGATTGGCATAAAGCCATGGTTTAAAACGTGCATAGTCCTAGATCATATGAATTTTGTCTAAAATGAATTGCTGAAATTGCACATTGTAACTTGGTGGGAGTGAATATGTATTGTAAATATTTGTAAATATTTATATGGGAAAAAATGGTGTGCTAAACATGCTGCTAACAATTTAACTGTTTAGTGATCCATGTGGTTGATCAGTCACTCATTGTGGTTCTCGTATTAGAAAATGTAGGCTAATTTAATATCTGTGATGGATTCAAGCTAAAATGATTAACTTAACAAATGTGTTTATTTATATACATGTGGTTATTTATTTATATATATATATGTGGTTATTTATACATGTGTGTGTCAGGTCAAACATTTTGATAATTGATCATTGTTGATTCCTGTGCCTATTTTTATAAGAGATGTGCAAATTTGTAAATGGTTGGTGTTCTCTGGTTTTTAAGGTTTTTCACCTGTACTGTCTGGGCTACAAAAGGAAGAAAAATAAATCGGATAAAGATATAAGAAGCCTGGTCATTGAGTGAAACCCAGTTAAAACATTCAGAATTGGTGCCTCCCTATCAAGTGGGGGTTAAGCACAGCCAAAAAAGACGGAACACTTGACAATAATTGATTATATAAATTGTCAATATGTGTGTGTGTTTAAAATATGAAATACACATGCTCTGGCTATGCTCTCCTTGGAGAAGAAACTTGTCAGGGATATTCCTGAATTTAATAAGTAGGTCATTGAGAGGTTTGCCACACTGAAGGAGAGAAGAGCAAAATTCCTCTACAAATAAACTGTAAAAAAAATGCACGTTTCCTCACCAGTATTGCTAATGCCATTGTTTTGAAGTTGTTGTACATAGTCCTCAGTCTGAAATACTTGAATTGTTTATGGAGGCATTAAAATGTAAGACTGTTAAATTAACACTGAAAAGTCCTGTTTTTTTGCATTAAGTCATATTGGGATGTTTGCTTAAATTGAATGCATGTGGCACAGCCCTACCTAAAAAAAAAAATCCACCAGCTGCCACTGGTGGCCAGGGAAAGAGAAGTTTGGGGCTCTCTTCTGCTGGAGCTGTTACCTCCGCGACCCTGGCGGAAAAGCGGGAGAAGATGGATGGATGGATGGATGGAACAAAAGGGTGCTGAACCCACACCTTAATGGAAATACATTTTAGTCCCTGGATCTTGCATATATTTAACAAAATACTGGACAGATTTCTGGCAACGATAGTTAGGTAAACATGTCTGCAAGTATCTAAACTTCTAAGGTTAGTTGAACATAAAACGAAGTGAAGATAACGTTATCAGTAGCCTACAGGTTACAAACAAACTCTACGCCAGGATCCTGATGTGGACTTTAGCTCTGTCTTTAATACCATCATCCCGGCACTGCTACAGGACAAACTCTCCCAGTGCCTGACATCTTGTTTGACAGGAAGCAGCACGTGAAGCTGGGTACCACACACCAACCTCATTGGACTCATCTCTGGTGGGGGTAGATCATCTGGTAGATTGGTGCGGTCAGAATATCTTAAAGCTCAACACTCTGAATACTGTCGAGATGGTTGTGGATTTTTTTTTTTTTAACAACGCAGCCCCATCTGCCCCCATCACCCTGTGTGATTTGGCAATCACAATGTGGTCCTTCTGCCTCCAGGGTACCATTACCACGTGGGACCTCAAGTGGAAGAAGAACATCACCTCTTTTAGAGTAAACAGAACACACACCGCAAGCTGCTGACGGGCTGTTTTAGGCAAATTAAATTGTGATCTTTATTTCAAACTAACTTGACTTATATGTTGCAATACATTTAAAAAAAAAAACAATCTACAGAATGCTTTGGTATGTCACTTAAAAAAAACAATGGCCTAAAAATATAACATGTAACCTTACTCACAAAGCGCAAAGTTTATAATACATACTCTACCATAAACGATAGCACTTCATACATTCTTTTATTTTCCTTTTTATTGCCAGCAATATTTACACTCGCTGTCCTTCCCTGACATCTTGTTTGACAGGAAGCAGCACGTGAAGCTGGGTACCACACACCAACCTCATTGGACTCATCTCTGGTGGGGGTAGATCATCTGGTAGATTGGTGCGGTCAGAATATCTTAAAGCTCAACACTCTGAATACTGTCGAGATGGTTGTGGATTTTTTTTTTTTTAACAACGCAGCCCCATCTGCCCCCATCACCCATCTGCCCCCATCACCCATCATCAAGCCCTGAAGGTAAAAAAGAGCTGACCACTATGAAATGACAATAAGCTTTGGAGAAGGCTGTGTATCAAATGCATCAAACATACATATGGTAAACACATTTAGACTCAGTTCCTTCCTGTCACAATAGACAAGAAATGCAATGAAGCTCAACATTTACACTTAGAGATACAATAACGTGCATTTTTGATGCCGTCAATAGCAACCAAATTAAAACCTTTCTATTTCTAAACAGTATTAAACAAATGGAATAAGAAACCTCACTAGAGTTGAGTGTTTCGCAATGACAAAGATGAATCAATGATTGAGCGACGGGGACTGTTCTAAGGGCCAAACACTCCATATCCTCAATACGGCAGTCCGTTTCCTAGAAGAGCAAACATAAAATGATCCAATGGGCCATATATCCAAACATACACACTCTGTAACTACAGCACAGGCATGACCTGCCCTTCTAAAAGGATCTCCTAAAGTTAAATGTTTTTGTCTGCTAAATACATTCATATATCACACATTCATCAACTTCTAAAGACAGTTAAATCTAAAGATAAATGTCATATTTCTGTTAGTCAATGCCCCTACTCATATGGTCTAGCTGTCAGTACTGAGGACCCTCCATAAAGACAGAACCACCATAGGCCACAGTAAGGTTGGAGATTGATGCAGCAGTAACCCTGTGGTGGCAGGACATTCCTTAATCTGTGCTGAAGGGAAACAGAGAAAGACATTAAACTCAGAATCAATCATTTTGCTGCCTTGTGTTATGCTGACTTGTTCCGAACATTTGACTAAACCAGGTTTGTGCACTAAAACATCATATGGGAATTTAGTGGTATCAACTGGGCTGTCATAAACCCAATGTAAAGAAATATGTTTCATTTATTTCAAGGTAATAACATTTAAGAACACTCTGGGAATTTTGAAAAGAAGTTGTCTTTTTTAAATAACTTAGAAATCACAAGTAAAATGATGATTTCTTAGTTATTTCCATTGTAAACTTTTGCCTCACTGAGAGCCACATACAGAAAAACCTACGAAGGGCTGGGCCACTCACTAGAAGTGAGGTATATTGCCTCATAAGTTAAGTTCAGTTAGTGGAGTGAGTAGTACTGATGAATGCAGCTCAAGGCCTGACTCCTCCCCCAACTTCTCCCCAAATTAGAGCAGGGTATAACATGCACCTGCTAGCTTCTGTTCTTTCCTTTGGCTCTGCTGTCATGGTCGTTACAGGTAGGTTGTCTCTCTGTAAATATGCATAAATTCGTCTCAGTTTCTGTTAGCATATGTTGCTCACTTTCAATTTCCCTGCACATGAGTAGTGTGGCAAAACCTGGTCCTGTGGTGAGTATAGGCAGCACCTGAAATGTTTGTATGCCACATGGCAAGCCATTTTCAACCCTCATTTAACCATTGCTTTTAGGTTCACCTGCTGCTGTTTTGTTTGGGTGGTTTTGATAATCTCTTTTGCTTAGTGCTGTTTGACTGCTTACTTTTGATTTTAGTTTAGCTTGTTTTGCATTTGTCTTATAGTTCTAGCTTCTGCTTATTTTGTATAATACTGTTTTCCCTTCTTAGTTTTCAGTTGTTTAGCTTCCTGTCTTGCTTTATATTGTGAGCCTGTTATTTTGTGTTTCACCCACTCTGATCTGTTTTCAGCTGTTTTCTTTTGCTTTTAGTAAAGCTGTGTGCTGGTCATTGGGTCACCCTCACTATTTGTTGTGGTGAAGATCACCAGGGAGCCCTAGTGAGTGACCTGTTTGCTGTGTGTGGTTTGCTGTGGCTGAACATGGTGAGCATTTGGTTGCACCCTATTGTCACATGAAGTAGCATGCCAACCGATTACCTGGCCTTAGCCCACATTTTAGTTTTGGTTTCTTTTCTTATATAGACTTTAAAATGTTACATTTTAGATAAAGATTTTAATCCCATTCTATAATAAAGATAATTTTAAAACTGAATCATTTATTTTCCAATCAACTATTTTATCTTGCAGCAACATTTCCTTGGTTTCTGTTTCTTTTGACTTCATTGAATAAAAATGACTTTAATTTGAAACACGTTTGAAACACTTAATGTGTTTATTTCTTGGGGTGCAAGTCTCCAGGTGGCGTTGTCGGTCCTTTTTATTAAACCTCCAATCTTAATATTATTCACAATTAATCGCACCACCCTGCCACATTAGCAGAATCAATCAAATGTAGGTTAATTAAGCTTGCTACGTGAATATCCTTTAAGAAAAAATGATACAATGATTTAAAAGCTAACAGCCCACATCATAGCTTTCTCTCAGATTTTATTTTTTACAAAAGGGTATAACTAAAACCTCTTATTGCTTGTAATAAGGGGAAATATGAAGGGTATAATTCAAGTTTGTTATGTAAAGTTATTAGACTTTTATCAAGTAAGATTTGTTAGAACATTTTCTCAACTTTAATTGAAAGAATGTATTTGAAAATGTGACCAACACACGCATAATACTGTGTTTTATACACTGCCCGGCCCAAAACAAAGGTCACCACCTGGCTTTAGCTAAGCAAACAGGTAAGAGCCTTCCATTGGATAATTACTGCATGGGTGATTATGTTTCAGCTGGCAACAAGTTATTTAACCCTTGTAGTGGCCGTTTTAATAATGTCCAAAGTTCCTAGGCCACGTAGTCTGCAATGTATCTTGGTTCTGACTCGTGTTCCAATTAATTCCAAACGTTTTTTGAAGACCCAATGTAGTCACGGGAGGCAGGTAAACTTGAACGAGGGTTTATTCAAAATAAAGTACAACGTCACCGCAGGGGCGTAACCACCATAGACATTGAGGGGGACACGTCCCCCTCAATGTTGGGAAAGTACCAATCTGTCCCCTCCAATATTTTGTCTAGTATGTGACATAAAAGTCCTCCTTTTTTCCTAGATCAGTCCCTTGCTGTTCCAGATTTACTTTCAATGTGGGAAACACAAGAGAACGAATCAACCAAACAATCAAGGAAAAAAAAAACATTGCGACCCCCTTCCCCCGTTGTGAACTTGGCTTAGCCCAGAATGTCAAGTTGCGGTCGCGGATTCTTAGCTTCGGAGAGCTAGACTTCGGTGACATAATGGATGACGGCCCCCCTCCCAAGAAACGAGACATTCGTTCATTCTTTACAGTCAGGAATGTAAGTGCAGGGTCCCTCTTTAAAAACTAAGCAAAATGGATGAATGAATGGAAACCCTTCATAAAAGCATTTTTAGCAACGTGGCAGGGCGCATCGTTAGAGCTAGGCTACTGCACAGTTGCAGAGAACTTATAAGAAAACACTGGTTGATTAGCCTACCTTCCAGGATCTTGCCATGGTTCACATTAATACAGCTAGCTAGTAATCCACAACACGATAGCAACCCGAAAACATCAAGTAGCCCAGGACGTTAGTGATTGATTTGATTTGATTTGATTTGATACATCTACACCACCAAACTAAATGCAAATTAGAAATATAGCTGTTGCATCTTCATCCAATAAAACATCTTCACTCCATAAGTATCCGTTTGATAACTTATTTACTTGTCAGAATTATCAGCACACACTTTACATTACAACACCGACTGGAACAGTTCCCGATCTCCTGCTACCTAGCTGGGTCTACCTCAATTGTAGCTTAACCTCGACATGCCCACTATGCAGGTCTCAGAGCGCCCTCTAGTGGACAAACAACATAACTAAGTACTGCACCATTAACTTATAAGTCAGTACCATAATGCTCAATACTTAAGATATCGCAATAGCAATGTGTTGCACACTTTAATAAATACTCTCCTCAAACTTGTATGGAGTTTTACAGAGACCTCTTTCTACTACCCGTACAACTACTAGGATATTACTACTACTACTACTACTACTACTACTACTACTACTAATAATAAGAAGACTAAGAATAAGTATATTTCTTTATTCATAAGTTTAAATTCAGTGAATTTTGAGGACCAAACAAAACAGATAATGAATTAAAATACTACTACTGCTACTACTACTACTACTACTACTAGTAGTAGTAGTACTACAAATAACAACAACTTATTTACATGTATTTCTGTGGAAGAGACAGTAGGCTACTGCTTAAAACACAAATTGGGAATTGTGTGGTGTATCGTCAGATCCTGGAAGAGCATGTGATATTGTGCAACCATGTTTTTGTGTTGAATAAATTATGTCGATGTAATAATTTTGTCCTTTTTGGCAAGCCCTTTTTGCTACAACTTAACTTACCATGCAATTCTACAGTCATACTATCCCTAATCTGTTCGTATGCCATGCATCAACATATTTTTGTAAGGTGACAGACAGCAGAGAGGCTGGAGGAGATGGAGGCGAGGACAGAGGAGGTAGAGGAAAAGAGGCAGGAAGAGATAGAGGAGCAGAGGCTGAGGGAGAGGATGGAGGTGGTAGTGGAGGAGAACCCACAGTTGGAGATAGAGGAGGAGGTGGAGGAAGACAAGCAGAGACAGAGGCTGGAAATTCACAGGCACCTGCAGGGAGAGGACAGACAGGCACCTGCTCAGAAGATACACGTAAGATATTGGAATAAGAACAACAATTTTGTAGAACACATAAATAAATACTAAGGGTAAGCACCCAATAAGCTTAGTTTAGCAGTATAAGTCAACATTTCATATTATATATTTTTCAGGAGAGACAGACCCAGGCAGGGAGAGAAGTGATCAGCATGCAGAGGAGCTTGGTAGCTGCCCACATCAGCCAAACTCTTGTTTTATTCAAACTCAGTCCTTGACCAAAAAGACACTAACATTTCAGGACAGCTGGTTTAGGAAGCACACGTGGCTTCATTACAGCAAGGCATTGAAGGGGGTGTTGTGTTTTTATTGTGCCAAATATTTTGCAATTCAGAAATCGTCTTTAGCCAGTAAGGCTGATGGGGCATTCATAACAACAGGTTTCAGTAACTGGAAAAAAGCACTTGAGAAGTTCCATCAGCATGAAAACAGCGACTGTCATGCAGCAGCGATGACCACTTATCTGCACAGCAAACAGCCAATCACTACACAACTCTCAACGCAATTACAGAAACAGCAGCATGAGGCTAGGAACAGCCTCTTGAAGATTGTGGGTGGGATTATGTATCTGGCAAGGCAAGGCAAGGCAATGCTTTCAGGGGGCATGACAGCAAAGAGGGAAACTTGCACCAACTGATGATTTATAAAGCAGAGGATGACGCCGAATTCAACAGCTGGCTCCAGAGAGGCAATAACTTCACCAGCCCAAAAATTCTAAATGAAATCATAAAAATAATCGGCAACAAAATAGTATATGACATCGTTAAGGAGATCCTGTCATTGCCCCTAATCCAGTACTCTCTCATCATTGATGGGACACAGGATGCAGCTGGAGTCGAGCAAGAGTCGTTCTGTCTGCGCTTCATTGACAAAAACTTGCAACCCAGAGAGGAATTTATCGGTCTCTACCAGGTTACATCCACTACTGGAGAGAACATCGCAAGTGCAGCCAAAGATGTCCTGCTTCGCCTGAATCTACCTCTTTCCCAGCTACGAGGTCAAGCATACGATGGGGCGGCCAATATGTCGGGACGAATGCAGGGTGTGCAAGCACATCTGAAGAAGGAGCAACCTCTGGCTGTTTATGTTCACTGTGGGCCACATTGTATCAATCTTACTACCCAAGCTGCCTGTGCATCCTCCACTATCATAAGAGATGCTATTCATTTGGTGCATGAATTGGGCGTGTTGTTCCACCAGTCTATGAAGTTCAGGGCCATCTTTGCAACTATAGCGAAGTCGGATCATACAGCTCCTTACACATCGCTGAAGCCTCTTTGCCCCACCAGGTGGACGGTGCGAACGCCAGCCATTCGCTCTGTTCTCAATCAGTACCACTCCGTGCTTGCTGCAACAGAGGAAATGGCTCAGTCTTCCATGATGGATGTAGCTGCAAAAGCAAGTGGCCTTCATGAGAAGTTTTTGAGGGGCAATACACTTCTTGGCCTTCTTCTTGCAGAAGATGTGATGTCGATGTTGGAGGAGCTGAACATTTCTCTGCAGCAGAGAAGACAGACGACATCAGGGATGCTGGCTGCCGTGGAGCATGTGAAGAGAGGGATCCAGGAGAAAAGATCAGAAGGGCATTTTGGCCAGCTGTACATGAGAGCATCTCAGGTTGTAACATCTGTAAGCCTGCAGCCCATCAAAATGCCTCACGTGAGAATGCCCCCAAAACGCTTCACTGGTCCAGCCATGCAGCATCAGCATCATACGGCTCAAGACTACTACAGAGTGCAGTACTTTGGCACTTTAGACACTGTCGTTACACAGTGCTCAGAGCGTTTTAGCCAAGAGGGGCTTCAGAGGCTACAGAAGTTAGAAAACATTGTCATCACTGGGAAGATGGATACACTCATCAATGAATACCCAGAGTTGGATGCCATGTCTTTGGACATACAGTTGAAAATGTTCAAGGCCAACTACCCCAGTACAAGTCTCTCAGAGGTAGCAGAGATTTTGAAGGGTATGACGCCAGAGGTACGACATCTTTTTAGGGAAGTGGAGGCCCTCTTGCGACTTGTCATGGTTGTTCCTGCCTCCTCAGCAGAGGCTGAGCGAAGTTTTAGTGCCCTTAGACGCCTGAAGACATGGCTGAGAACATCAATGACGCAAACCCGGCTAAACAATCTTGCCGTTTGCCATGTCCATCAAGACAAATTGGATGCATTGGACAGGAGACAGATCTGTCAAAGATTTGTGGAAATGAATGGGGAACGCCTCCGTACTTTTGGGGCATTTATTTAAGTCTTATTTAGATATATTTCTATGCTCTTTTTGACCTAATTATCAGAATATCACTTATCTTTGTTTAAGAAGCCAATAAGTTAACAATTGCACATTTTGTATTTGTGTTTTGCTACTTGACAGCCTACAATAAAAAACAAGCTTTGAATTGTAACTTGTTAATTGGTCATTATACTGCATTTCTTAAAACTATGTTCTATACAAGCACATCTTTATCAATAGACCTATATGAAAATTGTACAAAATTCACTTTAAATATTTTGGGAAGGGCTCACATTTGGACTAAGGGCTGAAATCTACTGTTCTATATCTATTTCATGGGGTTAGGATTTGTCTTACAGGTCACCCTAAAATGCACTATAATGCAGGAAATGGCATCTAAGAAATCAAAAATCTTCTGGGGGAGACAGGGAAGGCTTTTCTGAAAACTGGAAGGACAGTGGGGAAACATCCTCTTCCAGGAAGGAATGTGGTGGGAAAAAATAATCTTGAATGATCGTGATCGGCGATCACTTAAACGTTTGGTGAAATCAAATCGTAGAAAAACATCAGTAGAACTCACGGCTATGTTTAATAGTAAAAGTAAGAGCATTTCCAAACGCACAATGTCAAGGGATTGGGACTAAACAGCTTTGTAGCCGTAAGAAAACCACTTGTCAGTGAGGCTAACCGGAAAAAACGGCTTCAATTTGCTAGGGAGCGTAAAGATTGGACTCTGAAGCGATGGAAGAAGGTAATGTGGTCTGATGAGTCCAGATGTACCCTGTTCCAGAGTGATGGGTGCATCAGGGTAAGAAGAGAGGCGGCTGAAGTGATCATTCCTAGTGCCTACTGTACAAGCCTGTGGGGGCAGTGGTATGATCTGGGGTGGCTGCAGTTGGTCTGGTCTAGGTTCAGCAACGTTATGTGCCCAAAGAATGAGGTCAGCTGACTACCTGAAATACTGAAGGACCAGGTTATTCCATCAATGGATTTTTTCTTCCCTGATGGCACGGGCATGTTCCAAGATGACAATGCCAGGATCCATAGGGCTCAAATTGTGAAAGAGTGGTTCAGGGAGCATGAGACATCATTTTCACACATGGATTGGCCACCACCGAGTCCAGATCTGAACCCGATTGAGAGTCTTTGGGATGGGCTGGAGAACACTTTGCGCAGTGGTCTGAATCTCCCGTCATCAATACAAGATCTTGGCGAAAAATTAATGCAAGACAGAAATAAATGTTGTGACATTGCAGAAGCTTGTAGAAACGATGCCACAGAGAATGTGTGCCGTAATTAAAGATAAAGGCATTCCAAAGAATATTAGAGTTTGACCTTTTTTGGCCAAGCAGTGTATGTTTAAATATATTTTTAAGAAGTACAATATAAGACCAGAGCAAGCTTAATGTTTGGGCCATATTCCATTATACGTTTAGAATTTGCTGCAGGCCAATTAAAAATCGACCATGGGCTGCAGTTGTCCCAAAGGCCACAGTTTGGACACCCCTGGCAAACACTTTTGCAATGCTAATGCAGTTAAAACTTGAAATGGTAAGTTTTACTAACCTTTTCCTTTACTGTAGTCTATGGTAATATGCTTCACATACTTCTTGCCTCTCCGCGTCAGGGTGCAGTTGTAGCTTGTAATTTGGTTGAAGTACTGCAGACGATGATCTGGGAGAACAGGCTTGCAGTTGTTGGATGTGTTAGCCGCCAGCAGCCCAGTCGATGCCGTAAATTTACAGACATACGATGGAGAGCGTTCACAAGGTGTATAAAAGCAATCCAACCTTAAATAGATCAAAAATGTTGTGGGACACTTTAAATGTTGTCAAAACATAACAAATGATTAGAAAATATTGGGTTTGTAATGAGTAGACTGGATGCTTGAACCTGAGGCTGTTGTTCTTGTAGCAGGCAGCCAAAGTGCCGAAATCTCCTAGCTTGAGGTTTAAAGTTGAATCTGCAATCACATGACAGGACTTTTTTTAAGATGCTCCTTAGACCTATACCCAATTTCAGTTCTTTAGCACTACGTTGTGAGAGTCTAAAGAAGGTTAAAGTGAGGTTAATAGACATTTTATGATTTTAGTTGAACTTGTTGAACCAACTCTTCAGCAAATCCTATATATAAAACCATCAGCTAACATGTTTCTGCATTGTGTGAACATTATTGTAGTGATTTTATTGCAATCGAATCCATGCAATATTTTGCACTATTTTCATGTTAGAATTATTATTCTGGTTAAAGTCAGGAATTATTGAGGATTAGCAGCTTGGTCACTTAAGTGGTTCGTTATTTAAGGAAATCATTAGCTTTCTTTCTAAGAGTTTAATAAGAAGGTTCATACCACTGTTGTGTCTGTGCCTTAAGTATTGAACTACTTTTACATTTAAACATTGCACTCCTATGACATTGTCAAATTGACAATTGCATAAAAAAAAGGTTTAAAATATACAGCAGCTCAAGATGTATTTATTCCAAAAATTCTTCTTTCTTGGCAAACATGACATCTACATTTTCGAAAATGCAGCTCGTCTGCCTACAATTTCACCCAGAGATTTGGGTATGTAATGCTCACCGCGGCCAGTGTTAACTTTGCCTTCAGTTAAGCACTGTCAGGGGAGCAGGAGGCTGGCAAACTCACTTTTCAACCCCTTTTCCTTTTTAAAACAAAAGCTGACTCAAGTGACAAACTGAGGCGATTTATCAGACCTTACACAGCTGCCAAAAAGGCTTTACACAATTTTACGACATTTGTAATCGAAGACCCCAATATCGGTAAACATACTTTCATATTAGAAATTGCTGGAGTTCCCCTTTAAGCTCCCAATGTTGCTCAGTACTTAGTGCACAAACATGAAGGTGGTGTTTATTTAGATTATAGCGTTAATGATTTCTTTTTTTTCTATGAGACAAAACAAATATCTATAATTCCTAAAATGAAGAATTACTACTTTAAATTATGTAACATCACACATCATAACCTTTATTATATCATAACTGGAATACATTAAGGAAAATTACAATTTTGATCAAATGCTCTTTGATATGACAAAGAAATGACATTAAGCAAAAACGCACATAAACACACAAGCACAACAACAAAAAACCTCAGTGTATGAGTGATGTAATCTAATATCTCAAATCCGATTAGGGCTGCTTCTGCTGATTGATAAGCTCGTTACACATGCAGCAGGGACCATTAAAATGTTATTAGTGTCTTCCTGAATCTCAGAGCTAGAAACTCTACCTCTAACAGATCTAATCCACCAGTATAATTTTACATCATGCATTAGGATACGTATAAATAGATCCTTTAAATATTTAATTGTGATATTACTTTAAAATAAAATGTGTTTTTTTTAGGTGAGCTTACCCATAAAGAGGAAGAGCAGAAACACGGAGATGTGCATTTTTCCTGATCCATTTATGAAATTTCACAAAAACAAAACATGGTACAGTCATTGAGGAGAGAAGAGAGAAATCCATAAATTAGTAGACTACACGTTAAAAATGATCATTTGATCAAAATAATGCTTTTCTTTTCATTCTGACAAGAGTAACACATGTAGTCTTGCCTATGTGCTATGTGTTACACAAAAGCATATTTAATCATCCCTATTGACCCCACTTGCCGGAAGCAGTACACAATACATGTTTTGATCTTGTTAATACTGTTAAATGAGATCAAGAACTAGACTTGTATTTTGCTTTTATTGGAGCAGTAACCGATTTCCACCACTAATATCATGCTGTAATGTGTAAAAAGCATTCAACTTAACCCATTCATAAGACAACAGTTGCTGTTCCATAAGGTCTAATGCACTGTCAAATGATTCTACAGTATTTACATTTTTTTTGTGGAAGGTAAATGTTTTTTAAGATCTTACCGTTGAGTTGTGTTTTGGTCTTTTGTCCTCTGTGACTTGCAACAGTGCATGGGAGAAATGATAGAATCAACATGCTGGACTGGGCAGGGCATGATGGGGGAAGCTGCTGGGATGGAGTTGGGTGGGAGGGTTGGATGGAAGATAGTCTTAAAGTGGTGTTGTACTGTACAGCACATGTTGTTGCTGACTGAGTTCTATGGGTGATTGCTGATTTAAAATAAAAGCAATAATGATAATACATGTTATTTATATAGAGCTTTTCATGGTGCTCAAAACGCTTGAGTGTAAAATGTCTGTTACTGATTTTGCTACAAACACTTTGAGCGTTTCAGTTACGTCCGAATGTCGGCAGAGTGTGGTGTCCAATGTATCCCTATAAGTTTAGTTTATAAAGAATATATTTTGTGATAAACTTGATTGAAATTAACAAAATTTTCCCGGGAAAATGTGAATAAAAACATTCTTTTCAGCTTATTATTAACACTATATTTTTAAAAGGCAGAAGCAAAGTCACAACACAAAGACCTAGCATGGGCCTCTTTTTTGTGATTAGCCGTCTCCTAGTGTGGTGTCGAAATAAGAAGTCTCTTCTTTAAACAGTCAGTCAATTTGTATCTCCCGTGTGACTATCTTTTTCTCTATTGCTTTAACAGCTGGTTTATTGATTGTTCTGCTTATTGAACTGTGACTTGCAGGTTGTTTGCATTTGCTCTTCAGAATGACATGCTAAGGATCTGCTTTTTTGAAGAATAACAATTCAATCCAAAGCTGCACAGTACTTGTCTCTCCACATTATTAAAAAACTCTCTGAATTATTGGTATCCACATAACAATCATTGCTCTTTCCTGCTCATGCAACTGCATGTTTTTCAACACTAAGTGAAAATGAGTATGTTCCAGTCATTAGTGCATTAAGACTAATGGACATGAGTTAGATCATGGTTTCATTTCCAGGATCTCAGTCCCCAAAGAGAAATAAGAAAACAGCCACTCCTTGATAAGTGGATAGTGATTCTAGACTGTGAGAAAAAGACTATCTGCATTGCTGTAGTGTTGCTCGTGTGTCTCCTTACACAAAAAAAACTAAAGACCCTAAAAACTTAATGTATGATAATAATTTTGGTTCAGGAGATTCTTTGTCAGATTAGATAAACTGCTTGAAATAGTCTTAAACCCTAAACCCAACCCTAACCCTAACCCTAATTCTCCAAACAACAAAACTCCCAATTATGAACAGTGTGAAGCTGCTGCTCTGAAGGAAGTTCTGGGTACATTAAACATGGGGCTCTATGTGCAGCCATCTAGAGTTTGTGTCACTCCAGAGCCCTCAAGAGGCAAAATAAGTTATTTGCTTCAAAAATGGTATTGTTCAACTGATAATAAGTTCTCCTACTTTACCAATAATTATCTCACATGAGGTATGGAATTTATAGCAGGTTAAAGATTTTTTTCAGCAGATTTTCAAGCACTGCTACACAATAAGTGACGATTTCTAATGATGTGTTCACACCAGACTTGCGCGAGTTTGACAGCAGCA
Source organism: Eleginops maclovinus (assembly GCF_036324505.1). Lineage (NCBI taxonomy): Eukaryota > Metazoa > Chordata > Actinopteri > Perciformes > Eleginopidae > Eleginops > Eleginops maclovinus. Next base: position 21,244,495 of record NC_086366.1, on the reverse strand, counting down.
TCATTTGTGTCACTCAAACAAGACATGCTGGCGAGGAGGCTTGGTTTATCTCCATGTAAATACCAACAACAATATTAACATATTTTGCTGTGATTTAATTGAAATACACATATCAAAATGATACTGAAATAAAAACATAATGATACCGGTTAGTAAAAACTATGAATAAATACTTTGACAAGTTTAAAACGCTAAAAAACATGTTTCAACCTGTTGTCTTTTTTAGACTATAGTTGGTAACCGTTTCAAATGACTTTGCCCACTTCCTAGTTTACAGTTCTTAATTTCCTGAAAATGAATAATTTGAATAAAGGTGGTCAGTTCGATCTATTACAACTCCATTATTCCAACCAGTAAATCCTAAGAATATTCTAAAAGCCACTGTGAAAGCTGCAGAGTGTTGAAGTTTGATGGGTTGAGCAAGATTGGCAGTACTGAGAATCCTTTTCCTCAGTACATCATGCCTCCTCTCTTAAGAGTGGTTTGTCGGATGAGGTGATTTATCACTGTTCCTTTCTTTGAATGAATATGTCTTTATCAGTGATTAGAGCCTTTTCAGAGCAATTCAACCATTGTACTTTTATATAATTGCTTACATTTCATCCGTCTTTCTGAATCACCTAGAAACTGCCGCATTGAGTTATCTTTCGGTTTGTGAGTCATTTCCTCCACAAATATCCACTCTATTTTCCTGTCAGTAGTTGCAGGTAGAAGAGCCACTCCAGAGCACAGAAATGAGAACGATCAGCTGGGTGGAGCGGCTTTCGAGGACAGAGGTCTTGGAAGGCACCCTCTAGAGCAGGGGTCACCAACCTTTTTTGAACTGAGGGCTACTTCTTGGGTACCGATTAATGTGAAGGGCTACCAATTTGGTACGCTTCAAATTTGCGCGGTTTACCTTTAATTGTATGTTATTATTAATAGTAAAACTAATTAGTTATATTCACCTGTTTGAGGACACTGCTCATTTTAACAAATTTGCACAATAGGCCTAATTATCAATAATGGCTTAAAAAGGAAGGAAACAGACAAATATCAAAATCAGCACTTTATTTCTATTTCACTGTAATCACCATCAAACAGAACAACATAACATTAAACAAAAGTATTTATAGGCCTATTTAATCCATCACAATCTTTCATAAGTTTTAATGGGAAGCCTGGCATTGCATGCTGGCAACCAGGGCCTCGTAATCTGGGCTGTAATTTGACACTGCAAGTCTGAGTGAGTCTTGCAGATGTGCATCAGTGAGCCGTGTTCTGTGTTCGTTTTTTATGAAATTCATGTCAGAAAAGGCTGATTCACAAAGATAGGTAGACCCAAACAGACTGGCAACCTTCATTGCTGCTGTGCACAGACCACTGTACTTTTCAGTATCAACAAGGCCCCAAAAGTTTGCTGCAGCCTGGTGGGCTTTGAGGCGAATGTCATTCTGCAGTGTCACTATTTCTATTTCCACCTGCCCAGCATCCAAGCTGAACATTGCACTTAGTTGCTCAGCAATGGACGTTGTGTCCACGTTTATAAATGGATTCGAAACGAACGACACACATGGCTCAAGTTTATCAATGTCACAAAACCTATTCTCAAACTCTTGCCCAACCCTGTTTATGACTTGAGTGTATTTTTCGGCAGCGTTGCCAAAAATCTCAGACGCAGAGGTATTGTCGTTCAGCACCATCTGCAAAGAGGGGAAGTGCAGCACCTTTTTTCTCTGTAAATGCGCAGAGAAAATGCTCATCTGTGCTTTAAACGCATTTAAAGCACTGATCATGTCGGCAACAGTCTTACCTTTGCCTTGCAGCGCACAGTTCAGATTGTTCAGTTTTCCAGTAATGTCCGTCAGAAATGCCAGGTCTAGTAGCCACGCAACGTCCTCCAGCAGCGATGTGTCTTCGTCTCTAGATTTCATAAAATCTTTGATCTCCCTCAACAGCGACAAAAACCGGAGCAGAATCCGTCCTCTGCTGAGCCATCGGATGTCCGTGTGGAGAAGCAGGTCCCCATATTCAGCCGACAGCTCCGCCAACATCACCTTGAAACTTCGGTGTTGTTTAGCTTTGGAACGGATGCTGTTTATGATCCTCACAACAGGAGTCATTACGTGCTCGAAGCCGATCACCTTAAAAATAAAATAAAATCACTCTTACTCAAAGCACTTAAAAACAATAACAATACAATACAATACAATACAATACAAAACAAAATGTATTTATATAGCGCCGTATCACAACTATGAAGTTGACTCTAACGACCAAAAAGCGCAGTAGGGGCCGGTCTACAAGCAGATGCGTAAAATATGCCCAATAGGCCTACTCATAATTACAAATAGGATATTAGGCCTACAACAAGGATAACATAAATTAATAAAATACAAAATGAAAACGCACCTTTGCACATAAGGCCTGCTGGTGAATGATGCAGTGGTACTGTACGAATTTCGGGAACGCTGGGTCGCTTTTACAGAGCGCGATGAACCCTGCATGCCGTCCGGTCATCGCAGGAGCCCCATCGGTGGTAATCGACACCAGCTTTTCCAGTGGTATGTTTCTGTTGTTGAAAAACTCCTTCACCGCGTTGTAGATATCAACCCCCCTTGTGCTGGTTTTTAGGGGGAGTAGTGTGAGAAGTTCCTCTTTTGTAGAGAAATCTTGAAACACCATCCGAACAAACATCATCAGCTGCGCCGTGCTGCTGCTGTCGATGGACTCATCACATTGGATGCTGAACCACCTGCACTCCCTGAGATCCTGGTCCAGCTGATCAGTCAAGTTGTCGGACATTGCTGTCACTCTCCTGACCATTGTGCTTGCCCCCATTTGAACATCAGCTACAGAAGAGAGCACTTCCTTCCCATATTTCTCGTCTTTAAGCACAGTGTTCAGAACTATCATCATCGTTTCCTTGAAAAGGTCTCCATCTGTAAATGCCTTCTTCTTCTTTATCAGGTGTTCTGTTGCTCTGAACGAGGCTTCGGTAGCTTTCTGAGATTTTTTAGCTGGTCTTGTGAAAAAAGACTGTTGCTTGCACAATCCTGCCTTTAGCTCACTTACTTTTTCCACTCGTAGTGCGCTGCCCGGTGGGTAGTTAGCATGGTAGCTTGCGTGACAGGTCTTGAAATGCCTCTCAACATTGTGCCGCTTTGGTATCGCCACAGTCGCCCGGCAAATGAGACACACGCAGGCATCTTTTACAGTGGTAAAAAAAAACTCTTGCTCCCATTCACCGTGAAAATAATACGTTCTCTTTCTTTTTTCTGCCATGTTTTCGATTAAATTGTAATCATCCGTTCATCTTGACTTCGCTTCACTGCACTGACTGGACTCGGTCTCCACGCAACGGTTGTCGTGGAGACCAGCTAGGTCCAATCTACGTAATCTGAAGCATTTTATTTTACACAAATTACGTTTTATAAGTAGGCATATGTTTATATGCGTGCATACTGCATATTGTTATCTTCTTACAAGCAATGCAATATATTTAAAAATAATAGAAAGTTTAACAACGAATAAAATAAAGTTGTGTGTCACGTGAGAACTAGGCTATTTTAGAACAGGCCTTCGCGGGCGACTCAAGTAGTCCTCGAGGGCGCCATGGCGCCCGCGGGCGACGCGTTGGTGACCCCTGCTCTAGAGTGCGAAGAACATGGCAGGAACCCTAAATGTCATTTATTGCTTGTAATAAAGGCAAGGTGTTCACGGCGTTAACACAAAAAAGAAAGAAAGAAGAGAAATCACCCTATACTGTAGGTCAGGGGTTCGACGAGCTTTGGCTCTTTATTGTTCTGTTACACAGTGGACAGTCTTTCTAATAACACCTCTAGTAGTTCGAGGTGATACTGTTACACTTTTTTAAAAAAGTGTTAATATTTTGTCAACTCAAATACACTGTGCATCACACCCTACGATGTAAAAGAACAGGGCCATTACAATGGCAACAATTCAGCTCCAGCATACTCTGTGATGAGTATAATGTCAACGATATTAAACACACACCGCTGTTATGGTACAGATCCGGGTCATTGCTGCATGTGAGTGAATAGGCACACTGAAACGTATTGGTCTATTTTTTATATTTACTCTTCCTACCCTATTAGGCCGCAGGTATATGTCAGTCAGTTTTTATTTTATGTATATGTCACAAAGTAGGCACTTCACAGGTAATTTGAATACCCCAGTTTTAAATCACACACACGTCAAGTTCTATGGTTTATAAAATGTATTTTATAAGTTTAAAAAACATGCAATAGCAAAAATATACATTTAATTGTTTCCTATTGTAGATTTAAAAGTATCACAATAAAATAGTCCAAAGATTATGATAGATAAAACGAGGGGACCAGGGCTTTACCCAGATACTGGCCATAGACCAGGAGAGAGAGGGAGCTAGAGGTGAGAGAGGTGGGGTCCGTGTGTGCCTCCAGTTACCAGCACGCTCTGTGTGCGTTTTTCTTTGCGGCATTAGATTTAACCGCTCGCACTCCCGACAGTCCCGTCGTTCCGTTTCCAAGCGTCGTACCATCTTGAAATCCGATTTCTTGCACGCCCGCACCACGTCAGGTCCTTGTCTCGTTTCGTTTCGTTTCGTCTCGTCTCGTCTCGTCTCGTCTCGTCTCGTCTCGTCTCGTCTCGTCTCGTCTCGTCTCGTCTCGTCTCGTCTCGTCTCGTCTCGTCTGGTCCGGTCCCCCCTCTCTCCTTCTCCCGGAGTCTTTTATTAGATCAGTCTTAATTATGTGACGCGCTTCAGGTGCGTCCTTAGGTGTCTCATCAGTGTCCCAAATAGCTTGCCAGGTGAATCAAACAGAAAACAAAAACAAAAGCACCGCACTCCAATAGTATTTAAGACACAACACCACAACTCATATTATAAATAAAACATACATAAACTGGCTTTCTGGCTGCCCTTTGTGACATATATTTCACATAAGGGGAGGAATCAAAATAGGTATTTCTTATTTCCAAACAGGAATGCCTACACATGCCAAAGTCTCATCTTCATAAGAGTTTATGTTTATCAACAGTTTTCTTTAATAAATGCAACAAACTGTTGTTTTTGTATATATAGAACTATATCTAGAACTTTATATGTTGTGTTTTTAAATATGTTTTGCAGCTCCAGACACTTTTTTTTGTGGTCAAGGGGGCAAAATGGCTTATGTGATAGTAGAGGTTGCAGACCCCTGGTGTAGGTTAAATGTACCAAATGTCATTACACTCTATCCAAAATCTTAGGACCAGAATCTCCTGACAGAGCGCTTGAAGTATATCTTGTCGCAATGTTTGTGAAGATGATGAAGAAGTCTCGGGAGACACCAGCTTGTATATAATAAGGTTTATTACAACAGCATAGTATCATACACCAACACGGGCAATAGGAGGTTCCCAGAGCCAATTGTGGAAGTCCCCCCGAACAGTCTTTGTGCATACACTTTATAGGAGAAACATGTATATGCGCGTCCAAAGTGTGTGTGCTCACAGGAGGTAATCAATAACAATGTATGCCTCACTAAGTCACATGTGTCCGTTCATCTTGGCTCCCTAACGTAGCCTACTTCGGAGGTTATTATACAACATCTGACTGCCCACCATATGGCCCCTGAACAACGTCTTCTCTGCACTCATCATGACCTCAGAGAGTAACTAGCTGTATTATGAACCGATTTAACTACCTGTATGTATGAACAGATTTAATACACCACACGCTCAACCAGACATTTCCACCAAACATAAAACTTTTTACTGATCAAAGAATCAACATTTTTGTTGTGTTTAAACATTCTATAAATTATTAAAATTAAGTAAGGGGTGCTGAAGTGTGGGTCATTCAACTCCGATGACTCCTATACCTTGGTTAGTATATTTCTACCATACAAGGTTTTGGTTGAGCTTCAAGTAAGCAATAATTGCTGTTGGTCATGACTGTTAGTGCAACAATCAAAGACATTTTTATTTTTTATCCTTACAGTGACACCGTAAATCACCTTGAATAAACTTAATGCTATCATGTGCAGTTCCAGTTCCTAAGATACAAAAATATTAAGTTTTATTTTTACCTCATTAGGGACAGTAAGCAGATTTTTTTTGTGCTGTAACTCATGACGAGTATTGACTTCATCAGTTGACAAATGTTTACTTACCGTTAATGGTCTACTTTGGCCCTAGTAATCAGCTTAAGAGCTGTTTGCGTGACCAAAATCAAACAGCCAGGCTGGTTAAAGGGCAGTATTGCAGAACTCAAGTACAGTTACACTGATCACCCTATAGATTTTTGAAAATAGTAGAGCCGAGGCATCCTGATATCAGCCTGGAAGACAATGCTTAAACTCTGTGTAATATCCATGAATGACATACAAAGTGAAGCAAACACCTTTGAAAGCGAATTAAATAGCTCTATAATACTTAGATCGTAAAGTTCACAAGGTTCTGTTTAACTGAATTAAGCCGAGCATGTATGTATATTCCATGTTATTACTAGCTTATTATAATTAATATTTTGTCAAACATGTCATGAGTTCTTTAGCTCCTACTTTACAGTTTAATTTTATAGTTATAAAATTACAAACGGTTTTTACTTTAAACCTACATTAAATTGTTAAAATTGCAGTCTTACTTACACACTATGTTAAGAAGCATGAAGTCTCTCTATGATTTATTTATGGGATATCTGTAAATCAAAAAGAGGAGTGTATGGGTGGATGATTCTGCTGTGTGTAAGAAGCAGGGGTGGGTTTCTCTATCAGGGGCTATTTAATGGGGGCTGACTCATTATAGTCAGTCATGGGTCGTCCAGGGATTCAGATATGGGAGCGGACACTGTGCGTCTTCTTGAGCTGGATGTGTGTGGGTCCAGCACTGGCAGGACCGTAAGTACTATTTATTGTGTACTGTTTGTACTTTTTTTTCAGGATCAGTGAGATATCGACTCTCTGTGTGTGTTCTGTGGCTGTAGGCAGTACATGGTAGCCATTCCTGCAGTTCTTGAAGCTGGAGTTGAGACCAAATTCTGTGCGAGTCTCCTGCAGCCCAGCGAGACTCTGGTGATGACCGTCACTCTGATGTCCGAGGAGACAAATACAACCCTCTTCCAGCAGACGTCCAGTAAAGGTTTTCATACCTGCACTCAGTTCAAGGTCAGCTCTCCAGACTTGATTCATTTGTAAATTGTGAAAAGGTTGTCTTTAAAATGCAAACTTTTTTTGTTGTGGAGTCTTAATAAGCTTTCATCACCCATAAAGTTATAAATAGGGCGCTGCACAATAGCTGCCCACTGCTCCTAGTACTAGGATGGGTTAAATACAGAGGACCAATTTCACTGTGTCTGCTCTGCTGTGTGCATGTATGTGACTAATAAAGAGGATTTCACCCTCTGATTCTGTCTATCTATCTATCTATCTATCTATCTATCTATCTCTATCTATCTATCTATCTATCTATCTATCTATCTATCTATCTATCTATCTATCTATCTATCTATCTATCTATCTATCTATCTATCTATCTATCTATCTATCTATCTATCTATCTATCTATCTATCTATCTATCTATCTATCTATCTATCTATCTATCTATCTATCTATCTATCTATCTATCTATCTATCTATCTATCGACACACTCACAGATTTGTAAGTTAAGTTCTCATTCATTATTTTCTCAGAAAGAGGTAGAACAGAATTGAAAATAATTGAATAGAATTCCTTTATCGTCATTGCAGCAGGTACAATTAAAATGTGTAAAGTCTCACTTTGTGTTTATGTAATATTTTCTGTCACAGACTCCTTCAGTGGAGAATGAAGTAGTGCAGAAGTTCCAGGTGGAGGTACGAGGCAACACATTTTACTCAAAAGAAGTCAGGAAAGTTATGATCAAAAGCCATCAACCAAGTACATTCGTCCAAACAGATAAACCAATCTACCTCCCTGGACAAACAGGTAACGTTGAGCGAATGATCTATAATGTTGTACACTGATGGTACCTGGGTTCCCCTTTACAATCAATAGCATGCAGCAAGGGGAAAAACAACTATTTGTATAAGAGATGTCCCGCCCCTTAGCCCGTCGAGTACAATGGGTTGGAGGCTAGCCAATAGAGGAGTGAGTGTTACATTTACTCAATACCGTATTACCATATTTGACAAGAACATTGTGTGTAAAGTCACTGAAGCCCATAGACAACATGTGAGTCTGTAAAAGTGTCATTGGCACTTTTTCCAAACCTGGCTTAAAATGTAAAACATTTTGGTTGCACAATTGGAAAAAGAGGAAGATTAGGGCAATATGTGACATTTTCTTGAGATTTCCCTAATCCTCTCCCGTATAAAAAGATAATTTAACATAAATATGAAAACAATAATTGTAACAAATATGAAAAAAGGAAATATTAACTTATATAAAAATAGTGTTTAGGGCAAAAAAGAGTATGTTGGCGTATATAGAAAAGTATGCGCCCCCACATTCTGGATATCATAGTAATATAAGACATTTATGCTTATAGCTAGTTAGAAACCGTTTGCTAAAAAGAGAGGTGTAATTTTTGGGAAAAGTTTTTCACTGATTATAATTAGACATTTGCCAGACAGAGGCAATACTGTACATGTCCAAATAAATTGATCTACTGTTCTTAATTGTACATTTGATATTTATTATGTAATTTTCTGAGTTGACAAAAGATTAAGGAAGATTTAGGATGATACAAACTGCTGTAGGAGAGCTGTAAAACCTATTATAATCCTTCTGTGTTTTTTTCAGTGAAATTCAGAGTCATCTCACTGGACACGAAGATGAGACCTGCCAATCAGATGGTGAGTGTTTGAACAATCTCTCCTAATAGCACTGTCATGAAAGTCCTTTTCAGCGATTACGTTTAATGTGCAGGTTTTAATTAGTGCCACATTTGGAACTTTTAGTTACGCATAATCCTATTTGAATTGGAAATGACAGTGGAACTCATAGACTGTATATATATACAGTCTATGGTGGAACTATTACTGTGACTGTCTTTTGAGTACTGAATGATGAAAACAGTACAAACCAGCTGATCCTTTAACAACTGTTTTTCCTTTTTTGCAGTATAACACCATCGAAATTGAGGTAAGATTACAAATATACATGAATAAATATAGAAATAATATACATGAACTGGTGATTTAGACTGAAGAATCCACATGTGACCTGTAAGCTGTCTATGATGTCAATATTTGAGTTTAAAGCCCAAGCTCTACGGAAAGACACTGATATTGTAAAAAGTATAAATATATACTGTAACAGGATATTTAACAAGTATTGTACAATTCCAATGGTCTTAAATCCAAAATGTTGTTTTACAGGCTGCATTTCTCCTTCTGATTTAGCCCTCATCCTCAAAATGTAATGTGAAGAAAAGCTTCACTTACTATGTCAAACTACCTTTATTGTAATAAACATGAGAACATGAGGCTAATTTGTTTTATTTTCAGTTTGAATATCTGCAACGACGTTATATGTCTCTTACTGGGCACGAACATTCACTTTAAATAAATCTGCTTTTCACTCTCAGAAGCAACAAGGACAGTTCATCTGCCATCTTGTTTGAAAGAGGAAAAGAAACTATCAACATTCAAATTTCCTCATGTTATAAGCACTATTTTATTTCTATTCTGTTATAATTTTTCTTGTTTTACATATTTATGTTGCATTGTTGGAGGAGCCAGGGACTTAAGATTGTCATTGCCATAACTACACTTTAGCTGACAGTGTATGATGACCTGAAACCTTTGAAATCTTGAATGTTCGTCCAATTTACCTTTCCTATAGGATGCTAACAGGAACAAGATTGGACAGTGGCTGAATGAAACATCCGACAGTAAAATATTGCAGCTTTCTTACGACTTGAACTCCGAGGCTCGTGAAGGATCCTACCAGGTTACCGTGTCGACCGGGTCTAATAAAATACATCACAGCTTCAAAGTAGAGAAATATGGTAAGGTATTGTTTTAAACTTCCAATACAATCCATTAGCAATGAAGCAAAAGTGGTAATAATCCTATTTTTGCCCCCAGTATTGCCTAAATTTGATGTAAAATTAACTGCATCTGAAGGAGTAAGCATTGATCAGGAAGAAATCAAAGCTGAAGTTTGTGCAACGTGAGTAAAAACTCTTCGCTCATTGGCTCTTGAATTGGTCCAGCTTGGTGGGTAACTGGGTCTTTTTCTAAACACAATTTTATTTTTTCAACCTAAATAGGTATACATATGGACAGCCTGTGCCAGGCAGTATTGACTTAGAGATGTGCAGACCGCTTAATAGCTACACTCCGATACAATTAGTATTCACCCCGGAAAATCCAGAGGGAATCCCTGAATTATCTGCACCATGCTACAAGGAGACAAAGCAGGTACAGTTGCTGTGGTGAAAGTCTCATGTCTAAAATGTGCACATGAAGGTAGACCTTACATATCTACCTCCTACAGAAGGTTTGTATATTGTTTTATATTGTATTATTCAAACATAGCATACCATGCTACGTTGTCAGTGTAGTGTACAAATTGAGGAGCATATTAACTCATTTCTGACTATGGATATAGTACTTTCATCCAAAAAAAAAGTAAACTCAAGCTAACTGGTTCTCTTGGGAGCTGCATTTCCCAAATGTCACCAGCAGATGGAGTTTCCTGGTTAAAGCATGGCGCAGTGGCGCATGACGCCCAAAAAGGGATCTAACCCTAACCCTTTTTACAGAAAAGTGGGCGGAGCCTAATATTCACCAGGCAGTGATGTAGCACTGCTCTCATCTATGAGAAAAGTATTGTTGGGCCCACATTATGTCATGGACTAGAACAGAAGTGTAGTACTACCATTTTGCCACTACTAAAATGTGCCTCAACGGTTGGCGCACTTCCAGGGGGCTTGGGTTGAAGTAGGGACCACTCAAAGCCCTTTGAAACACAATCCAGTATTCACCCATTCACACCCACATTTATACTCTTGGTGACTATATTTACCATTTGTACGTTTTGTAGTGAAAACTAATTAGCTATGATGTACATGTAAAGTGAATGCATTAAAGAGTAATCAAGGAATGACATTTGAACAGTTGGCCATCACTTTTTCAATTTATTTCATTGTATTTAATCTATATTTTGTGCCTTTTAGACTGACAAGAAAGGCTGTGCCAATTTTATCTTCTCAATGTCAACTTTCACAAAAGTTGCGCAAAAAGTGCTGCGAGATACATTAAAACTCAGCGCCAAAGTGGAAGAGGAGGGTACAGGCAAGTATTTTGATCTATTTCTGCTAAATTGTATCCTACTTCTGATTAATATATCTTATTGAAACGATATGGAATACATATGTTTGTAATATTGAGCATCCTTCTACAGGTATTTCACACCAACAAGAGAAGCGTGTAGATATTTCATATGTTGTTGGAAAGCTGTCCTTCACTGACACACCCAAGATTTATGGCCAAGGATCCAATGTGGAGGGAAAAGTAAGTGCATGCAGTCTTCACTTCTTTAGTGTAATGCAACTAAAATGCACTGTACTGTATATATACTGAAATGCTTTCTCATTAAAGCAACTTTGTCTCAACAGGTTAAAGCAGTTTATTACAACAATACACCCATTGCTGACATGCCCGTGTACCTGTTTGAGGGTGAAAGGTGGTCAGCACGTTTGATACAAAATCTCACCACTGACAGCAATGGTGTTGCCCCTTTCTCATTCAGCACAGCCAACCTAAATGGGACATCCATCTCCAGGTAAATAGGAAGAACAATCTTGTGTCCAACATTTTAAATGTCACAGCATGAAACAACCCAAAAGCTGTTTTTCAATGTACACAACTGTCCAAAGTGGTAGAACCTGTAGCTTTCTTCTATCCCAACCAATATTAACATTGTTATTTTCTGTCTGTCTAGCTAAGCAGCACACCGACATTGGGTTACGCTCCTTACAGAGCGAAACATTACGAGTCCGGAGATCACATAGTTTCGTTGGCCCAAGTCTCTTCTCCTGATACTAAAACAGCCAGCTCCCTGGAGGTGAAGAAGAAGGATAAACCCCTTCCATGTGACAAAGAAGAAGAAATATTTATCCAATACACAGTAGTTGGAGAGGCCAAAGGCTCCGTGGAGATGATGTATTTGGTAAGTAAAAATGTATTTTTTGGTTTTAAAAATGACCTTCACAACAGAGTGCTGGCTGAAAGGAACCCATTTAACCCTTAACCATAACCCTAACACATGTTAGTAGAGTTGTTTATCCAGATGAGTATAATAAGCTGAGTTCCTCTTTTTATACATTTCATTACTGCAGGAATCAATAACTCATAGAGAATCTAATAAATGCTGCTCTGGATGTGTTGATGCTCCATTTGATTAGCTGTTTTTAACAAACCCCTATTTTTCCTGCTGCTTAAGTACATAGATGCTTTGCTAAACCCAGAGTTAACACTGCCAACCAATCTAAGTGTTACAATTCTATTTTTTGTGACAATTTTCTGAAATTCCCAGGTCTTATCCAGAGGTGCCATTGTCCTTCAAGGAGTTAAACACATTGATGTAGAAGGTCAATCAGGTGAGTAAAAAATGAGCATTGCCAAAAAAATCATGTGTTTGATGATTGTGGTTCAATAACAGTTGGTTTGTGTTTCAGTGAATGAGGGCCAGGTGTCCTTTAAGCTGACAGTCTCTCCAGACATGGCTCCAGACATCCAGGTTATAATTTACGCCATCCTCCCCAGTGAGACTGTGATCGCCAACAGTGCCGACTTTTCCACTGAGAAATGCTTCAGTAACAAGGTCAGTTCTAGAAGTTTCTGGAATTGTCAGATGTAGGTGTAGAATCAAAGTTATTTTTTTGCAAAATAAAAATATCACATTAGTTATCAAGTAGCAATCTCAAAACCTTGGCTATACGTCTTTAGTTCTATTTTGTTTAGTGTTCCACCAATGAGAGCCCCTTGGGAGGCAACTCATGACATCATCGTTTTCGTTGCTGCATTTTTCATTTTTCTTACGAAGCCAGATTGAATTGAAGAATAACTTCTCAAGCTTTTTTCTCTTCTCCAGAATTACGTTATAATTCAGCAGCAATTTTCCGAACTCCAGAGTGCACCGCTTGTGCACCGCTTGTGCACCGCTTGTGCACCGCTTGTGCACCGCTTGCACTCCACCAGCATTTTGCCCTTGTTTGCTTAGGGCAGCTAGAAATGAGTAATTCGTCTGTCACCAAAGCAGCGTCCCCTGATGCATGTTTCCCCATGAATGAATAATTTTGTTCAGTTTTGTTGTACAATGTTTGAACATAGCGCCACAAAAAACATCTATCTCAAATTACATAGATGATGTAAACATAGCCACCAAAGCCAGTCTACTAATCAATAAGAAGATTTTGAGCCAACTAACAAAATACAACTCAAAAAAGCATAACATATGACTTTAAACCCCAGATCGCAGAACATTAACCAGGTATACATACATTATTATTATTCACCATAGTAATAATAATAATGTCTGTTTAATGACAGAAATATGTATGTGGTTGCATTCTAGTCACTTTGTGCACTTGGCTGTAATGCTTCTGTTACATCTTTATTCTCCTTGCCATACTAGCCATGAACTATTTTTGCTTAGGTCAATTGCTTGTCAGCCTCCATACATAACCCTCCTATGGATGTGGTTCTCGGTTCCAGCTCAACAGATTGTTGGTTAGAAATGTGAACCAGTTTCAAGGGCTGAGAGTCAGCGCACTTGCAGTAGAAACACAAAAAACTGGCTTACAATCGGGCAGGGGCTTCTCATCCACCACTTAAGTGTCAGGTGAGATATAAATATATATATATATTTTTTTATATACGTCAGGTGTCGCTGGAGTTTTCTCCTTCCTCGGCCGTCCCCGGAGAGCAGACCACCCTGCAGGTGAAGGCCCATCCAGAGTCTCTGTGTGGTGTCAGCGCTGTCGACCAGAGCGTCCTCATCAAGGAGCCAGGGAAATCTCTGGAAGCAGACACGGTAACTGTTAGATTAAAGCACAATAGATATATAGTTAACTTTAACCTCAGCACATTTGTTTCCTTAATTTTCATTAGTCATGCAGAGGTTCGAGATTTAGCTGAAATGTTCTTGTATCGTGGTCAATCATTCTTTACGCTATTCTTCTACCAGTTGAATATTGTAACCAACCTTCTGTTTAATGCATCTCATTACTCCTGAGTTTCCCAGTTGTCAGATGATCATAGAAACAGTAAAACTCTTGTGAGAATACAGTGGTGAACCATACCTTTCTTCTCAGATATTCAACTTGTTGCCTGTCAGGAAAGCATCATATATTCCATATGCTGTTGAAGATCATGTTGAATGCTTGCTTGTGAGACCCAGAAGATACATTATGCCATACCCTGATGGGAACCAAGGAAATGATGCTCATTCAGTTTTCCAGGTACTAACTCATCAAACAATGATGTTCAATATAACAATATATGTTGCTGTAGCCCATTTTAAATCAACCTTTCAGTGATGCCTGTATCTATGTATTTAGAATGCAGGTATGAAGATGGCAACAAACTTGGTTATCAGAGTGCCGACATGCCTCAAGTACAGAGGAAGAGAATACCACCAGGGCCATGGCTACAGTAATTGCTATTCATGTTCTATTGAGTGACACATGCTTAACATTTACCAGCAATAAAACAGGTTAGCAATGTTTTCTCCTGCTTCAGACGGATTATTTTCTTTTTTTTCAGATTTACGTTATGACTCTGTTCCTGAGGTAGCCAATGTGGAAAGGTCACGAAGGATGGGGTCACCTGGTGGAGCCTATTCTCCTGATGATTCACCAATTGAGACCGTTCGAACTTTCTTCCCTGAGACCTGGATATGGGACCTGTTGGAAGTTGGGTAAGAAGATGATAAAGATTTCTGATGGTCATGAATTGCATGAATATATTAATTTACATCAGATATATATGTAGACCAGACTCCCAGCACACATGAAAAGCAAGAAAAGCTGCTCATCTACATGTGTTCAACATGTTGGCATGTAAGGATATTTGTGATTCCATGGAATGTGTATTCATCGCTTTACAGACATTTATTTTATAATGACTGTGTGTGCGAAAAGATTTTGGGCTAGTGAGCATCATCTTCAGGGTGTGGTTCTTCCTTTACCCCTGCACTGATTTAAATCATATCTCTCTGGCCGCACTCAGTTCATCCAAATCAAAATATTAACATCACAGCCACTTCCAGTCACTACCAGTGTTCCCCAGGGTCTGTCCTGGGGCCTCTTCTTTTCATCATCTATCTACTTCCTCTTGGCTATATCTTCAGTAAATTCAACATTCACTTTCAAACCTGACAGTTTCTCCATTACCATCGACAACTCCTCAGTCTCCCGCTCACTTCAAGTTAAGAGTCTGGGTGTCACCCGCGACAGCACACTTTCCTTAAAAACTCACACTTCCATCCTCCTCACTGCACCACCTTTCCGTTTATTGTTTTATAAATATTCTATTTATAAATAAAATGTATTATTATTTTGAATATTGCCAGAATTTGTTTAGCAAGACTGAAACCTGTATTAGTTTAGTGAGTTTTTGAGCTCTCAACAATCAAGCATCTGAAACAATTTCACGTTGTAAGTTAGTATGTTTATTAAGGTCACAGAATCTGTTTGTGTGTTTCTGCTGATCCAGAATGTCTGGAACGAAGGATGTGTCGGTCACTGTCCCAGACACCATCACCACCTGGGAGACGGAGGCGTTCTGTTTGTCCTCTCAAGGTTTTGGCTTGGCTCCTCGTAAAGAGATCACTGTCTTCCAGCCCTTCTTCCTCGAGCTCAGCCTTCCCTACTCCATCATCCGAGGGGAGCACTTTGAACTGAAGGCAACCGTCTTCAACTACCTGAGCAGCTGCATCATGGTAACTATAGTGTTCACATTACCTACATATTTACGTCAGGATGCTCATAATACTTGCTAACATGATAAGCAGGTGCAATCGTTACAATGATCACCATCTTAGTTTAGCGTGTTAGCATGGTGACATTGGATCATTGAATTGAATGAACATTTGTTGGTGATACATGAAAAGTTAGGGATCACTACATTCATTCTGTTGTGAAAATGTAACAACTGTTATGGAAATGCACCCAATATTTACGCAGTTTATGGTTTTATAATGCCTTCACTGTACTTACTTACTTGTATTGCACTGTGGTAAAAACTTTGGTGTAAGCAAAAAGGTAGTTACCCTGGGAATGCAGCTTTCTAAAAGGAAGCATGAGAAATGGTCCAACATTTCACTCTCCAAACATTGAACTTGATGAACTGTCTTGTTGGGTTACACCTGGGTCTTGACTGGTGTGGACTGGTCTTTTAAGAATCAATTCTGCACTACTCTTTTTTTGGCTTTTGCTATAAATCTACGTTTTCTCAGATATCTTGCTGTCTCTCTTGAACAGGTTAATGTGGCTCCAACCCCCTCCTTAGATTACACCCTCACCCCCCTCTCTGGTGACCAGTACACATCCTGTTTGTGTGGCGGGGAGCGAAAGACCCTCAGCTGGACCATGGCCCCCTCAGCTTTAGGTGAGAAAAGACATTTCCTACTGATGTGAAATGTTAATCTGACGGTGGAAGAAACGTTGTTAAGATCAGTGAAATCATTAAGATCCACCTTTGTGACAGAATGTTTATACGCTATTGTCAGTACAACTAAATTCTTGATCAAGTTTCACTTCTTGTTTGTTGATATCTTGAAGGGGTTATGAATGTGTCAGTGACTGCTGAGGCTGTGGCATCCCAAGCTTCATGCGACAATGAGATTGTGAGCGTGCCAGAAAGGGGTCGTATCGACGTGGTCAAGCGTTCTCTCATAGTAAAGGTTGGGACTGTTAAACAAAATGATAAAGTATAAGTTCATCCTTTAACTAGAAAGAAACGCTGGAATTCTCATTATGTCTTTTCCTTTCAGGCTGAAGGAACTGAGATGTCCAAGACCTACAACTGGCTGCAGTGCCCAAAAGGTCAGTTTGTCCATAAAAAGAACAACCAATTGTGATGAGTTAGGAGAAGATTGAGAATCAAGAATATGTGACTCTCTATCGACATCAGTCTGATGGCGCAAAGGCGAATTCCGAGTTAACCGTGGATTTATGTCACAAACTCCCGTTTTCGTCATTTTGGGGTTTTGGTTGATTTTAGGCAAACAAAAGCATTACTCTCAGAATATGGATCTTTTATCCCAATATTTTTGACACTTAATTCATTTTTAAACTTGTGAAGACAGGGTGACAAGGGCAGCCTTTTCCTCTCACTTTAATCAGTGCCGCTCCCCCCTTCCCTACGTATCCCTGAAGTATTGATTGAAAGGCTGATAGTAACACAGCAAAGTCCGGGCAGGGGTTTTCATTGGATTGTAAATAATAACAAAGCCTTGGTTTTCTGAATATCAAAAATGTATAGCTGAATTTAGATGATTCATTTTGAAGCTTGTAAAAGTGCGATGATGAGCAGCGAGCAGAACTTAAAGGCAGAGGAATTACAACTGTCTGTTGTGTGTTGAATGTTGCCTCTGAAAATACACACAGCACACACATCAAAACACACACACACTAACACATAATCACCAACTATCTTACGCCTGACATTTCCTAATCCAAGTAAAAAACATCCTTGACGCTTCTTGCTTAAAATGAGTTGAAGTTAGCCTAATCATTACAATCGAGGAATCTCAGTGAACAATAAGCTGCTGACTGAACATTATGAGAGGGACAGCCTGCTAGCAAGCTTTTTAATGGACAAACAAATAGCAAATCATATCTAATCTAGTGGCGGTCCTGAAGGGGTCCCCGCAAAACTACTATGCCTGCAAGATATCAAGTCTCTTGAGAAAGATACTGCAAACTTTGAAGGCCATTTTCTCATAATTGTGTCTTGATCACTCTCATCATGTTGTGGGGATATTTTCTCTGATTATTTGAGGAAAAAAAGAATAAGGAATGCAAAGAGTATCCTCTTTCCAACAGTGTATATAATTCAAAATGTGTTTCGGGGTCCATGTGACTGCTTTTGATAGAGTAGCTCACATATAATAGATACATTCACTACCTGCAGGTAGCACTTAGATGGTGTGTTAATGAGTCACAGATTGATACAAGGTCATTATTTAAATACGTCTTATCAAGAACCCCTCATTTTTTTATCAGTCCTGTTTCAATCGATGATCCACTCACCATCCGAAAAATCTAAACAACATCTTTGTTTTAGTGCTGAGCTGACTGTATCTTGTCTGTACACAGGAGAGGCTTTGACAGAGGAAATAGAAATACAACTGCCTGAGAACGTCATTGTTGGATCTGCCCGAGCTTCGCTATCAGTCTTGGGTAATAAATGAAGTTCTGTTGAGTTTTGTTTGTTGTATTTTTCAGAGCTATAAAGAAAGCTTAGAAGACTAAGTGTACCACATAATGTTTGTAACACATCTTGTAAAATGTAATGAGATATTATCTTAGCGTCATTGTTTTTGTGCAGGTGACATTCTGGGCAGAGCTCTCAACAACCTCGATGGGCTGCTGCGGATGCCGTATGGATGTGGTGAGCAGAACATGGCGCTCCTGGCCCCCAACATCTACATCCTCCAGTACCTGAAAAACACACAGCAGCTGACCCCATCCATCAACGACAAGGCTAGCAACTTCCTGACCAGTGGTGAGTGTCTGGTCAAATATGCCAAATGTAGCATGAGTAACATTCTGGCACACAGAAATGCAACCAGTATCAGAAAAAGGGTTGCATGATTATACAAATACAAAATCTTGGAATACAAATCATGTAACTATTATTATTGTTGTTTAGCAGATCATCATTATTTATTACAATTATTCATTGGTTTTAGCAAGGAAATATATTGCACTTTCACATACTGTAGGCATATACTAAGAACTTCTTTCCCCTTCCATGTTGTGCTACACGTTTTGCAATTTGTATTGCTCTTAACTGTGGGATTTTCCTAAGTATATTTCTACATGTTCTATTTACACATGTGATAATTACGAAATGCATGACAAACTTGTAAGAGGAATCAGAGGGTTTTTCTTCTTTATTATAACTGGCATTAAACCATCAACCAAGCACTGTGATCTCCCTCTGTATACTGTGATCACATAGGGCATGTACTGTCGGGTAGTATTCTCTCTGCTGCTATTATACTGCAAGCAGAATTTGTTCCGACGGTGAAGACCCTGTCTGCTGTCTCACACTCCAGAGACTGGCGCATGGTTCGACAAAATGCGTTTTTCAACACACCTAAAGCCAACGACTTCAGTTGCCATTTGTCATTGAATAGGTGTGCAATCGCTCACTGTTTACTGATGCCTTTCAATGCAAGATTTGTAGCCCTTGCCGATTCCTCCCTTTTTCTATGTCTGTTCCCTGCCACGCAACAATGGTAAACATCTGTGCTGAAAATATGAGTGGAAGTTATGGTCAAACTTTGTAATGCCGTTAATTTCCGTTTTTTTTTAAATCACTTTAAGGTTTCCAGGTGAATCATGATCGTTAAAGCGTTGCAAAATGTTTTTTTATTTGACAAATGTGTTTCTATTGTGATACAGGCTACCAGAGACAGCTGAATTACGAACATGATGATGGTGCTTACAGCACATTTGGAACAGGAACTGGGAACACTTGGTGAGAAAACTACTGATCAATCATCAACCCAAATAATTTACAAGCTGTGCAATATTTACCATGTCACACCAAGAGTTTAGAGTACAGTTTAGCTCTAGTGCTAACAGAGAGTAGATGATGTAGAAGTACTTAAGACCACACTGCTTTAAAAATCAGCACGTTATAGACAATTGAATTTCAAGCATGTTCAAGTATTTCTAATCAATGCATAAAATAGCATCGTATGATTTGTATATTGTTGTGATTGTCATGACACTTTACACAGTTCATGATCTTTAGCTGTTTAATTATGCCAGTTATGTATAACTTTGTTTTTAATATCCTCAGGCTGACTGCTTTTGTGGTGAGATCATTTGCCAAAGCAAAGTCTTTCGTCTACATTGACCCAACAAAGATTGAAGAGTCTAAGAGTTGGCTCCAAAGGAAACAACGAGAAAATGGCTGTTTTGAACAGTCAGGAAAGCTGTTTAACAACAGAATGAAGGTAAATAAAGTCCTTCTTCTCATGAAAATACCTGATGATAACTGAAACTTAAGAAGGTTCAAATGTTTAGTCTTCACTAAACCACATGTTGCTGTATCCATATTTAAATACAAATACACGGTCAGGACTTTCAAACATGGCTCAGTAGTAATAAATGCCAATCTAGGGAGAGGTTTCACAAAAATTGTATGTATATAATCTTTTCTCATTAACATACTTTTCTACAACTGTCCCTATTTGTACACTGCTTGTAAACAGTACTTTAATTAACTTCTGTGAGTCGGGCCCTGGGTGTGGGAGGTGGTGTGATGATCTGTGTGTGTGATGGGTCTTCTCTACAGGGTGGTGTTTCTGATGAAGTGACTCTCAGTGCCTACATCACTGCTGCCTTCTTAGAGATGAAAACATCTGTGGAAGTGAGTACACCAAAGTGTGTTCCTCCCAAAAATGTGTCGGATTGGGCTTTAAGATGGATTATCTTGGTATTTTTGAATTATTATTTTCAGGCTTACAATGATGTTTATGGAAAGCTAAGTAATTTGTAGGAAATTAACCAAGCTGGTCATCTGCTAATGTGACACCCTGCCTCCTTCTAACTGCTCAGACCACTGGACTGTCTTTATTAATATATTTATGAACTTGAGTACATTTTATGATTGTAGGCCTCCACTGAGCCCTTACTTTCTGATGTTTGTTAATATTGTCAGCTGCATGCATGTTTTTTTCCCTTTATATATAAATGTGTTAATGCAGGCATAGAAAAAAGCATCATGAACTAGAATACACGTGGTGCTTTGATAGATAAAATCAGGTTAGGCCTGAAATTATTAAACATTGTATTATTTAAATCTGATCCAGGATCCTGTGGTGAACAACAGCCTGTCTTGCCTCAAAGAGTCCATCAGTGACCTCAGTAACACCTACACCACAGCTTTGCTGGCGTACGTCTTCACCCTGGCAGGTGACATGGAGACCCGTGCTCACCTTCTCAATCACCTTGACACTGTTGCAATACAACAAGGTGAGTCATCATCCAACAAAAATCTATCTGGCTTCACCACTGTGGTGTAGCTTACCTTCTATCTGTTTGTCTGTTTTTGGATGGCTGATTCAGGAGGTTTCCGTCACTGGTCTCAGACAGCAACAGAAACATCAGCCTCTCTGTCTGTGGAGATCAGCTCTTACGTGCTGCTGGCCAAACTCAGTGCCTCTCCCACTAATGAAGACTTGGGCTACGCTGCTGGCATCGTTAGATGGCTGGCGAGCCAGCAGAACTATTACGGAGGCTTCTCCTCCACACAGGTACAGCACACACTCCTTAAAGCTGGAATTACAGATAAACATATAAGTCACACTGATATCAATATGATGAACAAACAAAGTGAATTGAAATGTACATGTGGCTTTGAAATGACCTAACACTGAAGCTTAACCATTTCTTCACTTTCTTGAGAAAAAAACCATATATTTCCAAAAATTCAACTACCTGTAAACTAAACAGAATGTACTTAATCCTTCCGTTCAAGTGAAGCACTCAAATCATTTAATTAATAGAGATTTTTACTCCTACATATGAAATCTGCTGTATGTATAAACCAAAAGGATGAAACTTTACATGAGCACTAATGAAGGCACACACTGTATTTCATGTTTTGTGTGTGTGTTGTAGGACACAGTGGTGGCTCTTCAGGCTCTGGCTCTCTACTCCGCTCTGGTGTTCAGTCCAGGAGGTTCAAGCACAGTGACAGTCCAATCTCCCAGTGACAAGCTGATATTTGATGTGAACCAGAACAACAAACTGCTCTACCAGGAGAAGCTGCTGCAGGACGTGACAGGAAAGTTCAGCCTGGAGGTGAAGGGCACTGCATGTGCTGCAATGCAGGTCAGTGTTCAGGGCAGATTAACCTGTTTCACTTTGAAATATATACACCACAACAAACACTGCTAATATAACTATACCGCAATCTTAGCAGCCCCATTGCTCAACCACCTACGCTATGCTTTGTTTAATTATGGCCTTGAATTGACATTAACACTGACACTAACTTTAAGGCACAATTACATCAGAGTTATTATCAACTCAGCTAAGTTGGAAAGAAAGCCAGGATAAGGTTTATACGACTGTAATATTACACCTTGTAACCATAAACACACCTCAACAATTGAGCAGTTTCAGTGTGTAATGAACCCAAAATCATCTCCATATTTCGACACAGTTTTAGGTCAAGTTGGTGGGCATAGAGTTTCAACTTGATAGCATTAGCTACTGTAGCAACTTAGCCGAGGTTAGCGCTGGCTTTTCAGCTCAACTTCCACAACAGCTCCAAGCTTAAATGCCCCTTAGTAGCTACATTGTTTGTTTAAAGCATTACAAATCCAAAAGTTACTTGCAGGTTGTGACCCTGAGTCACAAGATTGACATAACAAAGTCTTTCATCAGCTGTGTTGCGAATATCCGACCATGAGCTGTGCGAGGTTCAGCAAGCAATCCTTAGGAATACTGTAATGGTTAAAATGAACTTCTGTCACTTGTATTTTACCCGTTACTTTGGTAGTCCACACAAAGTTTCCGTACATAGCTGCCAACAGCGTCTTTTCCACATGGTTTTGCAGTGATACAAACTAACCTTCCACCTACGTTCGACAAAAACAAGCCTCTGCTCGGGTCAAGCTCTGCGGTGGCTCAGTTGGAGCGCTAACCACTAGTAGGGTGAATGTTAAATAGTGATGTCATTATGTGATGGCAGAAAACAAAGGAGTCCAATGGAGGCATCCTTCCAATGTAAACTTTGGTATTCAAGCCTTGGCAGGTCATTTACATTCACATAAAACTTTATACACACCACAGTTAACGGGAAACCCCCCAATAAGGATCAGGGTCTGGGATTGTTGTGCTTAAAGATAAATAGGAAAACAAGGTTGTACTGCTTGATGGGGAAAATCCTGACTAATCACATATATTTAGCAAAGGCAATCTTGCGATACTGGTTCACTCTTTATGAATAGTGCTTTCCTTGTGTATCCCTTTCCAGATTTCTCAACACTATAACATCCCAACTCCTACTGAAGCAACAACCCTCAGTGTCAATGTAAAATCAGAGTTTGACTGCGCCATCAAAAACACCAAACTCACTCTGAAACTTCAGTCCCAGTAGGTCATCAATCCGCAGATACACGCTAAAGAAGAACACTGAGAAACAATGCTCTGCATCTACCAGACTGAACTATATTTTTAATGGCGCTTGCATTACAGATTTAGTGGAAAGGAGAACAGTACAAACATGGTGATACTGGATATCAAAATGCTCTCTGGATTTGTCCCAGACCAAGAATCTTTGAAGAAGGTGAGTTATTTCAGTAACTTTCAGCTTAAGTGAAAGTGGAAGAGTCTTCATCTGTTGTTGGGTCACCTGGCTGATTACCATCTCCTCACAGCTCAAAGGAGCCCTGCTGGTGGATCGTGTTGAACAAAAGGAGGATCATGTTCTGGTCTACATACAGGAGGTGAGAAATGTATCCTCAGCAAACAGCATTAAATGATGCCATTACATTTGTTATTCATGGTTTGTTCTCTTTTTATTCCAACAGTTACCAAAAGACATACCCATCAACCACAGCTTGGATCTCAGACTGGAGATCCCAGTGCAGAACATGAAGCCAGCCGTGGTCAAGATCTATGACTACTATCAGCCAAGTAAATCCCTCAAAACCCTTACTGGAGAATACATCTCTGTCATATACAATCAACATTTTCAGAATAGTAATGTTTAAATTAGGGCTGTCAAAGTTAACGCAGGTGGTTTTTCTCGAGAAGACCAAGGTAATATGTAGGTACTATTGAAGTGAAACATATCACTTGCTTGCCAAGCATAGCACTGATTCACAGACTTCTCTGGATAGTTCTCAACGGAGACGAGTGGACAACATAACAAGTAAAAAACGTAGTACAGCAATAGCTAAATGGGTGGCTACAGACTGTAAGCCAATAAACATTGCGGAGGACGAGGTTCTGCTAGAAATAATCGCATCAAACGACTGCACGTTTTGAAGTGCCTTAGAGAGCCACCACTGTAAACAAGATCCATAACTTCTGGAGAATATTTATTTTGAGGTGGATTGTTGCAATAACAATTACGTTTATTATATTGAATAAACATAATTGAACAATTATAATAATTCAACAGTTTTTATTTATAGTAAATAAATAATTATTAATCAACATTAGTTATTATAAACTAATCATATTTGTCCCCTCACAAAAACACGTCAAATATCCCTTTAAGGTACATATAGAAGACATAAAAAATTACAAATAATTTGCGATAATTATTTTAATCGATTTACAGCCTTAGTTTAAATATTATTTTCATAGTGTTGACTTCTTCTTCTGCTCCTTTTTCTTTCGTTCCTCTCAGGTGACCAGGCTGAGACAGAATACACCCACCCGTGTGTTTCAGGTAACAATCTGTATTTACATACAGCAGAACTACAATCTATCTCACAGAAATCATATTATGCCAAAATATTTTTATTACAAAAATGTACAGAAGGCTAGGCCAACATTTTGGCTCTACTCTAACACAGTATTATACATGCGGTAATTGTGTAACCTTAAACCAAATTAAGCAAAACTACTATTGTAGACTGTTAGATTTCACAGGGACTGACTTTTTAAAATCTTTTTGCAGCTTGAAGAGTGAAGTGTGATCCCTGGGCCATCAAGGATTCAAGTACGATATAAAAATGTTTTTTAATCAAAGATACATTTTATGTACTTTCACACCTTTTAACTTTGTTAATCAGCTTAGTGTTCTGCTGCAATGTCTAACGGCTGTTAAATTACAGCACATATCAGATATTTGTGTTTTTTGGAAAAACAATGATGTAAAAAGCTTGTCCAACCTTAAAACTGGTCTTCCTCTGTTTCCTCCTTCTGCTTTACATGTATCGTATCACAGTGGAGAATGTGTGCAGCTTGGTGTGGAAATAAAAATAAAATGAAAAGGAATTGTTTTATGGTCTTTTGTATGCCATCCTTGGAGGAAGTTCTGGATAACATAACTCAGACTGCTGAGTAAAGGGTGACTAGTGATTGTTCAATATAAATAAAAACAAACTGAATGCTAAAAGTGTCCCACTTTTCTTTTACATTTCATTAATGAATGAATGTGTCCAACTGTTTTATTTACTGTGTTGTTTTAATTATTGATGGGATGTGTTAATGTTATTGTCTTTTATCTTTTATTATGAAGTATATATATTTTTTAATCATTTGTGCGATAACAAGACCGCGTCCAGAACAAATATCTTTAAGTGGAGTAAAGTATATTGTATCAAAGCCTGTGTGAGGTAATATTCAAATTCAGTTTGTTCATTTTTCATGATTGTTAAAATCTTCCTAATGTTCCTGTTGGCCAGACTTCTCTTCACTTTAACACCCCAATTGCTGACGTCACAACATTCAGTGTCATGTTCAACCCAGAGGTTTTCAAGACAACACGTTTTTGTGTTATTTTTGCACGTTTTCTCACGCGGAAACACGAGAAAATAACACACTATAAAAGACCAATAAAAAAACGCAGCAACAGAAACAGATTTATACTCAAAAGCGGAGTAAATAGTATCAGAGACAGTCTGCAATCTGCATGAATTGCAGATAAATTAGTATATCGAAATAGGTAAAGAATTCATGTGTAGCTTTGGCGTAGTGTTGGAAGTCTAGGTTGAGTATGTGGGGGGACAGCGTCAAACCGTAACGCAATATAATGTGTCATGAGTTTGTTTTAAATACAAACATATAAACAAAACATAGAAATTCCATGCATATTTTTATCAAATTATTAACAAAAATCGGCAAACCTCCCTTTATGTATTTTAGCTACTTCCCCTCGAACATCCTCTGCACGTGCCTGTTTGACATAAACATAAACTAATTCAGTGGTTCCCAATGTGGGGTGTGCACAGAGCTATTTCAGGGAGCACGTGAAGCCTGGGAAGAAGTTGTAAATAAACAATGGTTGCTCGAAAAGTCAGAAATTTGCAAAGTTTTTAACACAGTTTTCACAGTTTTTGGCCGCCATAGCTGGTAGCTCTGTTGCCCCAATTAGTAACGTTACCACGTCGGGGGTGCAGAGGTGGCAGAAGTTAAGTACTCAGATCTTGTACTTAAGTAAAAAAGTATCAGAGTTTATGAATACTGTGTTTTCAGTTTGTTAAGAAAAAAGTCCTGCATTGAAAATGTTACTCAAGTAAAAGTTAAAAAGTATTAGCATCAAAGTACATTTAAAGTACGAGAAGTAAAAGTAGTCATTGTGCAGATAGGTCAGTTTCAGAATAATATATATGATATGTTTTGATTATAATGATTGGTGCATTAAAGTGTTATCAAAGGTAAAAGTGCAGCTAGTTTTAAATACTTTGTATACTGCAGGGTAGTTTGTGAATTTACTCCAGGTATAAATAAAGTCTGATCTAAGTGTTGATTATATTTCACATCATTCATCAAAATCTGTATAGTAACTAAAGGTATCAAACACATTTGGTGGAGTAAAAGTACCATATTTACCTCTGAATTTTAGTTGATTAGAAGAACAAAGTAGAACAGTTGAAACACTCAAGTAAAGTACAAGTAACTCAAAATAAGTACAGTACTAGTAAATCTACTTAGTTACCACTGCAGGTATGTTATGTGTGCTACCAGCCCAGAATCCAAACTTTACCTAAAATAAAGCCATGTTAGTTCTGTTTCCAATTTGTTTAGTTTTCCCCATAAAAAATAGCAACAAAAAAAGAGATAAAAATATGGTTAAAGTACCGGATTGATAAGCAGTATCGTGAGAGTAGTACCGTTAAAATCTTAACTATACCCATCCCTACAAACACTTCATTAATAGGTAGGCTATGTGTGGAATAGGAATAGAATAGTGATGTGATTATTTGCAACCTGCAGTACAAATAGTAGTTAATGTTGATTTATATATTTTCATTAAAAAAGTAGGCTTACCAGTACTAATCATGCCTAATTATTGCACAGTGCACAGGATCATTTGCCAATAGCACTTATGTTCATGTCCAATCAATATATGAGATGATTGTTGGATCTTGTGTCTTTTTATTATTAGTAGAGAAAATGTCCTGTTAGTACAACTATATACAATTAATCCTACCAATATAGGTTGGAACCAGGTTAGGGGGGGCTTGAATGGAAAAAGTTTGGGAACCACTGAACTAATTTAACAATCTGCCACAAACCAGGTTCAGTCAGACAACTCACGTGTTTCATTAATATGTTTATTAGAAACAGTATATAGTTTGAGTTTGGCATCTAGGCTTGGGCCTCATCACTCCACATGTTAACACAGAACATTGAGTGATGATTAGATAACTATCCCCCGAGCCTACAGATGGAAGCTGAGGAGGAAGCTGGGGTGGTGGTGGGGCAGGCGAGCATCTGCAACGTGAACGCAGCAGCAGCAGCAGCAGCAGCAGCAGCAGCAGCAGCAGCAACAGCAGCAGCGAGGTGAACACATTAGCAGGGTGGAAACAGCAGTAGTAGCAGCAGCTGCATTAGCGAGGCAGAGGTGGCGGATCCAACAGCTTAAATAGAGCGCCAGATCAGGAGACTATTTGTTTGGTTGGTTGCAAGAGTGACGAGGGGCGTTATGTGCGAATGTATCATTGGTGCTCGAGTTGACTGCCTTTACTAGCTTGCAGGCTTTGCCCCATATATCAAACAGACCAGATCAGTGCTTTTATTTAGCACACACACATTGAAATATGAATTATTGCTTGATCAAAATTACTTTGTGTGCATAATAAAGTTTTGTTGGACCTTGCACTGGGCACCAACTAATGCAGTATGAATTGCTACAGATTTAACAATTAATAGTAAATGTGTATTGATGATTAACATTGGTCAGGGAATTTGGTTTCAGAGTGATTTGAGTTAATTTGCTTGATTGTTGAGTCAGTCTTTCAGCCAGCATTTTCCAGCAAACTTTCAAGAAACTGACAAAACAGTCAAAGTGCAGAGTCTCTGACCTCCTGAGTTTGGCAATCCTGGTATCAGAGCTGATCATGGTCCACTTATCAGCTTAAAGCTGTTTGCATGACAAACCCAAACAGCCCACGCTGCGTAAAGGGCAATGTTGCAGAACTCAAACACTTGCATGACAAACCCAAACAGCCCACGCTGCGTAAAGGGCAATGTTGCAGAACTCAAACACTGTTTCACCGAAATGTCCAATTGATTGTAACAAATTATGTCTGGTTGATTGAAAAAATATATAGGAAAACCTTTAAAATCATACCTAATGGCTTTATGATGCTAAGATATTTGTAAAGGTTTTGATGTTCTGGTTTAATACTAACTGAATAAAGCAGTGTTTAGAGTCCATATTCTAAATGGTTGAAATAACTTAGATTTTATCGAAGATTTCAATCATTTTAGAATTTTGAATGATTTTTATTGTTTAACAATAACAAATGTTTTTTCAAGTTTGAACATTGCCAGATTTAAGTGTTGAAATTGCAGATGTAAGTACACACTATGTAGTGTGAAGTCTAGAAAATGATTGACTGGAAATAAAATAAAGGGGTTGCGTGTGTGTGTGTGTGTGTGTGTGTGTGTGTGTGTGTGTGTGTGTGTGTGTGTGTGTGTGTGTGTGTGTGTGTGTGTGTGTGTGTGTGTGTGTGTGTGTGTGTGTGTGTGTGCGTGTTTGTGTCTGGGGGGGGGCTGTGGGGTTGTGTGGGTGGGTGAGTGGGTGGGTGGACAATTTAACTATTTAGCAGATGCTGACTCAGGATCGTTGCAGTCAGTTATGGGTCGTCCAGGGATCCAGATGTGGGGCCGGACACTGTGTCTCTGCTTGAGCTGGATGTGTGTGGGTCCAGCACTGGCAGGACCGTAAGTACTGTCTGAGCTGAAAATTACTGTGGGATGAAGACTTTTGCTTCATAAGTCAAGAGAGCTTATCCATTTCAGGATCAGTGAGATATCGACTCTCTGTGTGTGTTCTGTGGCTGTAGGCAGTACATGGTAGCCATTCCTGCAGTTCTTGAAGCTGGAGTTGAGACCAAATTCTGTACGAGTCTCCTGCAGCCCAACGAGACTCTGGTGATGACCGTCACTCTGATGTCCGAGCAGACAAATACAACCCTCTTCCAGCAGACGTCCAGTAAAGACTTTCATACCTGCACTCAGTTCAAGGTCAGCTCTCCAGCAACATTTGTTAAGATCGAAAATGTTAATATGCTTTCATCACACATCCACTAAAACAGATAGACACACACACACACACACACACACACACACACACACACACACACACACACACACACACACACACACACACACACACACACACACACACACACACAGTTTGAAATGCAACTGCAACTGGCGTGAATACTGATCAAGTTAAATACTCAATAATTGTTTTTTCATTGATGTAAGGCTCAGTTTTTGTTTATGTAATATTTTCTGTCACAGACTCCTTCAGTGGAGAATGAAGTAGTGCAGAAGTTCCAGGTGGAGGTACGAGGCGACACATTTTACTCAAAAGAAGTCAGGAAAGTCATGATCAAAAGCCATCAACCAAGTACATTCGTCCAAACAGATAAACCAATCTACCTCCCTGGACAAACAGGTAACGAAGAGCTGATGATCTATGATTTTTAACACTGATAGTGCCTGGGTTCCCTTTTAAAAGCAAATACATGCATTATGGCGTAGAACTTTCATTGGCATAATGTCATCATATTGTATATATGGACATTTGATAAATTCCTCGGTAAAATAAGTATTTGGTCACCTACAAACAAGCAAGATTTCTGGCTCTCACAGACCTGTAACTTCTTCTTTAAGAGGCTCCTCTGTCCTCCACTCGTTACCTGTATTAATGGCACCTTTTTGAACTCGTTATCAGTATAAAAGACACCTGTCCACAACCTCAAACAGTCATACTCCAAACTCCACTATGGCCAAGACCAAAGAGCTGTCAAAGGAGACCAGAGACAAAATTGTAGACCTGCACCACGCTGGGAAAACTGAATCTGCAATAGGTAAGCAGCTTGGTGTGAAGAAATCAACTGTGGGAGCAATTATTAGAAAATGGAAGACATACAAGACCACTGCTAATCTCCCTCGATCTGGGGCTCCACGCAAGATCTCACCCCGTGGGGTCAAAATGATCACAAGAACGGTGAGCAAAAATCCCAGAACCACACGGGGGGGACCTAGTGAATGACCTGCAGAGTGCTGGGACCAAAGTAACAGAGGCTACCATCAGTAACACACTACGCCGCCAGGGACTTAAATCCTGCAGTTCCAGACGTGTCCCCCTGCTTAAGCCAGTACATGTCCAGGCCCGTCTGAAGTTTGCTAGAGGGCATTTGGATGATTTAGAAGAGGATTGGGAGAATGTCATATGGTCAGATGAAACCAAAATATAACTTTTTGGTAAAAACTCAAGTCGTCGTGTTTGGAGGAGAAAGAATGCAGAGTTGCATCCAAAGAACACCATACCTACTGTGAGGCATGGGGGTGGAAACATCATGCTTTGGGGCTGTTTTTCTGCAAAGGGACCAGGACGACTGATCCGTGTAAAGGAAAGAATGAATGGGGCCATGTATCGTGAGATTTTGAGTGAAAACCTCCTTCCATCAGCAAGGGCACTGAAGATGAAGCGTGGCTGGGTCTTTCAGCATGACAATGATCCCAAACACACCGCCAGGGCAACAAAGGAGTGGCTTCGTAAGAAGCATTTCAAGGTCCTGGAGTGGCCTAGCCAGTCTCCAGATCTCAACCCCATAGAAAATCTTTGAAGGGAGTTGAAAGTCCGTGTTGCCCAGCGACAGCCCCAAAACATCCCTGCTTTAGAGGAGATCCGCATGGAGGAATGGGCCAAAATACCAGCAACCGTGTGTGAAAACCTTGTGAAGACTTACAGAAAACATTTGACCTCTGTCATTGCCAACAAAGGGTATATAACAAAGTATTGAGATGAACTTTTGTTATTGACCAAATACTTATTTTCCACAATAATTTGAAAATTAATTCATTAAAAATCCTACAATGTGATTTTCTGGATTTTTTTTCTCATTCTGTCTCTCATAGTTGAGGTATACCTATGATAACAATTACAGGCCTCTCTCATCTTTTTAAATGGGAGAACTTGCACAATTGGTGGCTGACTAAATACTTTTTTGCCCCACTGTATATTAAAAAGGAACATTAGCTTTAAAAAAAAGTGTATCTTATAAATGGAAAAGTTTATGTTATGTTTGTTTTTATTACATTTAAGTGGTTTTCCTGCTGCACCAGTAAATCTGCTCAAATTGGTTAGATACCCAGCTCTGCTTTGATTGGTCAACCGCTTAGAGATGTGTTGGAAATCTTCTTGTTATCTTTTTGCATTTTTATCAGTGAAATTCAGAGTCATCTCACTGGACACCATGATGAGACCTGCCAATCAGTGGGTGAGTGTGTGAACAGTCCCTCCAAAATGTCATTCCAAAATTACATTTTCAGTGGTTATTTTTAATAATGGGGCAAGTTTTCATTTGTGCCCAATTTTGAAACATTTGTAGCATGTAGGTCATTGAATTAAAAATGACAGTGGAACTACTGTTGAGATAAAATTGAACTGTTTATCTGACGTGCAGGTGTTCTCCTATAAGCTGACTCTCTTTTGGACTGTGTATGATGAAAACAATTTAACAATAATTTTTTCTTTTGCAGTATAATATCATTGAAATTGAGGTAAGAGTACAATGATGTACATATAAAATACATAAATGGTATACTATTAATATATGAGACTGCAGGTAACCTTTTTGGTTAAGTTGGATCACAAAAACAAATTTTACTTAATCGCCTATTGAAAATCAGCATGTGCACTAGAAGCTGTCTATTATGCCAACATTTAAGTGTGCAGCCCAAGCTTTAGAGAATGACACTGAATTCTGATATGAAGTTGTGACAAAAAAAAATAGGATGTACTGTGACAGGGTACTTCACAACTAATTCACAACTTAGAAAAATCTCAAATAAAGGAAGCAATTTCCTTCTTATTTGTCCCTTATCCTCATAATATCGTAACAAAAAGCAACTCTTTCTTTACTGGATATTCTGAAAGCCTTTTAATGGATTTAATTTGAAGAAGTTGTTTTCTGTTTTTTGCTCTGCACCCTAAATCCTACTTTCTTCATGTTCTTTCAATCTACATTATTAATTGAATAGGATGCTAACAGGAACCGGATTGGACAGTGGCTGAATGAAACATCTGATAGTAAAATATTGCAGCTTTCTTACGCCTTGAACTCCGAGGCTCGTGAAGGATCCTACAAGGTTACCGTGTCGACCGGGTCTAATAAAATACATCACAGCTTCAAAGTAGAGAAATATGGTAAGGTATTGTTTTAAGCCATTCATTACAATTCATTAATAATGAAGAAAGGATAAAAAATAATCCTATTTTGCCCCCAGTTTTACCTAAATTTGATGTAAAAATAACTGCTCCTGATGAAGTAAGTATTGATCAGGAAGAAATCAAAGCTGAAGTTTGTGCAACGTGAGTAAACCCTCTTCGCTCATTACACTCAAATAATCTTAAAGTTTAAGAGTGAAAGGCTCCTTTTTAACAACCTTTTTTTCTTTGTGTATCACTCTAGGTATACATATGGACAGCCCGTGCCAGGCAGTGTTAATGTAGAAATGTGCAGACCTAAGCTGAGACACTTTGTTAGTAACATCTTGACAATGTCCCCTGACAGACCAGAGGCAATCCTTAAATTATTTTCTCCATGCTACAAGGAGACAAAGCAGGTACAGTTGCTGTAGCAACAGTCTGTTTTCCTAAAAAATAGCTAATTTCTTCCCTTTTCAATTTATTTCATTGTATTTAATTTATCTTATTGTGCTTTCTAGATGGACAAAAAAGGCTGTGCCACTTTTATCTTCGCAACATCAACTTTCACAAAAGTTGCGCAAAATTTTCTGCTAGCTAAGTTAAAACTCATTGCCATGGTGGAAGAGGAGGGCACAGGCAAGTATTGTTATATATATTTGTATCTTGCGTCTCAATATACTGTATTTACATATACTTTAAAAAGTAATTTAATCAGGAATATGACTGTCATGTGTTGAAACGATATGGAATACATATGTTTGTAATATTGAGCATCCTTCTACAGGTATTTCACACCAACAAGAGAAGCGTGTAGATATTTCATATGTTGTTGGAAAGCTGTCCTTCACTGACACACCCAAGATTTATGGCCAAGGATCCAATGTGGAGGGAAAAGTAAGTGCATGCAGTCTTCACTTCTTTAGTGTAATGCAACTAAAATGCACTGTACTACTGAAATGCTTTCTCATTAAAGCAACTTTGTCTCAACAGGTTAAAGCAGTTTATTACAACAATACACCCATTGCTGACATGCCCGTGTACCTGTTTGAAGGTGAAAGGTGGTCAGCACGTTTGATACAGAATCTCACCACTGACAGCAATGGTGTTGCCCCTTTCTCATTCAGCACAGCTAACCTAAATGGGAACATCCGTTTCCAGGTAAGAAGAAAAAACAATCAAGCATCCCACAATTGTCCTCCACATCATAACACTTAATAACTAATAATAAAGATAAGCTGAAACCTCAAATGTTTCTTGATAGACTGCAACTGACCAAGGTGGCCATATTGAAAGTGTTGACTTTCTTTACCTTAACATTGGATTTCGCTGTAAAAACTGTAGCTTTCTTTTACCTCAACCAATAATTACATTGTTCTTTTCTGTTCTAGCTAAGCTACACACCAACATTGATCTATCAGCGTGATAGAACGCCATACTATGAGGTCGGAGATCACACAGTTTCGTTGGCCCAAGTCTCTTCTCCTGATACCATAACAGTCAGCTCCCTGGAGGTGAAGAAGAAGGATAAACCACTTCCATGTGACAAAGAAGAAGAAATATTTATCCAGTACACAGTAGTTGGAGAGGACCAGGGCTCAGTGGATATAATGTGTCTCGTAAGTAAATATTTCATCGTTCCCACGATAATGCTCGCTATTGATTTGGAAACCTTAACCAAGTTTTACCCAACTTCCTCCTGTATTTCCAGTGCACATTTTTACCATGAATGTCATTGCAGTTAATAGGTAAAGAAAGCAGGGAAAAGGGCTGAAGCTAGATGAATTTCCCTTGCTGTAGACTACTGGATATCAGTAAGCAGTGAGCAACTAGCTAGAAGCAGCAAACCTAGTCCATAAATGTGTGAATAAATAGCAACTGCACTAGTTCACTCTAAGTGTGGTGTTTAGTATGTGTAGCATATAACAGACTTTACAATTGATACCAATATCGAATTGATGATTAATAACCCAAATGTATGTATGTTCTATATTCTTTGCTTCTGAGAAAACTAAAGTTGGAAATTATTTCTGAAAAACAAAACATATTAACTCATTTAATCTTTTAACATCTATTCATGTAATATCTACTTTTTGCACAAAATGATGGATTAAAGTATCAATAAGAGTACTGATGAATACCGGTATCAAAAAGCAATCTCGGTTTCAATAAAATCCTAACAATACTCATCCATATAAGTCTCATCAACGGTGTTCCCCTTTTTGTTGTCAATGTTCCTTCAGATTAGTTATTTTTTACAAAGCCCTCTTTTTGCCACTGCACATAATCAGTTTGCTAAATACAGAGTCATTGGTACAATATTCATTCCTCAGGTGTTATCCAGAGGAGCCATTGTCATGCAAGGAGTTAAACGGGTTGAAACGCAAGATAAATCAGGTGAGCAAAGAACAACCTCTTAAAATCTCCCTTTAAATATAAGAATGGCTAAATAATTCAGTTTTATTGATCTCAGGTGGTATGTTATTCATAATTGTGGTTTATAACAGTTGGTTTGTGTTTCAGTGAATGAGGGCCAGGTGTCCTTTAAGCTGACAGTGTCTCCAGACATGGCTCCAAACATCCAGGTTATAATTTACGCCATCCTCCCCAGTGAGACTGTGATCGCCAAAAGCGCTGACTTCTCCGTTGAGAAATGCTTCAGTCACAAGGTCAGTTTGAGGAGTGATGGTTCTTGTCAGATTTAGGTGTAGAATGAAGTGTATAGTTATCTGTGTTATCAGTCTGATGCTTATTTTGATGGGTGCTGACACATCATCGGTCAATAGGAATCGACTACAAAGCTTCTGATAACATAATCTTAATGCATTTGCTCATATGCAGATATCTTTTTGTAAACATTCCAAAGTACTGTTGTGGAAATTCCACGAATAATCCTTTTTTTGTTCCTGGTAAGAAATGAACCAATATAGAAGTTAGACCAATGTTGTGTTATTTAATGAAGAGTCAAAGCATTCAACAGAATCAATCTATTCCAGCTGGAAGGAAAGACAACCTGCACTAAAATGTAGTACAATTAATCTGACCAAGATTTCACAGAGAAACAGGAGACGTTGGAAACAGGCAACTAAGTAATTTATCCATCAGCGTACCAAACGGGAAACAAAGGGACATAGGACATGTGAATTATAACAGGTAACATCTGTCTGATAATTTGCCTGAGTATGGTCACAGTGGCACCCTTCTGTCTGAAGGAAACCAGATTTGTATTAAAGGTGTGAAGAAGCCTCTGAGGCACAGCCATAGTGAGCCATGGCAAAATAAGTTTGAAAAGTATTGTCATGATCCTTGTTTTGTGTCTGTTGTTTCCTGTTTTATTTTTGAAATGTATCCTCCTCCTTGTGTATTGTCTGGTGTCACTTGTTGTGTATGCCCTCCTGTGTCTAATTGTGTCATTGTCGTCACCTGTTGCCCCTGTGTTTCCCCTCCCCTCTCCAGCTGTGTCTTGTCTTGTGATTACCCTTGTGTATTTAATCTTAGTTCCCCTTTTGTCTCTCGGGTCCGGTCGTTGTTTCCAAACTTGTCTTGTCCATGTTCTGTGCCTGTTTCCGTTTATGTTACCTGCCTGTTCCTGTCCGTCCGTCCGTCTGTTTGCTCCTGTTCCTGGTGGCCCTGTGTCCCCTGATTAGTGTAGGTTAGGTTTTTCTTTGTTTGAAAGTACAGCTTTAATTTGAATAAAGCTCGCCTTTTGTTTGGACCCATACCTGCCTCCTTTATTCACTCTGCACCTGGGTCCTGTCACCAAAACCCTGACAGTACAACCGGACCAGAATGGACCCAGCAGTTTTTTCCATGCACCAAGAGCTGTATGAGCTTACATACACTCTTGAGTGCATTTTTGGGGATTAGAGGAGAGCCTCCTCTTACAGGGCCAAGGAGGCTGCCCTAATAGAGGCACGTTTGGAGGTGGCCAACAAGCTTTGGCTAAAAAGCGTGTTGCCATAATGTCTGAGACTGTTTTCATGCAGCCCAAAGGGTCTTCCTCCAACCATCAATCCCTTCTTAGGATCCCACTTGGCCTTTGGAGGTCCACGGAGCTTGCAACAGTCAACTAAGGGACGCAAGGCCAGGCTACCAGCCTGCCCTTCTCCAGCCAAGCCTCCCGCAGCCAAGCCTCAGCAGCCATGTTCTTTTCACCCTCTGCCTGAGCCCAGTCTGCTCTGATTGATCAGCTTGACAGCTCTATTGTGATTGGTCAACTTCCTAGAAATGTCCCGCCCCTTAGCCTATCACTTAAACTGTGTTGGAGCACTAGCCAATAGAAGCGCAAGTGTTACATATTGATGTTACAAATGTGTAGGGAACAGAGGTATTTTAGCCTTTCGAACCTTTTACATGTTTGTTGGTGGCTTGCCTCTCACATTGTCACTTCCCAAAAGGAAACATCAACAGCACAGTGGGGATTGGGTACTGACAATAAAAACGTAATCTGAAAACTGCATTTGATACAGAACTTGATGCAGGCCACTATGAGTTAATTATTAAGCGTAAGCGAGACCAACAGCTAGCCCATGTCATTCCCCTGAAATGCTAGTATCGAGTAATGTTGCTGTGGAATGTACGGGTCTGGCGCAGGGAAATTGCCCTGCCTGGCACTTAAGACCACAAACTAAATAAAGGTAAACTACACCTTTGTGTAAGGTTAAAAAAAGTGTAGGTTCTCAAAAAAAAATTTCCCCCGATACATCAGGTGTCGCTGGAGTTTTCTCCTTCCTCGGCCGTCCCTGGAGAGCAGACAACCCTGCAGGTGAAGGCCCTGCCAGACTCTCTGTGTGGTGTCAGCGCTGTAGACCAGAGCGTCCTCATCAAGGAGCCAGGGAAAACTCTGGAAGCAGACACGGTAACTGCTAGGATAAAGCACAAATAGATACATAGTTAACGTTACCTGAGCATAAGCTTTAATAGGTGGTTGGAGTTTGTGTTTTCATTTCCTTGTGTCATGGTCAATCATTCTTTGCTCTCTTCTTATACCAGTAGAATATCGTAACCAACTTTGTAAAACATCCGTTTAATGCAGCTCGATGCTGATTGTTGAGTTGAGGCGCATTGTTTTAGAAATGCTATTGGAAAAAGAGATGATCACATAATTATGCAAGGTGCCGTTTGAACAAATATTATTTGCATATATATTTCAAGATAAAAGAGTAAAACTTAAATCCTAGAGCCCCCCTGAAGAACAACAAATGCTTGTCAGTTTATAGCATTGAACCATACCTTTTTTTCTCAGATATTTAACCTGTTACCAGTCAAAAAAGCCTCCCGTGTTCCACACAATGTTGAAGATCATGTTGAATGCTTGCTGGTGAGACCCAGAAGATACGTTATTCCATATCGACATAGAAACCAAAGAGATGATGCTCATACAATTTTCCAGGTACTTATTGCACAAACATTAATGTACAAAATAAAGCATACGCCAATATATGTTGTTGTTGCCCATTAAATCAACTTTTCAGTGATGCCTGTATCTATGTATTTAGAATGCAGGTATGAAGATGGCAACAAACCTGGTTATAAGAGTGCCGACATGCCTCAAGTACAGAGGAAAAGCATACCACCAGGGCCGTGGTATTTGACTTTCTTGCTCTATCAAATGACACATGGTGTATATTTAATAGTTTTAAAGCAGGTCACCATGTCATTACTTTCTCCTGCTTCTGATGAATTCTTTTATGCTTTATTTTCAGGTAATGTTCGTGAAGTAATGCACAGCCGTTTGCGAAAGGTGGGTAGTGCGGCACCTTCTTTTGATTCACCAATTGAGACTGTCCGCACTTTCTTCCCTGAGACCTGGATATGGGACCTTATAGAGATTGGGTAAGATTTTGCCACAAATCGTTTCGATGTTCATGGATTGTGGCAGACTTTTGTGATGCTAACAAACATGTATTCATAATTTTACAGATGTCTTTTAAATGATTGTTTAGAGGGAATAGTGTTTTTTCTGGTGCAAGTGGGAATCATTTTCAGGGTTAGGCTTCTGTTACCGGTCTCAGGATTGTGATCTGAGGAGGGCTAACAAAAATGACTAGAAGCCACACAAGTTAGCGTATAGCATAGTTCACTAACAGGGGGACCACGGTCCGGGTGCGGACCCTGACGCCGACCTATAGGACCCAGATCTATAATCAATACATTAATAAGGGATTTTCATTTTGACGGGGCAATTCAATTTTAACCGGCGCGAAAGAGACGAGTGAGCGATACAGGGAGATAAACACAAGAAGAGAGAAGTTAGCGGGAAACAGAGAGACGAGTTAGCGGGAGACAGAGAGAGAAAGCGGAGAGAACAGTGAGGGGAGAGACGAGTCAGCTGGAGACAGAGAGAGAAGGCGGTGAGTGGAGCACCAATGAGCACCTTCACATGTGTATGAGAATGGCCCTGACACCATTTCAGCCCTGATTTAAAATCCTGGCCGGACAGGCTAGAGCTCAGTTCTCTCACTGAACTAAAGAAGGTCAGTGAGGGATTGGAATATAAGGGACAGAAAGACAAACATTGAAACTGTTCAATTGTTATGATGTATTCGGACTGATATTTGGATATTTGGGGGTAAAATTAAGCTGTCTTTGGCTCTTTCTGCTGTACAAATGAAAATTTCCCCTCTGTGGGACGATCAAAAGGTAGCCTATTCTGATTCTGTTGTGTTATATAATTGGCTGAAAGTCAAGATGTGAAACGGTTAACAAAGAAAAAGGGAAACCCAAGCTGCTCTCACACTTTATTTTATTTTCTCTATTTTATTTTAAATGCAGCCCGAGTGGAACATTAAAAATAACTATAGTATATATCTGTATAGTTCAAGACAGTAAATATTGTTGTTTTTTAACTGTACTTTGTTTGCTTGATGAGATAGTCAGTTGTTGATTACATGTAGACGTTGATACAGCTACTAGGTCACAGCTAATGTATATCACACTCATTCATAACGGCAGTTAGACATTTTGGTGTTCCGGACTTTCGCTTGAATTTTTTATCTAACTGGACCTCGTTGAATTTTAGTTGAATACCTAAATAATTCACCGTTGTATTGTTCTGGGTGGGGAACGTGTTAGAGTGTGACCCGTTAGTGGGTGGGGACTGAAGAGTTCCGGTGCTGTTGCCATTCATTCATTGCTGCGTAGTAGCAGGCTGTTAAATTGTGTTTGTGTGTGTGGAATAAATGGATATTAACCTGTGGAATTCCATATTAAACACAGAGCCTCCATCTCCCATTCATCGGCTCTACAATATGACATATTTTAAAATAAATACAAATGTGTTTATAATAAACTAGTTATGCCTTAACCTATCATTTTGTATATCACAATTCAAACATGTTTTAAAAGGTTTAAGAAACCCCACATACCTCAGTAAACACTGAAATGTGGAATTTGATCATTTCAGTAAAAAAAGAAACGTTAATATTTCTCCTTTTGATTAATACAGAGCTGAACGTTCAAAACAAAGAACTTTAGCAAGTTACGGTATAAGTTTTAAACTGCTTAGCCTAATAAGCACCGTAACTTTCATGAAACGCATTTTTCTCGTCACGATCGGCTGTTTCCGTAAACGGCCGAATGTTGTGTCATGGTAAATGTTGCGACCGCAAGGCATT
Source organism: Eleginops maclovinus (assembly GCF_036324505.1). Taxonomy (NCBI): domain Eukaryota; kingdom Metazoa; phylum Chordata; class Actinopteri; order Perciformes; family Eleginopidae; genus Eleginops; species Eleginops maclovinus. The sequence continues at coordinate 21,204,320 of NC_086366.1, read as the reverse complement.
GTTTGGGGCAGCATTTTCTCTTTCCTTTTCGTAAAGGAAGGTCCAGTGTTTGCTAAGCTAAAGGAGGTTGTAAAGGAAGTTTCAAATCTCCTTTCCTATCATCTAGAGCAGGGATTCTGCAGTAGGTTTTTACAAAAGTTTCACAGCTGTGTCTCAATAGTCCGGTACATGCGTCCACAGGCCGCTGAGTGGAGCTCATCAGTATTTACTGTCTGGCGGTCCGGAACAAAAGAGAGATCGATTTCACAATACAAACATGTTTTATAGAACCATCTCCGGATTCTTCTATAGGCTGACGTCGTCAGGGGCGGGTCCTCTTATGACGTCACCGTCGCCATCTTGTTAGTGATGTCCTGAAGCTCTCACCTACGATATTCTATTATGCAATCCTTCTGAAGTTTATCAGTTATTAAACACGCAACAGTATCATTGCAGCATCAATGAGTGAGAGGTAGAGGCCGTGTGTTTAGTATGTAACTCCACGCAATACAATATTAGCTACATGCTATCTGAGGCTAAAAACAACATCCGGTAATACTACCGGAATTGGACAAATATGATCCGTCCAGAAACAGTGAATTAGCTTTTAATGTTCCGTTTCAATATATTGATTATTTCTAACACGATAAAATAAAGCTTTCTTGCGTTTTTTTTTTTTTTTTCATTTTTTGGGGGGGTGCGTCAACCCGGTTGGGACGTAGAAGGGGGTGCGCACCAAAAAAAGTTTGGGAACCGCTGATCTATAGCAGTGGTTCTTAAACTTTTTGTCTGACGACCCCACAAAAAAAACTGGAGAGGTTTGGTGACCCCACTTTCCCAAAAGTGTGTAAGTGTGACGTCACGTTTCCGTAGCAACCGATTTTTTGTTCCAATCCAAACAAATTAACAATGTATGACGATTATTTTATGGAAAAGGAACGATTTTGTGTGAATTAATTTACGAGTTTGCGTCTCCAATGATTTGAGTGATAGTCATACATTTTGAAAGAAACAGCAATGCCATCTGCAGTTTGGTTGTTTGGGGGCGGGCTGTAAATCGCGTTGCCAGGACAACGTTATGCATTGCAAACCCATGGTAACGACTGTCAATCAAGCAAAAACAAATAGGCAATGTGTAAGAAAAGGCCTGGGCGGCAACAATTTATTAACGCAAACAAGAACTGGAACAAACAAAGCAATGAAACAAATGTCCAAATCAAACGGGAGTCAAGAGTCAACAGAGAGTGTGTATGATTGGAACGATCTCACTTCCTCTTATACGGACGCCATGTCAATGAGAAGGATGGGCCTGCTTCCGCGAGCATAGCAGGTCAATTCGGGGATCGATGCTGCTCACAGCAACACGAAGATTCTCCTCCATGCTGTTGAGACGACATCTGTATTTGTTCTTTATGTAGGCCAGGGACGAAAATGTCTTTTCGCACAGATAGGTTGATCCAAACGGCGTGAGGATGTCCATGGCAGCCTTGGACAACCCGGGGTATTCCTGCACAACTGACAGCCAGAATTCATCTAGAGTTTTTGAGGCAAACGACGCCTGCAATGTGCGGTCGCTGGACAGCTCAATCAGCGCATCCTCGAGCTCAGATGGCAGGTTGTTTGAGGAGCAGTTGGTGAATGGTTGTCGTACCCAGTCAAAAGGCTCTACATTCTCCGTGAGGAAATACTTATTGAATTTGTCGAGGAGACTACGAAGATGACAGGTTATTGACTCTTTCAATGAATTGGCATTCATGTCACTCTCCAAAAAGTCGTGCAGCTCCGAGAACATTTCAAAGTCCCCACTCTCTGCACGGGCTGCCCAACGCTGCAATTTTTTTGTGAAAGCATTCACTTTGTCTGAGAGGGTCAGGATGTTTGTGCTGGGGCCTTGTAGTGACAGGTTGAGACTATTTAATTTGTCAAATATGCACGCCAGGTATGCAAGACGTGATAACCATCTCGAGTCAGTGAGATGGTCTGCAAGAGGGGAATGCACGTCTGAGAGGAAGGTGCGCACCTCGCTTCGCAACTCGAACAGGCGTGTAAGAACTTTGCCCCGTGAAAGCCACCTTACCTCTGAATGAAAAAGAAGGGATTCATGTGCAGACCCCATTTCCTGGCAGAGAAGGGCGAAGAGTCGTGAATTTAAAGGGCGCGATTTGATCGAATTCACTATTTGGATTGCTGTTTGAAGAACATTGTTAAGCTCGGGTTCAAGTGTCTTGGATGCCAGGGCCTCCCTATGGATAATGCAGTGTGTGAACTTGACATGTGGTGCAACGCTAAGGACCTTGGCTTTCAGCCCTTTGTGTTTTCCCATCATAGCCCCGGCACCGTCAGTGCATATGCTTATGCATTTATCCCAATCCAGGCCTGTCTCCTCCATCCAACCATTAAGACAGTTAAAAATGTCTCCACCAGTACATCTTCCTTCCATCGGAGAGCAGCACAGCATGTCCTCATGCAGTTTCCCGTCATGACTGTAGCGAATGAAAACCATTAAATGGGCTACATTAGTCAAGTCAGTAGACTCGTCTAACTGCAAAGAAAACCGGCTGTTTTTCACTCTCTCGATGAGCTGGCATTTCATATCATTAGCGATGTCGTTAATGCGTTTGGACATGGTATCATTGGAGAGGGGAATCTGTTTAAGCACACTTGCGATCTTTTCACCATGCATTGCTGTGGTCATCGCAATTGCTGCAGGAAGGATGAGGCTTTCAGCAATTGTGTGTGGCTTTTGTGCTTTGGCTACAAGGTGGGCCACTTTGTATGACGCTGCCAAGGCTTTGGTGGGCACAGTAGCTTGGCTATGCACAACGGTCTTTTGCCCATGCAGCGCAGCTTCTTTTCGTAAAAAAAATGTCATGGGTTTCTGAGCATCATCTGGATGTCGGCTTTCGAGATGTCGTCTCATTTTTGTGGGCTTTAAACTTTCATGTGCCAGAACATCGCCGCAAATAACACACTGTGGGTGGTCGAGCTCATGTTTTACCTGGCACGTGAATCCATATTTAAGAAATTCTTTCAGGTATCGGCGACGCCTCGTTGGTGGGTCTTTTTTATTCTCACCACCGGCCAAACTTGTCCCATCTGAGGATCGCGGAGGAGTAGGTGCACAACTGGAGGTAGATGGCACTTCTGAGCTCAAATCATTGTTTTTTAGCAGCCACCTGTCCATTTTTGATGAAAGTTATAACTAGGCTAGTGGCTAAAAAAGTGGCTAGTATCACAAACGTGGCTAGTAACGTGGCGAGTTAACTATGACGTATTGTAAAAAAACCGGGAAGAAATTGAGTTTGAACAGTGGGCGCAGATTGTTACATTGTTTCTATCATAGGACCAATAAACGATTCGAAACGCCATTTAAAGCTGGGCAACTTTTTTTTTTCTCTCTCTCTCTCCCTCTTAACAGCGTGTAGGAATGAGAAAAAGGCAGATTTTCATTGTATTGACATTTTATTTTTCGTTGTTTCACCAGGTGTTATAACAGCTAATTTCCGACTGAAGTAACAAATAATTTTGCGACCCCACGGAAGTTTTTGCCGACCCCGTTTGGGGTCGCGACCCCTAGTTTAAGAATCACTGATCTATAGAATTCGAACAGCTCTTATCATGGCTGCCACTTGGGTACTTCCGGGTCATTTCTCTCCGTTAGGAACCTTCCTAAGATCGACCATACCCTTAGCACCCGGAAGAATAAAATGGGAAAAAATCTACAACGAGGCGTTGGAGGGCAGCATTCGCCTTATTCACCTGGCGGCCATTTTGAAACTCGAACGAGGCTGAGGGGTACACAAACCCGGAAGTTTGACTCCGACGCATACGATCTATGGAAGATTCAGCAGCACCAGCAATGGAAACTCCAGTGTGGACCACCAACCTTTCTTGTTTGCCAGAATTAACTATTCAAAATGTGCAGCAGTGGGCCAGTACTGACTGCAACATCCCCCGGGCGGTGTTAATTAAAGGATACAGTAACTGGATCGAAGGTTTTATCCACGACATTGAAGGTAAGAATGGACGCTAATTTACCTCAGTTTCTGCTAGCGTGTAGCAGCTAGGGGTAGTAAGCTTAGCTGTGATATGGAGTTGTTGACTGTACTATGTTTGATTTTATTTAAAACTTAACATGTATTTAATCGATAGTTAATAGGAGCCCAACACACATATTTGTGAGGGCTAGGTCTTTTCCCTCGGTGCGGAAAAATGAGTCACCGTAGCTACAACATACAGGTATCATAGTGCTAAGTGGGCAAACTGCTCAGTTCGCAGAGCAGTGCCACAGTTTAAACCAGCTTGCTAAATGTTCATTATGAGTTTTATCAACGATGTACCTTTCCCTGTCTGACTGAAAATAACATGTTGATTTTATCTCATTAACATGTTATCTCTAGTTGATGTAATATCACATAAGCCTCATTGATATCTACTCAAATACAGTATTATCTTGTTTCAAATTAGCAAAGCCAGACAGCGCTAGGTGCATGTTGCTATTGCTTGTTGACAATGATAGTATAATGACAGTATAACTATCAGGTAAGTGATAAGGTAAGCTAAGTATTAACATTCATAAGATAAGAGTTGCTCAGTTCTTGGAGCAGTGTATCCAGGGTTGAGGAAGGTTCACTGCACACTCAGTGTATGTGTGTGTGTGTGGAGCAGTCGGTACTGGCCCACTGCTCCACATTTTGAATTGTTAATTCTGGCAAACAAGAAAGGTTGGTGGTCCACACTGGAGTTTCCATTGCTGGTGCTGCTGAATCTTCCATAGATCGTATGCGTCGGAGTCAAACTTCCGGGTTTGTGTACCCCTCAGCCTCGTTCGAGTTTCAAAATGGCCGCCAGGTGAATAAGGCGAATAGACACGTCTTTTCTGCTTTAGAGTTTTACTCGCTACAGGGTGTACTTTGAGGGTTTTTGACTTTGCAGACCGTTTACATGCAGAAACAGCGTAATACAGGACCTTTAAGTTTGGGGTTTTACCTCAAAATAACACATTTCTTTGTGTTTTTAACACATATAAACTGTTAGAAATAATCAATATATTGAAACGGAACATTAAAAGACAATTCACTGTTTCTGGACAGATCATATTTGTCCAATTCCGGTAGTATTACCGGATGTTGTTTTTAGCCTCAGATAGCATATAACTTATATTGTATTTGTTGAGCTGTAGTGCACTGTCGCACAGCTAACGTTGCATTCTTAGAAAAGGAGACGGAGAATGAATTATCTTTAGCCTTTGGCTTATTTATTCCAGGCTGCTCTGACGCATCATACTCACGGTCAGAGCTTCACCATCTACTACGCACACTGAACTAGCATAGCTCAGTTCACCCTTTTATAGTCTGTACCATATCGCCATCTAGTGGCATAAACATATATACAGCATTACATAGAACAGAGTACATACAGTAATAATGAACATCTCAACACCCCCACTTGTACTCAGGTTGCTATACTTCAAGCAAAATAAAAATAGAATGAATGTGGACCTCTGTCATACACATATCAATCTCCAAAAAGAGCACTTGCAAACCTCTTCAGTTTCAACTTATTTACAGGTTTGGTCATTACATCAGCAACCATGTTATCAGTTGAACAATACACCAAAATCACCCGTCCCTCAATCACAGTTGACCTGATAAAGTGGTACTTTATGTCAAAGTGTTTACACCTTTGTCTGTTTACAGGATTTTTGGCGAGAGCGATTGTCCCCTGATTGTCTTCATGTACTACAGTTTGTGTGTAATTGTAATTATCTATACCCCCCAGTAACTGCTCCAGGTATAGACACTCCTGTATGGTTGAAGCAAGCGCCATGTATTCTGCCTCGCAGGTGGATAGCGCGACTGTAGGCTGTTTTCTAGTCTTCCACGAGACTAGAGAGCTGTTCTGACTAAGGCTCACACAGTATCCTGTGGTACTGCGTCTGTCACTGGTATCAGCCGCCCAGTCAGCATCACTATAGGCTTGTATACCTAGCTTCTCACAGTCGTTTCTCCTAAAGGTTAACCCTTTCTCTGCAGTGCCTTTGAGATACCTTAGTACATGCTTCACAGTGACCCACTGCTCCTCTGTAGGCTCTGCAAAGTACTGCGATAACCTGCTCACTATAAAGCTTAAATCGGGTCTGGTACAAGTAGTCAGGTATATAAGACTGCCTACAGCCTCCCTGTACAACCTGACATCCTCCATCTTTACTGCATCCTCAGTATACTCGAGCTTCTGCTCACAGGGTGTTTCTCTGGTCCTACAGTCTTGCATATTAAAACGCTGTAGTATTTTGTGTACCTTTCCTGTGACATCTTTACACACCCATCTGATTGACTGAAATCAATACCCAGAAAATGTTTGAGTTTGCCTAAATCTTTCATCTTAAACTTTTCTGCGAGCATCTCTTTCACCTCTTTCAGTCTCTCTTCATTGCTTGCTGCAATGATCAAGTCATCAACCCATGTGATTATGATCACTTTCCCTTCTTTTGACTCTTTGGCATAAACACAGTGGTCGGCTGGGTTTTGTGTGAAACCATCCTCAGTTAAACAATTGTGCAAAACCCTGTTCCAATTTCGGCCGGACTGTTTAAGACCGTAAAGGGATTTCTCTAGCTTGTAAACTATACCCTCTTTCTCTTCATAACCCTCTGGTGGATAGATGTAGATCTCATAGTCTATGGGAGCGTGCAAGTACGCGGTTTTCACGTCCATTTGGTGCAGGAGTAAACTCTCCTGTGCAGCTTTCTGTAGCACCACCCTTACACTTGTCATGTCTGCCGTGGGTGAAAACGTCTCCCCATAGTCTACGCCCATTCTCTGGCTGTAACCCTTGGCCACAAACCGTGCTTTGTATTTGTCTCTTCCATCTACATCAGTCTTGATAGCGTAAACCCATCTACCCCCCACTGTTTTCTTGCCTATTGGCAGTGTTGTCGGGGTAAAGGTCTTGTTCTCTTTTAAAGACTGGATTTCCTCATCCATGGCTTTTACCCATTCTTTGGAGTTAGCTGACCCCATTGCCTCCCCAAATGTTTGTGGAATGCCACACACCATTCTACAGCAGTAGTCTACTGTGATATTTACCGCATCACTTACACGGTTTTCAGTAATGAAGTCATCCAAGTGACTTGGCATCTTTCTCTCTCTGATCGGATACCTTCTACTCTCTGGTTCACCACTCTGTTGTGTTTGATCATGGTCAGTAGACCTCACTTCTGTACCTGGACTATCACTATGAGCACTTTTACTCCGTACACTTGGCTCTGGAGCATTTTCTGTACTCCTACCGACCCCCTGCGTGGTTTCACTAGTCCTGGGTCTCACACTGTCATAGCCATCATTTGGATCTGGCTCACCTGTCTGTGTTTGTTTCTCCACAGCTGACTTGCTCACAAACTTCACTAGTCTGTGTTTTTGTACTTTGTTTGTATCTGGATGATACACCAAATACGCTGGGCTGTTCTTGTCGTGACCTACAAAATGCCCCTGATCACATCTGGAATCGAGCTTCCCCTTGTTCTGTTTGTACGTGTAACATACAGATCCAAACTTTTGCATTTTGGATATATTTGGCTTTTTGTCTGTTAGCAGCTCATAAGGAGTCTGCCCTGTACGCCTGCTAAAACATCTGTTCCGTACCATTGCTGCTGTTTGTACGGCATAGGGCCATAGCTGCTTTGGCAGCGCACTTTCAACCAACATACACCTGCCCATCTCAAAAAGAGTACGCCACCCTCTCTCTGCTGTTCCATTTTGGTGTGGGGAGTATGGAGCTGACGTTTCATGTCTGATCTGATTTTTCCTTAACACTGCTTGGAAATCACTGTACGTGAACTCTGTTCCGTTGTCGGATCTGATGCACCTCACCTTCCCATAAGGGGATATGTCTGCTAGGAACTTTTCCGTAGCCTGCACTGCGTCACTTTTCTTCTTTAGAAAATAAACAAACACTGCGCTTGAGTAATCATCAGTAAATGATTGCACATATTTGAAACCATCTCTTGACTCTGTTGCTACAGGACCTGCAAGATCAGTGTGAACCATTTGTAAGGGAGCCTTTGCTCTGGCATCAGGATCCCTATTTCTGGTTTGGGCAAACTTTCCTTGAATACACACCTCACACTCTTGTTCGGGCCTACCCATTTTGCCCTTGATCTGCATACCTACAACAGCATTCTGCAACTTAAGAATATCGTCATAGTTACAATGACCTAATACCTCATGCCATGTCTGTATGTCGTGACATGCATTACACTTATCATTAGATTCAGTTTCAATGTGCAAATAATACAGCTTTCCATACACATGAATGTTAAACCTGGTACCGTCTCTGGTTATCAGGATGTCTTTATCTTCTTTGAAGACAACCGTAGCTCCACTCGTAGTCGCCGCCTTCACTGAGAAGATGCTCTGTGGATATGACGGTACATACAAAGCGTCTCTCAGCGTCGCCTTGTGCCGCTGTACTCTGCTGTCGACGAGGTAAACCTCAGCATTTCCCCTCCGCTGCGCAATCCCGCTGCACCGGGTGCCGTCTGCCAGCTCGACATGGTGCGTTTCTGGCCTGAACGCGCTGTCGAAACTCTTGAAGAGGGTTATGTCAGTGATGACATGAGATGTAGCTCCCGTGTCCACCATAAGGCCCCTCTCCTGGATGCTGCGCGCCGGCTGCCGTCTGCTCCCCCCGTCTCTCACCGCGAACGCGTAGTCCTCGTCGGCATCTTCTGAGACTTTACTCATACCATCCTGTTTGTCTTTACTGTTCTTCTCCTTGCGCCTACACGTGGCATCTTTGTGTGTGTCACTTCTGCAAAGACTACACCATGTCCTCTGTCTACACGCTTTCGCTCTGTGCCCTTTTGCGCCACACTTGAAGCATACCATTTCTGTGTCGTCTTTGTTCCAGCCATGGCCAAACGTTTTGGTGGGACGCCTTCCACTTTTCCCTTGAGTCTTCATCACACTGTCGCTTGAATCAGCTGCATTTATCTTCTCTGTTTCTTCAAAACTTCTTAGCTTAGTCTTGAATTCTGCAAACGTGATGTTATCGTCCGTGTGTGCCACATGTATTGCAAATGGCTTAAAACTCTCAGGCAGTCCTTTTAAGATCATAGCCACCAGCAGGTCGTCTCCTAACGTTTCTCCCGCGTTCCGCAGCGCGGTAATGGCGGTTTCTGCTCTGATGATATAGTCCATTATACTTTCATGGTTTGCCTTCTGAAGCGATGTCAACGTGGTGTACAAGTTGATTATACGGGGCTTTCCCCTCCCTGCATAATACTCTCTCAATATCTTCAAAGCTCTTCTTCCATTGTTGGGCGCATCCCTCATAACTAACGAGAGGCTTTTGTCATCTAGCAGTAAAATTAACTCTGCATATGCGTCAGCATTTTTCTTTGTATCTGCTGCTATTTCGGCTTCTAACCTCGGTTCTCTCAGAACAGTGTTCTTTAGTCCGTTTAAATGGAAATATCCCAACATTTTGGTTTCCCATATCTCATACTTAGTCTCATCTCCGTCGAACGTCGGTCGAGGCAATCTGCTCGTCCCTCGTTGTTCCATCTTGCTAGCTTGCTCTTCTCCTTAGCTAGCTGCCTGTTAGCACGCGGTTCGTTGCGACTTTCTAACTGACCAAACTTCTCTTCCGAATGACTCCTGGGCCCATAACCTGTTGAGCTGTAGTGCACTGTCGCACAGCTAACGTTGCATTCTTAGAAAAGGAGACGGAGAATGAATTATCTTTAGCCTTTGGCTTATTTATTCCAGGCTGCTCTGACGCATCATACTCACGGTCAGAGCTTCACCATCTACTACGCACACTGAACTAGCATAGCTCAGTTCACCCTTTTATAGTCTGTACCATATCGCCATCTAGTGGCATAAACATATATACAGCATTACATAGAACTGAGTACATACAGTAATAATGAACATCTCAACAGTATTGTATATATGAGTAGAGGGAGAAGGACGCGTGGAGTTACATACTAAACACACCGCCTCTACCTCTCACTCATTGATGCTGCAATGATACTATTGCGTGTTTAATAACTGATAAACCTCAGAAGGATTGCATAATAGAATATCGTAGGTGATAGCTTCAGGACATCACTAGCAAGATGGCAACGGTGACGTCAAAATAGGACCCGCCCCCGAGGACGTCTGCCTATAGAAGAATCCGGAGAACCCTATGTGACAAGCGGCTGACAGGATCCAGCCCCCCGCTACCAACCAATGAGTGCACGAGACCGGAGCACGTCTTATTTCGAAGTTGTTTATTTTATGACCGGAAAGGGATGGTTCTCATACCTGCAAACTAGTCACCTTTCGGCGAAATTCGCCGTTTTCAACTCAAAATATGTCATTGACGTGAATCGTGTAGATCCGAAGAGTTTTTTTTTTAGGGGGGGGGGGGGGGGCTGACCGACGACTGACCGACCAACCATAGACTGTATAACGGACTGTATAATGAGCAAGAAACAAGTTTGCTATCTTCACAATAAATAAAATCTTTGTTCAAATGACTCGCGTTCCACGACCACCGACCAATCATAAGCAAGATAAACCACAGCGCGCTTTTACCCATCGGTCCCTCTTGGAGTGGAGTGCTCAGTCGTCAGCGAGTGGTTCTTCTGGACAATTTTCGGGATACGTTACAGATACAAGTTTTGAGGTAAATCCAGTAGCAGGTAATCTGGCAAAAACATTGTATGCTGTATCATTTTAACGTTGCTGAAGTCAAATTATTTTAGCCAAATAAAGTGTATTAACATGCTTCAGCTTATCAGCTTGTTAGGTTGCTAGCTAACCTCAGTGAATTGTGTTAAAGTTAGCCTAGCTAGACCAGTTCTACGTCACCTCGTTCAATGCGAAAAGAATGCGTTTGTGAAGGCTGATCTCCACAGCATCCGTCCTGTTATCTGATATTACTGGCGGCTGTCATTGTGGTCAGATATGAGAGGGATGAAAACGAACACGTAATGAACAAATACACACCTGTGTGTGGTTTAGTGAGTAGCTAGTAGTGGTGCAACGGACCATCTTTGATCCGTGATCCGTTCGGATCAATTATTTCGGTTTCGCATTCATCAACTTTTTAGTAGCTACGAAAAGTTTGGAGTTACGAACAAAATCTACAAACGCTGGCGACCGTGTGTAGAGTTAGTTTACAGTAAGCACATATAAGGCTTCACTGTTGGAAATGACAGCATTCATATTGCGCTGTGTTATGTACACAAGACGCAGATGCCTTTGAAACACGCGATCTAAAAACGAAAACATATTTTATATGTAGTAACAATTGTTGGCAATTGGCAGGTTTAAGATCCAGATTAGGTTCATGGTTGTGAATTATCTATATAAATCGACTCTATAGATTACACGTTCATTCTACATGTTGAATGATGATAGCGTAATAAAAATATAGGCTATACATACAATCACAAAACTGCCGTGGGCTATATGTTATCCGTATCCTTCGTTAAAATTAATGTTCAATAGCTCTATGCCAATGGGAACAACAGAACGTGCGCATTACATATGGACAAATGCGACACGTTCATTACGGCCGTGGACCGATAAACACTCAGTAACGTACGCACACCAACTGGCATTTGCGTGTTTAACACCTTGTTTAACACCGGCGTTACCGCCGCTTAACTTAAATAATGAAGAACTGCTTTTAATTACGACTTGGCTGAGATCTTAACGTGCTGTTCATGCGTTTCCCATGAATAGCCTACTACTATAACTCGGAGCGGAGCAGGATATAATGCGCATGCGCGGCGTTGCTAGGCAACGTGTACAAAGCGAGAGTACAGGTCGTTTTGGTCAGAGCTATGAAGAGAATATATTTGAGGAAGCTCATACATATGATGGGTCACCTGCTGCCACCAGATGCTGACACAGACCAAGAAATTCTGCGTTTCAATGTTGACCGGGCGCTTCCCAGTTTTCAGCATGGAGAGGATGTTGTCAAGTGGTGGGCCGTCGTCTTCAATACAGGGAAGTACCCTGCACTGTGTCAGGCAGTCAAGGCTGCCCTCTCAATTTTCCATGGTGCCCTGGTTGAGTCTTCCTTCAGTGTCATGGGGACCATCATTGATCAACGATCAACGTCAATGAAGATCTCCACCCTCAGTGCTGTGCAGACTGTTAAATACACTTTGCAGACCAGGAACCAGACTGGGGTGGAAATGTTCAGAAGGGATGATTTGAAGTTTGGGGAGGTAGATAGGAGGTTGTGTTCTAACATTAGTGCAGCTGGAACTAGGGACAAAGCCCAACAACAGGAAAATCAGCTTGTAATCAGAGAAAGGAGGGTTGAGTTTGGCTGCCAACCATCTACCAGTGCTGCTAGTAATAGGGCAGAGGTGGTGGAGAACGATAGTGTGGCCCGAAAGAGGCACATTGCCAAGCAGCGAAAACGGGAAAAAATGAAAATAATTTTATGTTGATATGTTGCCAAATTTGGCCAATGGGATTTACTGTTGACCTGTCCTGAATGCTTTTCACATTCAAAATGTTTTTAACTGACCAGTTTATGGGTCAATAAATGTGCCATTGTTACCATAAGAAAATGTTGTCTTTTCCCTTTATTTTCTTATGGGAGTACACCAGAATGCTTAATTTACATGTTAAAATAGCTAAATTTGGCTGGGGGGGGGATGCCCCCAGACCCCCCTACAACAGTTTAGTTTGTCACCTTTTTCAGCCCTTCTGAGTTTGCAGGTATGGGTTCTATAAAACATGTTTGTATTTTGAAATCGCTCTCTTTTGTCCGGACCGCCAGACAGTAACTACTGATTAGCTCCACTCAGTCAGCGGCCTGTGGACGCGTGTACCGGGCTATTGAGCCACAGCTGTGAAACTTGTGTAAAACCTACTGCTGCATCCTTTTATTAAATACTCTTTTTAAAGCTTATAAGAGGAGCTTCACTTCGTTTCTTTTAAATCGACTCCTGGGCTTCGAATAAAAGAACATTTCTTACAAAACTCAAACACATAACTAAAAATGCCAATAAACAACACATGCACACATTTATTGACATAAACAAGTGATGTATTCCCTTTTCACTACACAATAATTTGTCACAATTACTGAATTTTTGGTATATTCTGAATCCATTAAATCTTACACATACTCTGCATGTGTTACTCACATGTTAATTCTGACAATTCATTGCACAACTTCACAGAATAACAATAATGCAATAACTGTTCCTCATAACTTCAGATTAACAATTAACAAGGCAAGGTGTCTAATTACCCACTATAATATTTTACATGAACATAACACATTACTAGCATGGATAGAACACTTACGTTATTAATTTGTGTTGTAATGATACATTTCCATTAGCGTTTGATTAACATTTCATTCACTTAAACTTTCCAATTTTTCTGAAGCATGACACAAATTAAATTACAACAAAAGGTATTATATCATTGCATCACAACAGTGTACTGCTATCCAGCTAAAACATAAAATAATACAGGGTTACAGCTAAGTCGCACTAACATCGCAAGCTAGGCTACGTGTTAGCATGATAAACCGAGTTGGTCATTATTACAAATAACACCTTTTATCTGGTTTTATTGTTTGAGTATTCTTGTACTGACTATATATCAAACAGTTTACCCACCTGAGAACAATGACAACAAGTCACACACGTCTGGCAATCTCTCGACTTCTTCACTTTTAACCCTAATCAGAACATCAGAATTCAAGCCAATGTAAGGGAAGAGCACCATAGACAGGTTAAACTGTATAATAACACGTAAATTATATCTTTAGAAGGATTAATTCAGAGTGTAAAAAAGCTTGGTTAACATGCAATTTGTAAATAAATTAAAATCACTATATAAATTAATGGTGACTGTTATATCTTACTTATGTATTATATGCCTAATTTCTTACAGTCTTATTCACAGGCTTGTATGAAACAAAGTATCCTTTATGACTTTATTGCATCTGAAACTACTTAATTTTTGCACATTATTTTAAATGTAGATCATCTATGTATGTTTTCAAGGTCACAGAATCTGTTTGTGTGTTTCTGCTGATCCAGAATGTCTGGAACGAAGGATGTGTCGGTCACTGTCCCAGACACCATCACCACCTGGGAGACGGAGGCGTTCTGTTTGTCCTCTCAAGGTTTTGGCTTGGCTCCTCGTAAAGAGATCACTGTCTTCCAGCCCTTCTTCCTCGAGCTCAGCCTTCCCTACTCCATCATCCGAGGGGAGCACTTTGAACTGAAGGCAACCGTCTTCAACTACCTGAGCAGCTGCATCATGGTAACTAAAGTGTTCACATTACCTACATATTTACGTCAGCATGCTCATCTTAATTGTTAACATGCTTAAGATGTTAACTATGTTCTACGTCTTAGTTTAGCATGTTAGCATGGTGACATTTAATAATTAGCACTTAACACAAAGTACAGCACTGGCTGATGTATTTGGCCAATTAAATGTTTGACCTGATTATGCTGCTATCTGCAAAGTTAAGGGATCACCATATACATTATGAAGTGGAAATTAAACAAATGTTATGGAAATGCACACAGTATTTATGCAATGTATAGTTGTATAATGACTCCACTGTACTTTGACTGAATTGCATGTCCAGGCATCAGTAATGTATAGGTTGCTGAGAATGTATCTCTTGATGGGTTGTCTATTCCTCAATAGGTTTCCCCTGGCGTTGCCTTTACTGATCCTATTTCAAAAATGTCACAACAGACAAATTACTTGTGCATTGTCTATTGACAGTTTTATTCTGCAGCAAGGATTCTGCTCAGCACTTTCACCATAGACATTGTTATTGTGTGTTGCATTGCAAGTGACACATCCTTATAAATGGGTTTGGAATTGATATTCTGAAGTAAATTTGGATATATTCAGGATATTCCAAAAGGAATTTTGGCTGGCATTCTAAACAAGCCCTTGGTCCCTTGCTCTTTGACCAAGTTTTTAAAAAATGTGCCTCTTATTTCAGATTGGACGAGATTACTAAAGAGATACTCAGATGATTCACTCAACATGCCTTATGCTGCTGATCCCACATACTGTACAGTATTTATCTGAACACCATAAATCAAATTTAGGATTGTACAATATACTTTAATTGGCTTTCTCATAAGTTGATTTGAACTCCTTGATTCTTTAGTCCCTGCTCTTATTTTGAAAATAAAGTTTGCAAGATGCATCTACTAAAGGTCAAAGTGGTGGAATATCATGCTGTGGTTTAAACAATAGAGTGGAGCAGGGTTCACCGCACATTTCATTTCAGGTCTCACCAAAAACCATTAAAAAGACCTATTGACATTGAGACGAAGGACGTGCAATAATGCAAACCCATTTCTGTGGTTTATGGACTCATTCCTGCGTCTGTTTCAAATCTTCAGTTTCTCAGATATCTTGCTGTCTCTCTTGAACAGGTTACTGTGGCTCCAACCCCCTCCTTAGATTACACCCTCACCCCCCTCTCTGGTGACCAGTACACATCCTGTTTGTGTGGTGGTGAGCGCAAGACCCTCAGCTGGACCATGGCCCCCTCAGCTTTAGGTGAGAGAAGCTTTTTGACTGATATGAAATGAAAAAGTCTACCAAGGTGAATACAACTTTTTTGAGCTCAGTGAAATCATTAAGATCCACCTTAGTGACAGAATGTTTTATACACTATTGTTAAAGGTCCGACAGCTGTTTGGGGTTTTCCCTTTCCTGAAGTGTGTTATTTATGTTTGTGTGCATGTAATAGGTCTGCAAAAGCTAAAATCCCCAAATTCAGGCCAGAGGGAGATTCTCTCCCATATCCCTCCCCCCTGCCTGAAACGCCACGATTGGATTCCTTTCTTTACTTCGTGGTTCATTTCCGTATCACACTGACCTCACCTTGATACAGAACTGAATTCTAGCCAATAGCAGTGCGAGTCGTTCCTAAAGCTGACTCCAGCAGAAGCTGCCGCTTTCGCTGCGAACCAAAACTTTCTTTGTTTGCCATACCTAAGGATGAAGATGTGAAGAACAAGTGGCTTGCATTTATTTATTGTGGGAGTTGAGCCGCAAGGACACTATTTGCCTTGGCAAAAGTTGCAAGCTAACGCTATCAACGCTACGCTACCAAGCTTTTAGGCTGTATGCCCACTAACTTTACATAAATTGTGCAGAAATACGGCGATGGTTTATCCTTCTCAACACGTTAAGCTCTTAAGCCCAGACGCTGCAACTTGCAAGAAACAGCATCTCAGGGCATGTTAACATTTAACAACCTATTAATGTGGCATACCCACTTAACGGGAAGAAACTCAGCTACCAGACCATATTAACCATTTTTACCAAAACGAAACATAATTCCAACACCAAGCGTCTAAATCAGCGCTGAACGAAAGCGACCTAACGCTACATAGAGTGAGCTACGGCAAAACTCACTGAACTAGCAGCCAAGAAAGAGCAAGAAAACAGCTTCACTTTACAGAGCCATAACTGTAAAGACGTCTTACCTTTGCTGTTTGTGATCAAAGTTGTGTTCAAGGGCACAAACACGCTGCTGAAGGTGAATCCAATGTCTCTGTGTCACTTTGAACTGATTACTGATAATCCATAATTGTTTATTTGTAATAAACTGGTACAGCACAACAAGCGATGCCATTTCTTCACAGTTTTTTTTCAGGGGCAGGAAATTTGACCAATCTCTAAGCGGTTGACCAATCACAGCAGAGTTGCCAGCTAACTAATCAGAGCAGAGTGCTCTTTTGCAAAGGTGGGGGTATGGGCTCTTCAGAGTGTTTTCAGGCGGAGTGAAAAGTGGTCATTTTTGCACAGGCAGTGTGAGGAAAATAAAGCGCTTTTTCAACATTGAAGCATATAAACATGTCAAAGTGGAGCAACAAAATACATATATGGACTGGAAAAGTAGCATTAAAAAAAAATAAAAAAAAGATTCAACTTTATTGTCATTGCACAGCAGTGGCGGCTGGTGAACATTTTTTTTGGGGGGGCGCAGTTGGGCGGCACGGTTTAAATAGCACTTTTTTAGAGGTTTAGCTTAAGACAGTTGGTTAGGTGGCTGCGGCCACATTCGTGCTTCTTACATTTTTGTGTGAAGTGCTTTAGATCCTTCATCCCGGTTGTAGTCCAAAGTGTTTCAGTCCCAGGACTTTGAAATAACAGACAAGGGAAACAAAAAAAGGCATTGCTCACTGTACAACCAGCTAACCAATTCCGCTTAGCATTCAAGTTTGAGGAGAAAGTCCGAGTGTAGGTTCTCCCGCGATCAGTGGTCGTCTGTTGAATGTTTAAATCCGGACGCTCGGGTCCCAAGTCTTTCAATTTCTTCTTTTCGACATCTGATAGTCGATGAAACGGTGTTTTAAGTAGAGCTTGCACGGAGTTCTCAGCCATCGATGTCGCCATATTCACTCAATCTAAGTTTCAGCTAGCTACGGTGCTGCTCTTTACGCTTGTGGTTAGGGAATGGTAACGATGCTGATTCGCCGAAATAGTCCAATCGCGTATCTAAGAATGTCACATTGAACTAAGAAACAATGCCATTGGCACAGATCTAAGTTTCATCCCCCAATGAAAAGCTATCCTTGCTAAAATGACTGAGAAAAGTATAAGCTCTCCTATAGACTCCCATGTTATCGGCGCCCACGGACGGTAGCCGACCTGCCTATTCTCAGAAAAGGCGAATGGCAATATATTATGTCCGGACACATTTTAGCGGTTCTTGACAGTGGTCTCCCATACACATTTAACCCATAAACACGGTACATTTCTTATTTCAATTATGTTGTATATATAACGTTTTTTAACTCAAAAAGTCAGGGTGGGCGGCGCCCAAGCGCCCACTATTGACGCACCGCCACTGTTGCACAGAGTACAAGTACTAGGACAACGAAATGCGGTCTCTGCATTTGACCCATCCTAGTGTTAGGAGCAGTGGGCTGCCATTATGTACGGCGCCCGGGGAGCAGTGTAGGTAACCAGTGTCTTGCTCAGGGACACCACGGTGGCACTTGGTCTTTCGGGGAATGGAACTGGTGACCTTCCAGTTCCCAGGCCAAGCCCCTTTTTAAGGTTTCAAGGTTTCAAGGTTTTTATTTGTCATATGCACAGCAGATACAGCGTATATGTTGGCAATGAAAATCTTATGTCGCGTGCTCCTCCAACAACTCAACATACATGGTGCAAAAGATAAATAAAATAGTGAAAAAGAGAGAAGAATATTTACAATATCAACAATAAAGATTTGAGGAGGTGAAATATATACATATGTGGAATACATTGAGAGTATTTAAATACTTTACACTGTTGAATGAGGAGGTATGGACAGATGCATATATTATGTATAACAGATGTATATGGCAGATATGTATAATATATAGATATGTGTACTATAAACAGATATGTATAATATATAGATATGTGTACTATAAACAGATATGTATGGCAGATGTGTATAATATATATATATATGTATGTGTGTACTATAAACAGATGTGAGTAGACATTCACACAGCTCAGGAGTTCAGTAGTCTTATAGCCTGTGGTATAAAACTGTCTCTGAGTCTGGTGGTCTTGGTCCGGATGCTGCGGTACCGTCTGCCAGACGGCAGCAGACAGAACAGATTGTTGCTGGGGTGATGGGGGTCCTTTAATATCCTACCGGCCTTCTTCCTACACCGCTGGGTGTAGAGGTCCTCCATGGATGGCAACTCCGTCCTGGTGATGTGCTGAGCAGTTTTCACCACCCTCTGTAGAGTCTTACGGTTGAGGGCGGTGCAACTGCCATACCAGGCGGTGATGCAGCCAGTCAGGATACTCTCGATGGTGCACCTGTAGAAGTTGCAGAGTATCCTGGAGTCCATGTTGAACTTCCGCAGCCTGCGGAGGAAGAAGAGCCGCTGTCGAGCCGTCTTGGATATGACCCTGGTGTGATGTGTCCATGTCAGGTCCTCACTGATGTTAACCCCGAGGAACCTGAAGCTGCTGACTCTCTCCACAGGAGTCCCGTCGATGGTGATGGGTGTGTGTGCTTCTCTCTGCCTCTTCCTGTAGTCCACAATCAGCTCCTTTGTTTTGCTGACGTTGAGATGGAGGTTGTTGTCCTGGCACCAAGATGTCAGGGCTCTGACCTCCTCTCTGTACGCCGTCTCGTCGCCGTCTGTGATCAGGCCGATGACGGTCGTGTCGTCAGCAAACTTGATGATGGTGTTGGAGCTGTGTGTGGCCACGCAGTCGTGCGTGAACAGGGAGTAGAGGAGAGGGCTGAGCACACAACCCTGAGGGGCTCCGGTGTTGAGGGTCAAGGTGGAGGATGTGATGTTCCCCATCCGCACTGCCTGGGATCTGCCCGTCAGGAAGCTCATGATCCAGTCACAGAGGGCGCTGTTGAGCCAAGGTCCCTGAGCTTAATGATGAGCTTGGAGGGCACAATGGTGTTGAATGCTGAACTGTAGTCAATGAACATGATTCTCACATAAGTGTTCCTCTGGTCCAGGTGGGAGAGGGCAGTGTGGAGGGTGAGGGAGATGGCATCATCCGTGGACCTGTTTGCTCTGTAGGCAAACTGCAGGGGGTCCAGTGAGTCAGGGAGGGAGGAGGTGATAAAAGTTTTGACTAACCGCTCAAAGCACTTCATGATGATGGAGGTGAGTGCAACTGGGCGGTAGTCATTGAGGCAGATGGGTTTTGTCTTTTTGGGGACAGGGACAATGATGGACTCTTTAAAGCATGTGGGGACTACAGACTGGAGCAGTGACCTATTGAAAATGTCTGTGAACACATCTGCCAGCTGAACTGCACACACCTTGAGAGCACGGCCAGGGATACCATCAGGTCCTGGAGCCCTGTGTGTGTTGATTCTTTTCAGAGATCTACACACATCTGCACTGGTTAAAACCAGTGAGCAGGGATCCTGGCCTTTGGTGCCTCCACAGCCGGGGGCTTCTCAAAGCGTGCATAAAATGTGTTCAGTTCATCTGGGAGAGATACAGACACTTCCTCAGCACCACTCGTTGTCCTTTTGTAGTCTGTTATTGTTTTTAGTCCAGACCACATATTTCTGGCGTTGGAGCCCTTGTAGTTCGACTCCACCTTGTCCCTGTATTGTCTTTTCGCACTGCTAATAGCTCTCCGGAGTGCATACCTGGAATTCCTGTACTCATCCAAATCACCGCCGCTGTGCGCGATGGCCCGTGCTTTAAGTTTAGCTCGGACCTCGCCGTTTATCCAGGGCTTCTCATTTGGGAATGTCCGTACAGTAATCCGCGGCACGACGTCATCGATGCATTTGCCGATGTAGCAAATGACCGCGTCAGTGTGTGTGTTTATATCGTCCTCCTCAAACACACACCACTCCGTGATGCCAAAGCAGTGGCGGAGAGCAGAGTCAGACTGCTCGGACCAACGCTGCACTGTCCTTGTCACAGGTCGGTCCCTCTTCAGTCTCTGCCGGTAAACAGGGAGCAGAAGAAGAGATATGTGGTCTGACTTGCCGAAGGGGGGGCGGGGGGAGGCTTTATATCCATGCCGGAAAGGAGTGTAAACATGGTCCAGTGTATTTCCACCGCGCGTGGGGCAGCTGACGTGCTGATAGTATTTCGGCAGGACTTTCTTCATGTTGGCTCTGTTAAAATCCCCGGCCACAATAAATGCGGCCTCTGGCCGAGAAGTCTCTGTCCTGTCGATAATCCCATACAGCTCCTCCAGCGCTGTGTTGTTGTCAGCGTGCGGCGGAACATACACTGCTGTTAGAACAACAGATGTGAACTCCCTCGGCAGATAAAAAGGCCGGCATCCGATCATGATGTGCTCTAGGCTGGGAGAACAGTCCGAAGAAATGATCTCCACATCTGAGCACCAGTTGTTGTTAATCATGAAGCAGACACCTCCTCCCTTGCTCTTCCCTGAGTTTATTGTCCGGTCCTGGCGATGAATGGAGAATCCGTGTGGAGCAATGGCGGCGTCCGGTATCGTGGGGTCGAGCCAAGTCTCCGTGAAAACCAAAACATTACAGGTCTTAATGTCCGTTGAAATGCCACCCTGCTACGGACTTCGCCACCACCGCCCTCTAATAGCGGATCTTTAATAAAAACACAATTCTTGATTCTTCTTTCTTGTTTGTTGATATCTTGAAGGGGTTATGAATGTGTCAGTGACTGCTGAGGCTGTGGCATCCCAAGCTTCATGTGACAATGAGATTGTGAGCGTGCCAGAAAGGGGTCGTATTGATGTGGTCCAGCGTTCTCTCATAGTAAAGGTTGGGAATTTTTGACAAAATGACAAAGTATAATTTATCCATTTACTAGACGGAAGCGTTTAAACTCAAATTGTATCTTTTCCTTTCAGGCTGAAGGAACTGAGATGTCGAAGACCTACAACTGGCTGCTCTGTCCAGAAGGTCAGTTTGTTCAGAAAGAGACCGTCAAAGGCTTTAAGTTAGGAGTACATTTCATATAAAAAATATAATAGATACTTGCAATACGTGCACTTAATTTCATTGTTATTATGTAAATTGTGTTAAGTTAATTGCAGGTGTCATTGATTTATGTAAGGTCATTATGTAAATACATTTTATCAACCTGAATTTTTATTTATAAATGGACACCCAATGTGTGTGCTATTTTATTAAACTACCAATACAATATGTAACATCTTAACAATATCTTGTACTGAGCTGAGGGTTTGTTCCCTGTCTGCACACAGGAGAGGCTTTGACAGACGAAATGGAGATACAGCTGCCTGAAAACGTCATTGTTGGATCTGCCCGAGCTTCGCTATCAGTTCTGGGTAACAAATACATTTCTGTTGAGTGTGACATTAACAAAAAATATTCTGGGAAATGAATAGTCTTCCCTCTCTTGAAGCTTTATTAATAATGGCAACCGTAATAAAAATACCAATCTCGTCTGAAATGTTCTTTTGGAGAAATCATGTTTTGGTTTAATTCCATTGTTGTCGAACAATCAAAAAACCTTGCACTTTCACATGTCAAACTAATATTTAAAGTTATAACAGAGAATCTCCCCTTTTCAGCAGATTATTTGAAAGGGGCTACTTGTGCTCTTTGAGTGTTGATAGGAAAGAAAGGCCTTATAATTGTATTGCAAAACTAAAAAATGTAATGAAAAAAATTACACAATAAGCATTGATGCTTAGAAGATTTAAAGAATAGTGAATAGGGGAGTTTTGAGTTTGCTGGGGTTAAACTTTTCTTTAGT